>NC_086241.1:38192500-38542500 GCF_036321145.2 Pelmatolapia mariae
GTCTGCATCTTCAAACTAGGACCTCACCAACAGTCTGCATCTTCAAACTAGAACCTCGCCAACAGTCTGCATCTTCAAACTAGGACCTCGCCAACAGTCTGCATCTTCAAACTAGGACCTCACCAACAGTCTGCATCTTCAAACTAGGACCTCGCCAACAGTCTGCATCTTCAAACTAGGACCTCGCCAACAGTCTCTTCCTTCAAACTAGGACCTCACCAACAGTCTGCATCTTCAAACTAGGACCTCGCCAACAGTCTCCTCCTTCAAACTAGGACCTCGCCAACAGTCTGCATCTTCAAACTAGGACTCGCCAACAGTCTGCATCTTCAAACTAGGACCTCACCAACAGTCTGCATCTTCAAACTAGGACTCGCCAACAGTCTGCATCTTCAAACTAGGACCTCGCCAACAGTCTCTTCCTTCAAACTAGGACCTCACCAACAGTCTGCATCTTCAAACTAGGACCTCGCCAACAGTCTCCTCCTTCAAACTAGGACCTCGCCAACAGTCTGCATCTTCAAACTAGGACTCGCCAACAGCCTGCATCTTCAAACTAGGACCTCACCAACAGTCTCCTCCTTCAAACTAGGACCTCACCAACAGTCTGCATCTTCAAACTAGGACCTCACCAACAGTCTGCATCTTCAAACTAGGACCTCACCAACAGTCTGCATCTTCAAACTAGGACCTCGCCAACAGTCTCCTCCTTCAAACTAGGACCTCGCCAACAATCTGCATCTTCAAACTAGGACCTCACCAACAGTCTGCATCTTCAAACTAGGACCTCACCAACAGTCTGCATCTTCAAACTAGGTCCTCGCCAACAGTCTGCATCTTCAAACTAGGACCTCGCCAACAGTCTGCATCTTCAAACTAGGACCTCGCCAACAGTCTCCTCCTTCAAACTAGGACCTCGCCAACAGTCTGCATCTTCAAACGAGGACTCGCCAACAGCCTGCATCTTCAAACTAGGACCTCGCCAACAGTCTGCATCTTCAAACTAGGACCTCGCCAACAGTCTGCATCTTCAAACTAGGACCTCACCAACAGTCTGCATCTTCAAACTAGGACCTCGCCAACAGTCTGCATCTTCAAACTAGGACCTCGCCAACAGTCTCCTCCTTCAAACTAGGACCTCACCAACAGTCTGCATCTTCAAACTAGGACCTCACCAACAGTCTGCATCTTCAAACTAGGACCTCGCCAACAGTCTCCTCCTTCAAACTAGGACCTCGCCAACAATCTGCATCTTCAAACTAGGACCTCACCAACAGTCTGCATCTTCAAACTAGGACCTCACCAACAGTCTGCATCTTCAAACTAGGTCCTCGCCAACAGTCTGCATCTTCAAACTAGGACCTCGCCAACAGTCTGCATCTTCAAACTAGGACCTCGCCAACAGTCTCCTCCTTCAAACTAGGACCTCGCCAACAGTCTGCATCTTCAAACGAGGACTCGCCAACAGCCTGCATCTTCAAACTAGGACCTCGCCAACAGTCTGCATCTTCAAACTAGGACCTCACCAACAGTCTGCATCTTCAAACTAGGACCTCACCAACAGTCTGCATCTTCAAACTAGGACCTCGCCAACAGTCTGCATCTTCAAACTAGGACCTCGCCAACAGTCTGCATCTTCAAACTAGGACCTCACCAACAGTTTCTTCCTTCAAACTAGGACCTCACCAACAGTCTCCTCCTTCAAACTAGGACCTCGCCAACAGTCTGCATCTTCAAACTAGGACCTCGCCAACAGTCTGCATCTTCAAACTAGGACCTCACCAACAGTCTCCTCCTTCAAACTAGGACCTCGCCAACAGCCTGCATCTTCAAACTAGGACCTCGCCAACAGTCTGCATCTTCAAACTAGGACCTCGCCAACAGTCTCCTCCTTCAAACTAGGACCTCGCCAACAGTCTGCATCTTCAAACTAGGACTCGCCAACAGTCTGCATCTTCAAACTAGGACCTCACCAACAGTCTGCTCCTTCAAACTAGGACCTCGCCAACAGCCTGCATCTTCAAAAAACGACTCAGAAACAGCCTGCATCTTCAAACTAGGACCTCGCCAACAGTCTCCTCCTTCAAACTAGGACCTCGCCAACAGTCTGCATCTTCAAATTAGGACCTCACCAACAGTCTGCATCTTCAAACTAGGACCTCGCCAACAGTCTCCTCCTTCAAACTAGGACCTCACCAACAGTCTCCTCCTTCAAACTAGGACCTCGCCAACAGTCTGCATCTTCAAACTAGGACCTCGCCAACAGTCTCCTCCTTCAAACTAGGACCTCGCCAACAGTCTGCATCTTCAAACTAGGACCTCACCAACAGTCTCCTCCTTCAAACTAGGACCTCGCCAACAGTCTCCTCCTTCAAACTAGGACCTCGCCAACAGCGTGCATCTTCAAACTAGGACCTCACCAACAGTCTGCATCTTCAAACTAGCACCTCGCCAACAGTCTACATCTTCAAACTAGGACTCGCCAACAGTCTGCATCTTCACACTAGGACCTCGCCAACAGTCTCTTCCTTCAAACTAGGACCTCACCAACAGTCTCCTCCTTCAAACTAGGACCTCGCCAACAGTCTCCTCCTTCAAACTAGGACCTCGCCAACAGTCTCCTCCTTCAAACTAGGACCTCACCAACAGTCTGCATCTTCAAACTAGGACCTCACCAACAGTCTGCATCTTCAAACTAGGACCTCGCCAACAGTCTGCATCTTCAAACTAGGACTTGCCAACAGTCTGCATCTTCAAACTAAGACCTCGCCAACAGTCTGCATCTTCAAACTAGGACCTCGCCAACAGTCTGCATCTTCAAACAAGGACTCACCAACAGCCTGCATCTTCAAACTAGGACCTCGCCAACAGTCTCCTCCTTCAAATTAGGACCTCGCCAACAGTCTCCTCCTTCAAACTAGGACCTCGCCAACAGTCTGCATCTTCAAACTAGGCCTCGCCAACAGTCTCTTCCTTCAAACTAGGACATCACCAACAGTCTCCTCCTTCAAACTAGGACCTCGCCAACAGTCTCCTCCTTCAAACTAGGACTTCGCCAACAGTCTGCATCTTCAAACTAGGACTCGCCAACAGTCTGCATCTTCAAACTAGGACCTCACCAACAGTCTGCATCTTCAAACTAGGACCTCACCAACAGTCTGCATCTTCAAACTAGGACCTCACCAACAGTCTGCTCCTTCAAACTAGGACCTCGCCAACAGTCTGCATCTTCAAACTAGGACCTCACCAACAGTCTCCTCCTTCAAACTAGGACCTCGCCAACAGTCTGCATCTTCAAACAAGGACTCACCAACAGCCTGCATCTTCAAACTAGGACCTCGCCAACAGTCTCCTCCTTCAAATTAGGACCTCGCCAACAGTCTCCTCCTTCAAACTAGGACCTCGCCAACAGTCTGCATCTTCAAACTAGGGCCTCGCCAACAGTCTCTTCCTTCAAACTAGGACCTCACCAACAGTCTCCTCCTTCAAACTAGGACCTCGCCAACAGTCTCCTCCTTCAAACTAGGACTTCGCCAACAATCTGCATCTTCAAACTAGGACCTCACCAACAGTCTGCATCTTCAAACTAGGACCTCACCAACAGTCTGCATCTTCAAACTAGGACCTCGCCAACAGTCTGCATCTTCAAACTAGGACCTCACCAACAATCTGCATCTTCAAACTAGGACCTCACCAACAGTCTGCATCTTCAAACTAGGACCTCACCAACAGTCTCCTCCTTCAAACTAGGACCTCGCCAACAGTCTGCATCTTCAAACTAGCACCTCACCAACAGTCTCCTCCTTCAAACTAGGACCTCGCCAACAGTCTGCATCTTCAAACAAGGACTCACCAACAGCCTGCATCTTCAAACTAGGACCTCGCCAACAGTCTCCTCCTTCAAATTAGGACCTCGCCAACAGTCTCCTCCTTCAAACTAGGACCTCGCCAACAGTCTGCATCTTCAAACTAGGGCCTCGCCAACAGTCTCTTCCTTCAAACTAGGACCTCACCAACAGTCTCCTCCTTCAAACTAGGACCTCGCCAACAGTCTCCTCCTTCAAACTAGGACTTCGCCAACAGCCTGCATCTTCAAACTAGGACTCGCCAACAGTCTGCATCTTCAAACTAGGACCTCACCAACAGTCTCCTCCTTCAAACTAGGACCTCACCAACAGTCTGCATCTTCAAACTAGGACCTCACCAACAGTCTGCATCTTCAAACTAGGACCTCACCAACAGTCTGCATCTTCAAACTAGGACCTCGCCAACAGTCTGCACCTTCAAACTAGGACCTCGCCAACAATCTGCATCTTCAAACTAGGACCTCACCAACAGTCTGCATCTTCAAACTAGGACCTCACCAACAGTCTCCTCCTTCAAACTAGGACCTCGCCAACAGTCTGCATCTTCAAACTAGGACCTCACCAACAGTCTGCATCTTCAAACTAGGACCTCACCAACAGTCTGCATCTTCAAACTAGGTCCTCGCCAACAGTCTGCATCTTCAAACTAGGACCTCGCCAACAGTCTGCATCTTCAAACTAGGACCTCACCACCAGTCTCCTCCTTCAAACTAGGACCTCGCCAACAGTCTGCATCTTCAAACGAGGACTCGCCAACAGCCTGCATCTTCAAACTAGGACCTCGCCAACAGTCTGCATCTTCAAACTAGGACCTCGCCAACAGTCTGCATCTTCAAACTAGTACCTCGCCAACAGTCTGCATCTTCAAACTAGGACTCGCCAACAGTCTGCATCTTCAAACTAGGACCTCGCCAACAGTCTCTTCCTTCAAACTAGGACCTCACCAACAGTCTGCATCTTCAAACTAGGACCTCGCCAACAGTCTCCTCCTTCAAACTAGGACCTCGCCAACAGTCTGCATCTTCAAACTAGGACTCGCCAACAGTCTGCATCTTCAAACTAGGACCTCACCAACAGTCTCCTCCTTCAAACTAGGACCTCACCAACAGTCTGCATCTTCAAACTAGGACCTCACCAACAGTATGCATCTTCAAACTAGGACCTCACCAACAGTCTGCATCTTCAAACTAGGACCTCGCCAACAGTCTGCATCTTCAAACTAGGACCTCGCCAACAGTCTGCATCTTCAAACTAGGACCTCGCCAACAGTCTGCATCTTCAAACTAGGACCTCACCAACAGTCTCTTCCTTCAAACTAGGACCTCACCAACAGTCTCCTCCTTCAAACTAGGACCTCGCCAACAGTCTCCTCCTTCAAACTAGGACCTCGCCAACAGTCTGCATCTTCAAACTAGGACCTCACCAACAGTCTCCTCCTTCAAACTAGGACCTCGCCAACAGCCTGCATCTTCAAACTAGGACCTCGCCAACAGTCTGCATCTTCAAACTAGGACCTCGCCAACAGTCTCCTCCTTCAAACTAGGACCTCGCCAACAGTCTGCATCTTCAAACTAGGACTCGCCAACAGTCTGCATCTTCAAACTAGGACCTCACCAACAGTCTGCTCCTTCAAACTAGGACCTCGCCACCAGCCTGCATCTTCAAACAAGGACTCAGAAACAGCCTGCATCTTCAAACTAGGACCTCGCCAACAGTCTCCTCCTTCAAACTAGGACCTCGCCAACAGTCTGCATCTTCAAACTAGGACCTCACCAACAGTCTGCATCTTCAAACTAGGACCTCGCCAACAGTCTCCTCCTTCAAACTAGGACCTCACCAACAGTCTCCTCCTTCAAACTAGGACCTCGCCAACAGTCTGCATCTTCAAACTAGGACCTCGCCAACAGTCTGCATCTTCAAACTAGGACCTCGCCAACAGTCTGCATCTTCAAACTAGGACCTCACCAACAGTCTCCTCCTTCAAACTAGGACCTCGCCAACAGTCTCCTCCTTCAAACTAGGACCTCGCCAACAGCGTGCATCTTCAAACTAGGACCTCACCAACAGTCTGCATCTTCAAACTAGCACATCGCCAACAGTCTACATCTTCAAACTAGGACCTCGCCAACAGTCTGCATCTTCAAACTAGGACCTCGCCAACAGTCTGCATCTTCAAACTAGGACCTCACCAACAGTCTCCTCCTTCAAACTAGGACCTCGCCAACAGTCTCCTCCTTCAAACTAGGACCTCGCCAACAGCGTGCATCTTCAAACTAGGACCTCACCAACAGTCTGCATCTTCAAACTAGCACATCGCCAACAGTCTACATCTTCAAACTAGGACTCGCCAACAGTCTGCATCTTCAAACTAGGACCTCGCCAACAGTCTGCATCTTCAAACTAGGACCTCACCAACAGTCTGCATCTTCAAACTAGGACCTCACCAACAGTCTGCATCTTAAAACTACGACCTCGCCAACAGTCTGCATCTTCAAACTAGGACCTCGCCAACAGTCTGCATCTTCAAACTACGACCTCACCAACAGTCTCCTCCTTCAAACTAGGACCTCGCCAACAGCCTGCATCTTCAAACTAGGACCTCGCCAACAGTCTGCATCTTCAAACTAATACCTCGCCAACAGTCTGCATCTTCAAACTAGGACCTCGCCAACAGACTGCATCTTCAAACTAGGACTTGCCAACAGTCTGCATCTTCAAACTAAGACCTCGCCAACAGTCTCCTCCTTCAAACTAGGACCTCGCCAACAGACTGCATCTTCAAACAAGGACTCACCAACAGCCTGCATCTTCAAACTAGGACCTCGCCAACAGTCTCCTCCTTCAAACTAGGACCTCGCCAACAGTCTGCATCTTCAAACTAGGACCTCGCCAACAGTCTCTTCCTTCAAACTAGGACCTCACCAACAGTCTCCTCCTTCAAACTAGGACCTCGCCAACAGTCTCCTCCTTCAAACTAGGACCTCGCCAACAGTCTGCATCTTCAAACTAGGACTCGCCAACAGTCTGCATCTTCAAACTAGGACCTCGCCAACAGACTGCATCTTCAAACAAGGACTCACCAACAGCCTGCATCTTCAAACTAGGACCTCGCCAACAGTCTCCTCCTTCAAACTAGGACCTCGCCAACAGTCTCCTCCTTCAAACTAGGACCTCGCCAACAGTCTGCATCTTCAAACTAGGACCTCGCCAACAGTCTCTTCCTTCAAACTAGGACCTCACCAACAGTCTCCTCCTTCAAACTAGGACCTCGCCAACAGTCTCCTCCTTCAAACTAGGACCTCGCCAACAGTCTGCATCTTCAAACTATGACTCGCCAACAGTCTGCATCTTCAAACTAGGACCTCACCAACAGTCTCCTCCTTCAAACTAGGACCTCACCAACAGTCTGCATCTTCAAACTATGACCTCACCAACAGTCTGCATCTTCAAACTAGGACCTCGCCAACAGTCTGCATCTTCAAACTAGGACTTGCCAACAGTCTGCATCTTCAAACTAGGACCTCACCAACAGTCTGCATCTTCAAACTAGGACCTCGCCAACAGTCTGCATCTTCAAACAAGGACTCACCAACAGCCTGCATCTTCAAACTAGGACCTCGCCAACAGTCTCCTCCTTCAAATTAGGACCTCGCCAACAGTCTCCTCCTTCAAACTAGGACCTCGCCAACAGTCTGCATCTTCAAACTAGGGCCTCGCCAACAGTCTCTTCCTTCAAACTAGGACCTCACCAACAGTCTCCTCCTTCAAACTAGGACCTCGCCAACAGTCTCCTCCTTCAAACTAGGACTTCGCCAACAGTCTGCATCTTCAAACTAGGACTCGCCAACAGTCTGCATCTTCAAACTAGGACCTCACCAACAGTCTCCTCCTTCAAACTAGGACCTCACCAACAGTCTGCATCTTCAAACTAGGACCTCACCAACAGTCTGCATCTTCAAACTAGGACCTCGCCAACAGTCTGCATCTTCAAACTAGGACCTCGCCAACAATCTGCATCTTCAAACTAGGACCTCACCAACAGTCTGCATCTTCAAACTAGGACCTCACCAACAGTCTCCTCCTTCAAACTAGGACCTCGCCAACAGTCTGCATCTTCAAACTAGGACCTCACCAACAGTCTCCTCCTTCAAACTAGGACCTCGCCAACAGTCTGCATCTTCAAACAAGGACTCACCAACAGCCTGCATCTTCAAACTAGGACCTCGCCAACAGTCTCCTCCTTCAAATTAGGACCTCGCCAACAGTCTCCTCCTTCAAACTAGGACCTCGCCAACAGTCTGCATCTTCAAACTAGGACTCGCCAACAGTCTGCATCTTCAAACTAGGACCTCACCAACAGTCTGCATCTTCAAACTAGGACCTCACCAACAGTCTGCATCTTCAAACTAGGACCTCACCAACAGTCTGCATCTTCAAACTAGGACCTCGCCAACAGTCTGCATCTTCAAACTAGGACCTCGCCAACAATCTGCATCTTCAAACTAGGACCTCACCAACAGTCTGCATCTTCAAACTAGGACCTCACCAACAGTCTCCTCCTTCAAACTAGGACCTCGCCAACAGTCTGCATATTCAAACTAGGACCTCACCAACAGTCTCCTCCTTCAAACTAGGACCTCGCCAACAGTCTGCATCTTCAAACAAGGACTCACCAACAGCCTGCATCTTCAAACTAGGACCTCGCCAACAGTCTCCTCCTTCAAATTAGGACCTCGCCAACAGTCTCCTCCTTCAAACTAGGACCTCGCCAACAGTCTGCATCTTCAAACTAGGGCCTCGCCAACAGTCTGCATCTTCAAACTAGGACTCGCCAACAGTCTGCATCTTCAAACTAGGACCTCGCCAACAGTCTGCATCTTCAAACTAGGACCTCGCCAACAATCTGCATCTTCAAACTAGGACCTCACCAACAGTCTGCATCTTCAAACTAGGACCTCACCAACAGTCTCCTCCTTCAAACTAGGACCTCGCCAACAGTCTGTATCTTCAAACTAGGACCTCACCAACAGTCTGCATCTTCAAACTAGGACCTCACCAACAGTCTCCTCCTTCAAACTAGGACCTCGCCAACAGTCTGCATCTTCAAACTAGGACCTCACCAACAGTCTGCATCTTCAAACTAGGACCTCGCCAACAGTCTGCATCTTCAAACTAGGTCCTCGCCAACAGTCTGCATCTTCAAACTAGGACCTCGCCAACAGTCTGCATCTTCAAACTAGGACCTCACCAACAGTCTCCTCCTTCAAACTAGGACCTCGCCAACAGTCTGCATCTTCAAACGAGGACTCGCCAACAGCCTGCATCTTCAAATTAGGACCTCGCCAACAGTCTGCATCTTCAAACTAGGACCTCGCCAACAGTCTGCATCTTCAAACTAGGACCTCACCAACAGTCTGCATCTTCAAACTAGAACCTCGCCAACAGTCTGCATCTTCAAACTAGGACCTCGCCAACAGTCTGCATCTTCAAACTAGGACCTCGCCAACAGTCTCTTCCTTCAAACTAGGACCTCACCAACAGTCTGCATCTTCAAACTAGGACCTCACCAACAGTCTGCATCTTCAAACTAGGACCTCGCCAACAGTCTGCATCTTCAAACTAGGACCTCGCCAACAGTCTGCATCTTCAAACTAGGACCTCACCAACAGTCTCCTCCTTCAAACTAGGACCTCACCAACAGTCTGCATCTTCAAACTAGGACCTCACCAACAGTCTGCATCTTCAATCTAGGACCTCACCAACAGTCTGCATCTTCAAACTAGGACCTCACCAACAGTCTCCTCCTTCAAACTAGGACCTCGCCAACAGTCTGCATCTTCAAACTAGGACCTCGCCAACAGTCTGCATCTTCAAACTAGGACCTCGCCAACAGTCTGCATCTTCAAACTAGGACCTCACCAACAGTCTCCTCCTTCAAACTAGGACCTCGCCAACAGTCTCCTCCTTCAAACTAGGACCTCGCCAACAGCGTGCATCTTCAAACTAGGACCTCACCAACAGTCTGCATCTTCAAACTAGCACCTCGCCAACAGTCTACATCTTCAAACTAGGACTCGCCAACAGTCTGCATCTTCAAACTAGGACCTCGCCAACAGTCTGCATCTTCAAACTAGGACCTCACCAACAGTCTGCATCTTCAAACTAGGACCTCACCAACAGTCTGCATCTTAAAACTACGACCTCGCCAACAGTCTGCATCTTCAAACTAGGACCTCGCCAACAGTCTGCATCTTCAAACTACGACCTCACCAACAGTCTCCTCCTTCAAACTAGGACCTCGCCAACAGTCTGCATCTTCAAACAAGGACTCACCAACAGCCTGCATCTTCAAACTAGGACCTCGCCAACAGTCTCCTCCTTCAAATTAGGACCTCGCCAACAGTCTGTATCTTCAAACTAGGACCTCGCCAACAGTCTGCATCTTCAAACTAGGGCCTCGCCAACAGTCTGCATCTTCAAACTAGGACTCGCCAACAGTCTGCATCTTCAAACTAGGACCTCGCCAACAGTCTGCATCTTCAAACTAGGACCTCGCCAACAATCTGCATCTTCAAACTAGGACCTCACCAACAGTCTGCATCTTCAAACTAGGACCTCACCAACAGTCTCCTCCTTCAAACTAGGACCTCGCCAACAGTCTGTATCTTCAAACTAGGACCTCACCAACAGTCTGCATCTTCAAACTAGGACCTCACCAACAGTCTCCTCCTTCAAACTAGGACCTCGCCAACAGTCTGCATCTTCAAACTAGGACCTCACCAACAGTCTGCATCTTCAAACTAGGACCTCGCCAACAGTCTGCATCTTCAAACTAGGTCCTCGCCAACAGTCTGCATCTTCAAACTAGGACCTCGCCAACAGTCTGCATCTTCAAACTAGGACCTCACCAACAGTCTCCTCCTTCAAACTAGGACCTCGCCAACAGTCTGCATCTTCAAACGAGGACTCGCCAACAGCCTGCATCTTCAAATTAGGACCTCGCCAACAGTCTGCATCTTCAAACTAGGACCTCGCCAACAGTCTGCATCTTCAAACTAGGACCTCACCAACAGTCTGCATCTTCAAACTAGAACCTCGCCAACAGTCTGCATCTTCAAACTAGGACCTCGCCAACAGTCTGCATCTTCAAACTAGGACCTCGCCAACAGTCTCTTCCTTCAAACTAGGACCTCACCAACAGTCTGCATCTTCAAACTAGGACCTCACCAACAGTCTGCATCTTCAAACTAGGACCTCGCCAACAGTCTGCATCTTCAAACTAGGACCTCGCCAACAGTCTGCATCTTCAAACTAGGACCTCACCAACAGTCTCCTCCTTCAAACTAGGACCTCACCAACAGTCTGCATCTTCAAACTAGGACCTCACCAACAGTCTGCATCTTCAATCTAGGACCTCACCAACAGTCTGCATCTTCAAACTAGGACCTCACCAACAGTCTCCTCCTTCAAACTAGGACCTCGCCAACAGTCTGCATCTTCAAACTAGGACCTCGCCAACAGTCTGCATCTTCAAACTAGGACCTCGCCAACAGTCTGCATCTTCAAACTAGGACCTCACCAACAGTCTCCTCCTTCAAACTAGGACCTCGCCAACAGTCTCCTCCTTCAAACTAGGACCTCGCCAACAGCGTGCATCTTCAAACTAGGACCTCACCAACAGTCTGCATCTTCAAACTAGCACCTCGCCAACAGTCTACATCTTCAAACTAGGACTCGCCAACAGTCTGCATCTTCAAACTAGGACCTCGCCAACAGTCTGCATCTTCAAACTAGGACCTCACCAACAGTCTGCATCTTCAAACTAGGACCTCACCAACAGTCTGCATCTTAAAACTACGACCTCGCCAACAGTCTGCATCTTCAAACTAGGACCTCGCCAACAGTCTGCATCTTCAAACTACGACCTCACCAACAGTCTCCTCCTTCAAACTAGGACCTCGCCAACAGTCTGCATCTTCAAACAAGGACTCACCAACAGCCTGCATCTTCAAACTAGGACCTCGCCAACAGTCTCCTCCTTCAAATTAGGACCTCGCCAACAGTCTGTATCTTCAAACTAGGACCTCGCCAACAGTCTGCATCTTCAAACTAGGGCCTCGCCAACAGTCTGCATCTTCAAACTAGGACTCGCCAACAGTCTGCATCTTCAAACTAGGACCTCGCCAACAGTCTGCATCTTCAAACTAGGACCTCGCCAACAATCTGCATCTTCAAACTAGGACCTCACCAACAGTCTGCATCTTCAAACTAGGACCTCACCAACAGTCTCCTCCTTCAAACTAGGACCTCGCCAACAGTCTGTATCTTCAAACTAGGACCTCACCAACAGTCTGCATCTTCAAACTAGGACCTCACCAACAGTCTCCTCCTTCAAACTAGGACCTCGCCAACAGTCTGCATCTTCAAACTAGGACCTCACCAACAGTCTGCATCTTCAAACTAGGACCTCGCCAACAGTCTGCATCTTCAAACTAGGTCCTCGCCAACAGTCTGCATCTTCAAACTAGGACCTCGCCAACAGTCTGCATCTTCAAACTAGGACCTCACCAACAGTCTCCTCCTTCAAACTAGGACCTCGCCAACAGTCTGCATCTTCAAACGAGGACTCGCCAACAGCCTGCATCTTCAAACTAGGACCTCGCCAACAGTCTGCATCTTCAAACTAGGACCTCGCCAACAGTCTGCATCTTCAAACTAGGACCTCACCAACAGTCTGCATCTTCAAACTAGAACCTCGCCAACAGTCTGCATCTTCAAACTAGGACCTCGCCAACAGTCTGCATCTTCAAACTAGGACCTCACCAACAGTCTCCTCCTTCAAACTAGGACCTCACCAACAGTCTGCATCTTCAAACTAGGACCTCACCAACAGTCTGCATCTTCAAACTAGGACCTCACCAACAGTCTGCATCTTCAAACTAGGACCTCGCCAACAGTCTGCATCTTCAAACTAGGACCTCGCCAACAATCTGCATCTTCAAACTAGGACCTCACCAACAGTCTGCATCTTCAAACTAGGACCTCACCAACAGTCTCCTCCTTCAAACTAGGACCTCGCCAACAGTCTGCATCTTCAAACTAGGACCTCACCAACAGTCTCCTCCTTCAAACTAGGACCTCGCCAACAATCTGCATCTTCAAACAAGGACTCACCAACAGCCTGCATCTTCAAACTAGGACCTCGCCAACAGTCTCCTCCTTCAAATTAGGACCTCGCCAACAGTCTCCTCCTTCAAACTAGGACCTCGCCAACAGTCTGCATCTTCAAACTAGGGCCTCGCCAACAGTCTGCATCTTCAAACTAGGACTCGCCAACAGTCTGCATCTTCAAACTAGGACCTCGCCAACAGTCTGCATCTTCAAACTAGGACCTCGCCAACAATCTGCATCTTCAAACTAGGACCTCACCAACAGTCTGCATCTTCAAACTAGGACCTCACCAACAGTCTCCTCCTTCAAACTAGGACCTCGCCAACAGTCTGTATCTTCAAACTAGGACCTCACCAACAGTCTGCATCTTCAAACTAGGACCTCACCAACAGTCTCCTCCTTCAAACTAGGACCTCGCCAACAGTCTGCATCTTCAAACTAGGACCTCACCAAAAGTCTGCATCTTCAAACTAGGACCTCGCCAACAGTCTGCATCTTCAAACTAGGTCCTCGCCAACAGTCTGCATCTTCAAACTAGGACCTCGCCAACAGTCTGCATCTTCAAACTAGGACCTCACCAACAGTCTCCTCCTTCAAACTAGGACCTCGCCAACAGTCTGCATCTTCAAACGAGGACCTCGCCAACAGCCTGCATCTTCAAACTAGGACCTCGCCAACAGTCTGCATCTTCAAACTAGGACCTCGCCAACAGTCTGCATCTTCAAACTAGGACCTCACCAACAGTCTGCATCTTCAAACTAGAACCTCGCCAACAGTCTGCATCTTCAAACTAGGACCTCGCCAACAGTCTGCATCTTCAAACTAGGACCTCGCCAACAGTCTCTTCCTTCAAACTAGGACCTCACCAACAGTCTGCATCTTCAAACTAGGACCTCACCAACAGTCTGCATCTTCAAACTAGGACCTCGCCAACAGTCTGCATCTTCAAACTAGGACCTCGCCAACAGTCTGCATCTTCAAACTAGGACCTCACCAACAGTCTCCTCCTTCAAACTAGGACCTCGCCAACAGTCTGCATCTTCAAACTAGGACCTCACCAACAGTCTGCATCTTCAAACTAGGACTCGCCAACAGTCTGCATCTTCAAACTAGGACCTCGCCAACAGTCTGCATCTTCAATCTAGGACCTCACCAACAGTCTGCATCTTCAAACTAGGACCTCACCAACAGTCTGCAACTTCAAACTAGGACCTCGCCAACAGTCTGCATCTTCAAACTAGGACCTCGCCAACAGTCTGCATCTTCAAACTAGGACCTCACCAACAGTCTGCATCTTCAAACTAGGACCTCACCAACAGTCTCCTCCTTCAAACTAGGACCTCACCAACAGTCTGCATCTTCAAACTAGGACCTCACCAACAGTCTGCATCTTCAAACTAGGACCTCACCAACAGTCTGCATCTTCAAACTAGGACCTCACCAACAGTCTGCATCTTCAAACTAGGACTTGCCAACAGTCTGCATCTTCAAACTAAGACCTCGCCAACAGTCTCCTCCTTCAAACTAGGACCTCGCCAACAGACTGCATCTTCAAACAAGGACTCACCAACAGCCTGCATCTTCAAACTAGGACCTCGCCAACAGTCTCCTCCTTCAAACTAGGACCTCTCCAACAGTCTCCTCCTTCAAACTAGGACCTCGCCAACAGTCTCTTCCTTCAAACTAGGACCTCACCAACAGTCTCCTCCTTCAAACTAGGACCTCGCCAACAGTCTGCATCTTCAAACTAGGACCTCACCAACAGTCTGCATCTTCAAACTAGAACCTCGCCAACAGTCTGCATCTTCAAACTAGGACCTCGCCAACAGTCTGCATCTTCAAACTAGGACCTCGCCAACAGTCTCTTCCTTCAAACTAGGACCTCACCAACAGTCTGCATCTTCAAACTAGGACCTCACCAACAGTCTGCATCTTCAAACTAGGACCTCGCCAACAGTCTGCATCTTCAAACTAGGACCTCGCCAACAGTCTGCATCTTCAAACTAGGACCTCACCAACAGTCTACTCCTTCAAACTAGGACCTCACCAACAGTCTGCATCTTCAAACTAGGACCTCACCAACAGTCTGCATCTTCAATCTAGGACCTCACCAACAGTCTGCATCTTCAAACTAGGACCTCACCAACAGTCTGCAACTTCAAACTAGGACCTCGCCAACAGTCTGCATCTTCAAACTAGGACCTCGCCAACAGTCTGCATCTTCAAACTAGGACCTCACCAACAGCCTGCATCTTCAAACTAGGACCTCGCCAACAGTCTCCTCCTTCAAATTAGGACCTCGCCAACAGTCTCCTCCTTCAAACTAGGACCTCGCCAACAGTCTGCATCTTCAAACTAGGGCCTCGCCAACAGTCTTTTCCTTCAAACTAGGACCTCACCAACAGTCTCCTCCTTCAAACTAGGACCTCGCCAACAGTCTCCTCCTTCAAACTAGGACTTCGCCAACAGTCTGCATCTTCAAACTAGGACCTCACCAACAGTCTCCTCCTTCAAACTAGGACCTCACCAACAGTCTGCATCTTCAAACTAGGACCTCACCAACAGTCTGCATCTTCAAACTAGGACCTCACCAACAGTCTGCATCTTCAAACTAGGACCTCGCCAACAGTCTGCATCTTCAAACTAGGACCTCGCCAACAATCTGCATCTTCAAACTAGGACCTCACCAACAGTCTGCATCTTCAAACTAGGACCTCACCAACAGTCTGCATCTTCAAACTAGGACCTCGCCAACAGTCTGCATCTTCAAATTAGGACCTCGCCAACAATCTGCATCTTCAAACTAGGACCTCACCAACAGTCTGCATCTTCAAACTAGGACCTCACCAACAGTCTCCTCCTTCAAACTAGGACCTCGCCAACAGTCTGCATCTTCAAACTAGGACCTCACCAACAGTCTCCTCCTTCAAACTAGGACCTCGCCAACAGTCTGCATCTTCAAACAAGGACTCACCAACAGCCTGCATCTTCAAACTAGGACCTCGCCAACAGTCTCCTTCTTCAAATTAGGACCTCGCCAACAGTCTCCTCCTTCAAACTAGGACCTCGCCAACAGTCTGCATCTTCAAACTAGGGCCTCGCCAACAGTCTCTTCCTTCAAACTAGGACCTCACCAACAGTCTCCTCCTTCAAACTAGGACCTCGCCAACAGTCTCCTCCTTCAAACTAGGACTACGCCAACAGTCTGCATCTTCAAACTAGGACCTCACCAACAGTCTGCATCTTCAAACTAGGACCTCACCAACAGTCTGCATCTTCAAACTAGGACCTCACCAACAGTCTGCATCTTCAAACTAGGACCTCGCCAACAGTCTGCATCTTCAAACTAGGACCTCGCCAACAATCTGCATCTTCAAACTAGGACCTCACCAACAGTCTGCATCTTCAAACTAGGACCTCACCAACAGTCTCCTCCTTCAAACTAGGACCTCGCCAACAGTCTGCATCTTCAAACTAGGACCTCACCAACAGTCTGCATCTTCAAACTAGGACCTCACCAACAGTCTGCATCTTCAAACTAGGACCTCACCAACAGTCTGCATCTTCAATCTAGGACCTCACCAACAGTCTGCATCTTCAAACTAGGACCTCACCAACAGTCTGCAACTTCAAACTAGGACCTCGCCAACAGTCTGCATCTTCAAACTAGGACCTCGCCAACAGTCTGCATCTTCAAACTAGGACCTCACCAACAGCCTGCATCTTCAAACTAGGACCTCGCCAACAGTCTCCTCCTTCAAATTAGGACCTCGCCAACAGTCTCCTCCTTCAAACTAGGACCTCGCCAACAGTCTGCATCTTCAAACTAGGGCCTCGCCAACAGTCTCTTCCTTCAAACTAGGACCTCACCAACAGTCTCCTCCTTCAAACTAGGACCTCGCCAACAGTCTCCTCCTTCAAACTAGGACTTCGCCAACAGTCTGCATCTTCAAACTAGGACCTCACCAACAGTCTTCTCCTTCAAACTAGGACCTCACCAACA
The DNA here is from genome assembly GCF_036321145.2 of Pelmatolapia mariae. NCBI lineage: Eukaryota > Metazoa > Chordata > Actinopteri > Cichliformes > Cichlidae > Pelmatolapia > Pelmatolapia mariae. The sequence goes on from NC_086241.1 coordinate 38,209,541, forward strand.
GTCTGCATCTTCAAACTAGGACCTCACCAACAGTCTGCATCTTCAAACTAGGACCTCACCAACAGTCTGCATCTTCAAACTAGGACCTCGCCAACAGTCTGCATCTTCAAACTAGGACATCGCCAACAATCTGCATCTTCAAACTAGGACCTCACCAACAGTCTGCATCTTCAAACTAGGACCTCACCAACAGTCTGCATCTTCAAACTAGGACCTCGCCAACAGTCTGCATCTTCAAATTAGGACCTCGCCAACAATCTGCATCTTCAAACTAGGACCTCACCAACAGTCTGCATCTTCAAACTAGGACCTCACCAACAGTCTCCTCCTTCAAACTAGGACCTCGCCAACAGTCTGCATCTTCAAACTAGGACCTCACCAACAGTCTCCTCCTTCAAACTAGGACCTCGCCAACAGTCTGCATCTTCAAACAAGGACTCACCAACAGCCTGCATCTTCAAACTAGGACCTCGCCAACAGTCTCCTTCTTCAAATTAGGACCTCGCCAACAGTCTCCTCCTTCAAACTAGGACCTCGCCAACAGTCTGCATCTTCAAACTAGGGCCTCGCCAACAGTCTCTTCCTTCAAACTAGGACCTCACCAACAGTCTCCTCCTTCAAACTAGGACCTCGCCAACAGTCTCCTCCTTCAAACTAGGACTTCGCCAACAGTCTGCATCTTCAAACTAGGACCTCACCAACAGTCTGCATCTTCAAACTAGGACCTCACCAACAGTCTGCATCTTCAAACTAGGACCTCACCAACAGTCTGCATCTTCAAACTAGGACCTCGCCAACAGTCTGCATCTTCAAACTAGGACCTCGCCAACAATCTGCATCTTCAAACTAGGACCTCACCAACAGTCTGCATCTTCAAACTAGGACCTCACCAACAGTCTCCTCCTTCAAACTAGGACCTCGCCAACAGTCTGCATCTTCAAACTAGGACCTCACCAACAGTCTGCATCTTCAAACTAGGACCTCACCAACAGTCTGCATCTTCAAACTAGGTCCTCGCCAACAGTCTGCATCTTCAAACTAGGACCTCGCCAACAGTCTGCATCTTCAAACTAGGACCTCACCAACAGTCTCCTCCTTCAAACTAGGACCTCGCCAACAGTCTGCATCTTCAAACGAGGACTCGCCAACAGCCTGCATCTTCAAACTAGGACCTCGCCAACAGTCTGCATCTTCAAACTAGGACCTCGCCAACAGTCTGCATCTTCAAACTAGGACCTCACCAACAGTCTGCATCTTCAAACTAGAACCTCGCCAACAGTCTGCATCTTCAAACTAGGACCTCGCCAACAGTCTGCATCTTCAAACTAGGACCTCACCAACAGTCTGCATCTTCAAACTAGGACCTCGCCAACAGTCTGCATCTTCAAACTAGGACCTCGCCAACAGTCTCTTCCTTCAAACTAGGACGTCACCAACAGTCTCCTCCTTCAAACTAGGACCTCGCCAACAGTCTCCTCCTTCAAACTAGGACCTCGCCAACAGTCTGCATCTTCAAACTAGGACTCGCCAACAGTCTGCATCTTCAAACTAGGACCTCACCAACAGTCTGCATCTTCAAACTAGGACTCGCCAACAGTCTGCATCTTCAAACTAGGACCTCGCCAACAGTCTCTTCCTTCAAACTAGGACCTCACCAACAGTCTGCATCTTCAAACTAGGACCTCGCCAACAGTCTCCTCCTTCAAACTAGGACCTCGCCAACAGTCTGCATCTTCAAACTAGGACTCGCCAACAGTCTGCATCTTCAAACTAGGACCTCACCAACAGTCTCCTCCTTCAAACTAGGACCTCACCAACAGTCTGCATCTTCAAACTAGGACCTCACCAACAGTCTGCATCTTCAAACTAGGACCTCACCAACAGTCTGCATCTTCAAACTAGGACCTCGCCAACAGTCTGCATCTTCAAACTAGGACCTCGCCAACAGTCTGCATCTTCAAACTAGGACCTCACCAACAGTCTCTTCCTTCAAACTAGGACCTCACCAACAGTCTCCTCCTTCAAACTAGGACCTCGCCAACAGTCTCCTCCTTCAAACTATGACCTCGCCAACAGTCTGCATCTTCAAACTAGGACCTCACCAACAGTCTCCTCCTTCAAACTAGGACCTCGCCAACAGCCTGCATCTTCAAACTAGGACCTCGCCAACAGTCTGCATCTTCAAACTAGGACCTCGCCAACAGTCTCCTCCTTCAAACTAGGACCTCGCCAACAGTCTGCATCTTCAAACTAGGACTCGCCAACAGTCTGCATCTTCAAACTAGGACCTCACCAACAGTCTGCTCCTTCAAACTAGGACCTCGCCAACAGCCTGCATCTTCAAACAAGGACTCAGAAACAGCCTGCATCTTCAAACTAGGACCTCGCCAACAGTCTCCTCCTTCAAACTAGGACCTCGCCAACAGTCTGCATCTTCAAACTAGCACCTCACCAACAGTCTGCATCTTCAAACTAGGACCTCGCCAACAGTCTCCTCCTTCAAACTAGGACCTCACCAACAGTCTCCTCCTTCAAACTAGGACCTCGCCAACAGTCTGCATCTTCAAACTAGGACCTCGCCAACAGTCTGCATCTTCAAACTAGGACCTCGCCAACAGTCTGCATCTTCAAACTAGGACCTCACCAACAGTCTCCTCCTTCAAACTAGGACCTCGCCAACAGTCTCCTCCTTCAAACTAGGACCTCGCCAACAGCGTGCATCTTCAAACTAGGACCTCACCAACAGTCTGCATCTTCAAACTAGCACCTCGCCAACAGTCTACATCTTCAAACTAGGACTCGCCAACAGTCTGCATCTTCAAACTAGGACCTCGCCAACAGTCTGCATCTTCAAACTAGGACCTCACCAACAGTCTGCATCTTCAAACTAGGACCTCACCAACAGTCTGCATCTTCAAACTAGGACTTGCCAACAGTCTGCATCTTCAAACTAAGACCTCGCCAACAGTCTCCTCCTTCAAACTAGGACCTCGCCAACAGACTGCATCTTCAAACAAGGACTCACCAACAGCCTGCATCTTCAAACTAGGACCTCGCCAACAGTCTCCTCCTTCAAACTAGGACCTCTCCAACAGTCTCCTCCTTCAAACTAGGACCTCGCCAACAGTCTCTTCCTTCAAACTAGGACCTCGCCAACAGTCTCCTCCTTCAAACTAGGACCTCGCCAACAGTCTCCTCCTTCAAACTAGGACCTCGCCAACAGTCTGCATCTTCAAACTAGGACTCGCCAACAGTCTGCATCTTCAAACTAGGACCTCGCCAACAGACTGCATCTTCAAACAAGGACTCACCAACAGCCTGCATCTTCAAACTAGGACCTCGCCAACAGTCTCCTCCTTCAAACTAGGACCTCGCCAACAGTCTCCTCCTTCAAACTAGGACCTCGCCAACAGTCTGCATCTTCAAACTAGGACCTCGCCAACAGTCTCTTCCTTCGAACTAGGACCTCACCAACAGTCTCCTCCTTCAAACTAGGACCTCGCCAACAGTCTCCTCCTTCAAACTAGGACCTCGCCAACAGTCTGCATCTTCAAACTATGACCTCACCAACAGTCTGCATCTTCAAACTAGGACCTCACCAACAGTCTCCTCCTTCAAACTAGGACCTCACCAACAGTCTGCATCTTCAAACTATGACCTCACCAACAGTCTGCATCTTCAAACTAGGACCTCGCCAACAGTCTGCATCTTCAAACTAGGACCTCACCAACAGTCTCCTCCTTCAAACTAGGACCTCGCCAACAGTCTGCATCTTCAAACGAGGACTCGCCAACAGCCTGCATCTTCAAACTAGGACCTCGCCAACAGTCTGCATCTTCAAACTAGGACCTCGCCAACAGTCTGCATCTTCAAACTAGGACCTCGCCAACAGTCTGCATCTTCAAACTAGAACCTCGCCAACAGTCTGCATCTTCAAACTAGGACCTCGCCAACAGTCTGCATCTTCAAACTAGGACCTCGCCAACAGTCTCCTCCTTCAAACTAGGACCTCACCAACAGTCTGCATCTTCAAACTAGGACCTCACCAACAGTCTGCATCTTCAAACTAGGACCTCGCCAACAGTCTGCATCTTCAAACTAGGACCTCGCCAACAGTCTGCATCTTCAAACTAGGACCTCACCAACAGTCTCCTCCTTCAAACTAGGACCTCACCAACAGTCTGCATCTTCAAACTAGGACCTCACCAACAGTCTGCATCTTCAATCTAGGACCTCACCAACAGTCTGCATCTTCAAACTAGAACCTCACCAACAGTCTGCAACTTCAAACTAGGACCTCGCCAACAGTCTGCATCTTCAAACTAGGACCTCGCCAACAGTCTGCATCTTCAAACTAGGACCTCACCAACAGTCTGCATCTTCAAACTAGGACCTCACCAACAGTCTCCTCCTTCAAACTAGGACCTCGCCAACAGTCTGCATCTTCAAACTAGGACCTCACCAACAGTCTGCATCTTCAAACTAGGACCTCGCCAACAGTCTGCATCTTCAAACTAGTACCTCGCCAACAGTCTGCATCTTCAATCTAGGACCTCACCAACAGTCTGCATCTTCAAACTAGGACCTCACCAACAGTCTGCAACTTCAAACTAGGACCTCGCCAACAGTCTGCATCTTCAAACTAGGACCTCGCCAACAGTCTGCATCTTCAAACTAGGACCTCACCAACAGTCTGCATCTTCAAACTAGGACCTCACCAACAGTCTCCTCCTTCAAACTAGGACCTCACCAACAGTCTGCATCTTCAAACTAGGACTTGCCAACAGTCTGCATCTTCAAACTAGGACCTCACCAACAGTCTCCTCCTTCAAACTAGGACCTCACCAACAGTCTGCATCTTCAAACTAGGACCTCACCAACAGTCTGCATCTTCAATCTAGGACCTCACCAACAGTCTGCATCTTCAAACTAGGACCTCACCAACAGTCTGCAACTTCAAACTAGGACCTCGCCAACAGTCTGCATCTTCAAACTAGGACCTCGCCAACAGTCTGCATCTTCAAACTAGGACCTCACCAACAGTCTGCATCTTCAAACTAGGACCTCACCAACAGTCTCCTCCTTCAAACTAGGACCTCGCCAACAGTCTGCATCTTCAAACTAGGACCTCACCAACAGTCTGCATCTTCAAACTAGGACCTCGCCAACAGTCTGCATCTTCAAACTAGTACCTCGCCAACAGTCTGCATCTTCAATCTAGGACCTAACCAACAGTCTGCATCTTCAAACTAGGACCTCACCAACAGTCTGCAACTTCAAACTAGGACCTCGCCAACAGTCTGTATCTTCAAACTAGGACCTCGCCAACAGTCTGCATCTTCAAACTAGGACCTCACCAACAGTCTGCATCTTCAAACTAGGACCTCACCAACAGTCTCCTCCTTCAAACTAGGACCTCACCAACAGTCTGCATCTTCAAACTAGGACCTCACCAACAGTCTGCATCTTCAAACTAGGACCTCGCCAACAGTCTGCATCTTCAAACTAGGACCTCACCAACAGTCTGCATCTTCAAACTAGGACTTGCCAACAGTCTGCATCTTCAAACTAAGACCTCGCCAACAGTCTCCTCCTTCAAACTAGGACCTCGCCAACAGTCTGCATCTTCAAACTAGGACCTCGCCAACAGTCTCCTCCTTCAAACTAGGACCTCGCCAACAGTCTCCTCCTTCAAACTAGGACCTCGCCAACAGTCTCTTCCTTCAAGCTAGGACCTCACCAACAGTCTCCTCCTTCAAACTAGGACCTCGCCAACAGTCTGCATCTTCAAACTAGGACCTCACCAACAGTCTGCATCTTCAAACTAGAACCTCGCCAACAGTCTGCATCTTCAAACTAGGACCTCGCCAACAGTCTGCATCTTCAAACTAGGACCTCGCCAACAGTCTCTTCCTTCAAACTAGGACCTCACCAACAGTCTGCATCTTCAAACTAGGACCTCACCAACAGTCTGCATCTTCAAACTAGGACCTCGCCAACAGTCTGCATCTTCAAACTAGGACCTCGCCAACAGTCTGCATCTTCAAACTAGGACCTCACCAACAGTCTCCTCCTTCAAACTAGGACCTCACCAACAGTCTGCATCTTCAAACTACGACCTCACCAACAGTCTGCATCTTCAAACTAGGACCTCGCCAACAGTCTGCATCTTCAAACAAGGACTCACCAACAGCCTGCATCTTCAAACTAGGACCTCGCCAACAGTCTCCTCCTTCAAATTAGGACCTCGCCAACAGTCTCCTCCTTCAAACTAGGACCTCGCCAACAGTCTGCATCTTCAAACTAGGCCTCGCCAACAGTCTGCATCTTCAAACTAGGACCTCGCCAACAGTCTGCATCTTCAAACTAGGACCTCGCCAACAGTCTGCATCTTCAAACTAGGACCTCGCCAACAGTCTGCATCTTCAAACTAGGACCTCACCAACAGTCTGCATCTTCAAACTAGAACCTCGCCAACAGTCTGCATCTTCAAACTAGGACCTCGCCAACAGTCTGCATCTTCAAACTAGGACCTCGCCAACAGTCTCTTCCTTCAAACTAGGACCTCACCAACAGTCTGCATCTTCAAACTAGGACCTCACCAACAGTCTGCATCTTCAAACTAGGACCTCGCCAACAGTCTGCATCTTCAAACTAGGACCTCGCCAACAGTCTGCATCTTCAAACTAGGACCTCACCAACAGTCTCCTCCTTCAAACTAGGACCTCACCAACAGTCTGCATCTTCAAACTAGGACCTCACCAACAGTCTGCATCTTCAAACTAGGACCTCGCCAACAGTCTGCATCTTCAAACAAGGACTCACCAACAGCCTGCATCTTCAAACTAGGACCTCGCCAACAGTCTCCTCCTTCAAATTAGGACCTCGCCAACAGTCTCCTCCTTCAAACTAGGACCTCGCCAACAGTCTCCTCCTTCAAACTAGGGCCTCGCCAACAGTCTCTTCCTTCAAACTAGGACCTCACCAACAGTCTCCTCCTTCAAACTAGGACCTCGCCAACAGTCTCCTCCTTCAAACTAGGACTTCGCCAACAGTCTGCATCTTCAAACTAGGACTCGCCAACAGTCTGCATCTTCAAATTAGGACCTCACCAACAGTCTCCTCCTTCAAACTAGGACCTCACCAACAGTCTGCATCTTCAAACTAGGACCTCACCAACAGTCTGCATCTTCAAACTAGGACCTCACCAACAGTCTGCATCTTCAAACTAGGACCTCGCCAACAGTCTGCATCTTCAAACTAGGACCTCGCCAACAATCTGCATCTTCAAACTAGGACCTCACCAACAGTCTGCATCTTCAAACTAGGACCTCACCAACAGTCTCCTCCTTCAAACTAGGACCTCGCCAACAGTCTGCATCTTCAAACTAGGACCTCACCAACAGTCTCCTCCTTCAAACTAGGACCTCGCCAACAGTCTGCATCTTCAAACAAGGACTCACCAACAGCCTGCATCTTCAAACTAGGACCTCGCCAACAGTCTCCTCCTTCAAATTAGGACCTCGCCAACAGTCTCCTCCTTCAAACTAGGACCTCGCCAACAGTCTGCATCTTCAAACTAGGGCCTCGCCAACAGTCTGCATCTTCAAACTAGGACTCGCCAACAGTCTGCATCTTCAAACTAGGACCTCGCCAACAGTCTGCATCTTCAAACTAGGACCTCGCCAACAATCTGCATCTTCAAACTAGGACCTCACCAACAGTCTGCATCTTCAAACTAGGACCTCACCAACAGTCTCCTCCTTCAAACTAGGACCTCGCCAACAGTCTGTATCTTCAAACTAGGACCTCACCAACAGTCTGCATCTTCAAACTAGGACCTCACCAACAGTCTCCTCCTTCAAACTAGGACCTCGCCAACAGTCTGCATCTTCAAACTAGGACCTCACCAAAAGTCTGCATCTTCAAACTAGGACCTCGCCAACAGTCTGCATCTTCAAACTAGGTCCTCGCCAACAGTCTGCATCTTCAAACTAGGACCTCGCCAACAGTCTGCATCTTCAAACTAGGACCTCACCAACAGTCTCCTCCTTCAAACTAGGACCTCGCCAACAGTCTGCATCTTCAAACGAGGACCTCGCCAACAGCCTGCATCTTCAAACTAGGACCTCGCCAACAGTCTGCATCTTCAAACTAGGACCTCGCCAACAGTCTGCATCTTCAAACTAGGACCTCACCAACAGTCTGCATCTTCAAACTAGAACCTCGCCAACAGTCTGCATCTTCAAACTAGGACCTCGCCAACAGTCTGCATCTTCAAACTAGGACCTCGCCAACAGTCTCTTCCTTCAAACTAGGACCTCACCAACAGTCTGCATCTTCAAACTAGGACCTCACCAACAGTCTGCATCTTCAAACTAGGACCTCGCCAACAGTCTGCATCTTCAAACTAGGACCTCGCCAACAGTCTGCATCTTCAAACTAGGACCTCACCAACAGTCTCCTCCTTCAAACTAGGACCTCACCAACAGTCTGCATCTTCAAACTAGGACCTCACCAACAGTCTGCATCTTCAATCTAGGACCTCACCAACAGTCTGCATCTTCAAACTAGGACCTCACCAACAGTCTGCAACTTCAAACTAGGACCTCGCCAACAGTCTGCATCTTCAAACTAGGACCTCGCCAACAGTCTGCATCTTCAAACTAGGACCTCACCAACAGTCTGCATCTTCAAACTAGGACCTCACCAACAGTCTCCTCCTTCAAACTAGGACCTCGCCAACAGTCTGCATCTTCAAACTAGGACCTCACCAACAGTCTGCATCTTCAAACTAGAACCTCGCCAACAGTCTGCATCTTCAAACTAGGACCTCGCCAACAGTCTGCATCTTCAATCTAGGACCTCACCAACAGTCTGCATCTTCAAACTAGGACCTCACCAACAGTCTGCAACTTCAAACTAGGACCTCGCCAACAGTCTGCATCTTCAAACTAGGACCTCGCCAACAGTCTGCATCTTCAAACTAGGACCTCACCAACAGTCTGCATCTTCAAACTAGGACCTCACCAACAGTCTCCTCCTTCAAACTAGGACCTCGCCAACAGTCTGCATCTTCAAACTAGGACCTCACCAACAGTCTGCATCTTCAAACTAGGACCTCACCAACAGTCTGCATCTTCAAACTAGGACCTCACCAACAGTCTGCATCTTCAAACTAGGACTTGCCAACAGTCTGCATCTTCAAACTAAGACCTCGCCAACAGTCTCCTCCTTCAAACTAGGACCTCGCCAACAGACTGCATCTTCAAACAAGGACTCACCAACAGCCTGCATCTTCAAACTAGGACCTCGCCAACAGTCTCCTCCTTCAAACTAGGACCTCGCCAACAGTCTCCTCCTTCAAACTAGGACCTCGCCAACAGTCTCTTCCTTCAAACTAGGACCTCACCAACAGTCTCCTCCTTCAAACTAGGACCTCGCCAACAGTCTGCATCTTCAAACTAGGACCTCACCAACAGTCTGCATCTTCAAACTAGAACCTCGCCAACAGTCTGCATCTTCAAACTAGGACCTCGCCAACAGTCTGCATCTTCAAACTAGGACCTCGCCAACAGTCTCTTCCTTCAAACTAGGACCTCACCAACAGTCTGCATCTTCAAACTAGGACCTCACCAACAGTCTGCATCTTCAAACTAGGACCTCGCCAACAGTCTGCATCTTCAAACTAGGACCTCGCCAACAGTCTGCATCTTCAAACTAGGACCTCACCAACAGTCTACTCCTTCAAACTAGGACCTCACCAACAGTCTGCATCTTCAAACTAGGACCTCACCAACAGTCTGCATCTTCAATCTAGGACCTCACCAACAGTCTGCATCTTCAAACTAGGACCTCACCAACAGTCTGCAACTTCAAACTAGGACCTCGCCAACAGTCTGCATCTTCAAACTAGGACCTCGCCAACAGTCTGCATCTTCAAACTAGGACCTCACCAACAGCCTGCATCTTCAAACTAGGACCTCGCCAACAGTCTCCTCCTTCAAATTAGGACCTCGCCAACAGTCTCCTCCTTCAAACTAGGACCTCGCCAACAGTTTGCATCTTCAAACTAGGGCCTCGCCAACAGTCTCTTCCTTCAAACTAGGACCTCACCAACAGTCTCCTCCTTCAAACTAGGACCTCGCCAACAGTCTCCTCCTTCAAACTAGGACTTCGCCAACAGTCTGCATCTTCAAACTAGGACCTCACCAACAGTCTCCTCCTTCAAACTAGGACCTCACCAACAGTCTGCATCTTCAAACTAGGACCTCACCAACAGTCTGCATCTTCAAACTAGGACCTCGCCAACAGTCTGCATCTTCAAACTAGGACCTCGCCAACAATCTGCATCTTCAAACTAGGACCTCACCAACAGTCTGCATCTTCAAACTAGGACCTCACCAACAGTCTGCATCTTCAAACTAGGACCTCGCCAACAGTCTGCATCTTCAAATTAGGACCTCACCAACAGTCTGCATCTTCAAACTAGGACCTCGCCAACAGTCTGCATCTTCAAACTAGGACCTCACCAACAGTCTCCTCCTTCAAACTAGGACCTCGCCAACAGTCTGCATCTTCAAACTAGGACCTCACCAACAGTCTCCTCCTTCAAACTAGGACCTCGCCAACAGTCTGCATCTTCAAACAAGGACTCACCAACAGCCTGCATCTTCAAACTAGGACCTCGCCAACAGTCTCCTTCTTCAAATTAGGACCTCGCCAACAGTCTCCTCCTTCAAACTAGGACCTCGCCAACAGTCTGCATCTTCAAACTAGGGCCTCGCCAACAGTCTCTTCCTTCAAACTAGGACCTCACCAACAGTCTCCTCCTTCAAACTAGGACCTCGCCAACAGTCTCCTCCTTCAAACTAGGACTTCGCCAACAGTCTGCATCTTCAAACTAGGACCTCACCAACAGTCTGCATCTTCAAACTAGGACCTCACCAACAGTCTCCTCCTTCAAACTAGGACCTCACCAACAGTCTGCATCTTCAAACTAGGACCTCGCCAACAGTCTGCATCTTCAAACTAGGACCTCGCCAACAATCTGCATCTTCAAACTAGGACCTCACCAACAGTCTGCATCTTCAAACTAGGACCTCACCAACAGTCTCCTCCTTCAAACTAGGACCTCGCCAACAGTCTGCATCTTCAAACTAGGACCTCACCAACAGTCTGCATCTTCAAACTAGGACCTCACCAACAGTCTGCATCTTCAAACTAGGTCCTCGCCAACAGTCTGCATCTTCAAACTAGGACCTCGCCAACAGTCTGCATCTTCAAACTAGGACCTCACCAACAGTCTCCTCCTTCAAACTAGGACCTCGCCAACAGTCTGCATCTTCAAACGAGGACTCGCCAACAGCCTGCATCTTCAAACTAGGACCTCGCCAACAGTCTGCATCTTCAAACTAGGACCTCGCCAACAGTCTGCATCTTCAAACTAGGACCTCACCAACAGTCTGCATCTTCAAACTAGAACCTCGCCAACAGTCTGCATCTTCAAACTAGGACCTCGCCAACAGTCTGCATCTTCAAACTAGGACCTCGCCAACAGTCTGCATCTTCAAACTAGGACCTCGCCAACAGTCTCTTCCTTCAAACTAGGACGTCACCAACAGTCTGCATCTTCAAACTAGGACCTCGCCAACAGTCTCCTCCTTCAAACTAGGACCTCGCCAACAGTCTGCATCTTCAAACTAGGACTCGCCAACAGTCTGCATCTTCAAACTAGGACCTCACCAACAGTCTGCATCTTCAAACTAGGACTCGCCAACAGTCTGCATCTTCAAACTAGGACCTCGCCAACAGTCTCTTCCTTCAAACTAGGACCTCACCAACAGTCTGCATCTTCAAACTAGGACCTCGCCAACAGTCTCCTCCTTCAAACTAGGACCTCGCCAACAGTCTGCATCTTCAAACTAGGACTCGCCAACAGTCTGCATCTTCAAACTAGGACCTCACCAACAGTCTCCTCCTTCAAACTAGGACCTCACCAACAGTCTGCATCTTCAAACTAGGACCTCACCAACAGTCTGCATCTTCAAACTAGGACCTCACCAACAGTCTGCATCTTCAAACTAGGACCTCGCCAACAGTCTGCATCTTCAAACTAGGACCTCGCCAACAGTCTGCATCTTCAAACTAGGACCTCACCAACAGTCTCTTCCTTCAAACTAGGACCTCACCAACAGTCTCCTCCTTCAAACTAGGACCTCGCCAACAGTCTCCTCCTTCAAACTAGGACCTCGCCAACAGTCTGCATCTTCAAACTAGGACCTCACCAACAGTCTCCTCCTTCAAACTAGGACCTCGCCAACAGCCTGCATCTTCAAACTAGGACCTCGCCAACAGTCTGCATCTTCAAACTAGGACCTCGCCAACAGTCTCCTCCTTCAAACTAGGACCTCGCCAACAATCTGCATCTTCAAACTAGGACTCGCCAACAGTCTGCATCTTCAAACTAGGACCTCACCAACAGTCTGCTCCTTCAAACTAGGACCTCGCCAACAGCCTGCATCTTCAAACAAGGACTCAGAAACAGCCTGCATCTTCAAACTAGGACCTCGCCAACAGTCTCCTCCTTCAAACTAGGACCTCGCCAACAGTCTGCATCTTCAAACTAGGACCTCACCAACAGTCTGCATCTTCAAACTAGGACCTCGCCAACAGTCTCCTCCTTCAAACTAGGACCTCACCAACAGTCTCCTCCTTCAAACTAGGACCTCGCCAACAGTCTGCATCTTCAAACTAGGACCTCGCCAACAGTCTGCCTCTTCAAACTAGGACCTCGCCAACAGTCTGCATCTTCAAACTAGGACCTCACCAACAGTCTCCTCCTTCAAACTAGGACCTCGCCAACAGTCTCCTCCTTCAAACTAGGACCTCGCCAACAGCGTGCATCTTCAAACTAGGACCTCACCAACAGTCTGCATCTTCAAACTAGCACCTCGCCAACAGTCTACATCTTCAAACTAGGACTCGCCAACAGTCTGCATCTTCAAACTAGGACCTCGCCAACAGTCTGCATCTTCAAACTAGGACCTCACCAACAGTCTGCATCTTCAAACTAGGACCTCACCAACAGTCTGCATCTTCAAACTAGGACTTGCCAACAGTCTGCATCTTCAAACTAAGACCTCGCCAACAGTCTCCTCCTTCAAACTAGGACCTCGCCAACAGACTGCATCTTCAAACAAGGACTCACCAACAGCCTGCATCTTCAAACTAGGACCTCGCCAACAGTCTCCTCCTTCAAACTAGGACCTCTCCAACAGTCTCCTCCTTCAAACTAGGACCTCGCCAACAGTCTCTTCCTTCAAACTAGGACCTCGCCAACAGTCTCCTCCTTCAAACTAGGACCTCGCCAACAGTCTCCTCCTTCAAACTAGGACCTCGCCAACAGTCTGCATCTTCAAACTAGGACTCGCCAACAGTCTGCATCTTCAAACTAGGACCTCGCCAACAGACTGCATCTTCAAACAAGGACTCACCAACAGCCTGCATCTTCAAACTAGGACCTCGCCAACAGTCTCCTCCTTCAAACTAGGACCTCGCCAACAGTCTCCTCCTTCAAACTAGGACCTCGCCAACAGTCTGCATCTTCAAACTAGGACCTCGCCAACAGTCTCTTCCTTCAAACTAGGACCTCACCAACAGTCTCCTCCTTCAAACTAGGACCTCGCCAACAGTCTCCTCCTTCAAACTAGGACCTCGCCAACAGTCTGCATCTTCAAACTATGACCTCACCAACAGTCTGCATCTTCAAACTAGGACCTCACCAACAGTCTCCTCCTTCAAACTAGGACCTCACCAACAGTCTGCATCTTCAAACTATGACCTCACCAACAGTCTGCATCTTCAAACTAGGACCTCGCCAACAGTCTGCATCTTCAAACTAGGACTTGCCAACAGTCTGCATCTTCAAACTAGGACCTCACCAACAGTCTCTTCCTTCAAACTAGGACCTCGCCAACAGTCTGCATCTTCAAACAAGGACTCACCAACAGCCTGCATCTTCAAACTAGGACCTCGCCAACAGTCTCCTCCTTCAAATTAGGACCTCGCCAACAGTCTCCTCCTTCAAACTAGGACCTCGCCAGCAGTCTGCATCTTCAAACTAGGGCCTCGCCAACAGTCTCTTCCTTCAAACTAGGACCTCACCAACAGTCTCCTCCTTCAAACTAGGACCACGCCAACAGTCTCCTCCTTCAAACTAGGACTTCGCCAACAGTCTGCATCTTCAAACTAGGACTCGCCAACAGTCTGCATCTTCAAACTAGGACCTCACCAACAGTCTCCTCCTTCAAACTAGGACCTCACCAACAGTCTGCATCTTCAAACTAGGACCTCACCAACAGTCTGCATCTTCAAACTAGGACCTCACCAACAGTCTGCATCTTCAAACTAGGACCTCGCCAACAGTCTGCATCTTCAAACTAGGACCTCGCCAACAATCTGCATCTTCAAACTAGGACCTCACCAACAGTCTGCATCTTCAAACTAGGACCTCACCAACAGTCTCCTCCTTCAAACTAGGACCTCGCCAACAGTCTGCATCTTCAAACTAGGACCTCACCAACAGTCTCCTCCTTCAAACTAGGACCTCGCCAACAGTCTGCATCTTCAAACAAGGACTCACCAACAGCCTGCATCTTCAAACTAGGACCTCGCCAACAGTCTCCTCCTTCAAATTAGGACCTCGCCAACAGTCTCCTCCTTCAAACTAGGACCTCGCCAACAGTCTGCATCTTCAAACTAGGGCCTCGCCAACAGTCTGCATCTTCAAACTAGGACTCGCCAACAGTCTGCATCTTCAAACTAGGACCTCGCCAACAGTCTGCATCTTCAAACTAGGACCTCGCCAACAATCTGCATCTTCAAACTAGGACCTCACCAACAGTCTGCATCTTCAAACTAGGACCTCGCCAACAGTCTCCTCCTTCAAACTAGGACCTCGCCAACAGTCTGTATCTTCAAACTAGGACCTCACCAACAGTCTGCATCTTCAAACTAGGACCTCACCAACAGTCTCCTCCTTCAAACTAGGACCTCGCCAACAGTCTCCTCCTTCAAACTAGGACCTCACCAACAGTCTGCATCTTCAAACTAGGACCTCGCCAACAGTCTGCATCTTCAAACTAGGTCCTCGCCAACAGTCTGCATCTTCAAACTAGGACCTCGCCAACAGTCTGCATCTTCAAACTAGGACCTCACCAACAGTCTCCTCCTTCAAACTAGGACCTCGCCAACAGTCTGCATCTTCAAACGAGGACTCGCCAACAGCCTGCATCTTCAAACTAGGACCTCGCCAACAGTCTGCATCTTCAAACTAGGACCTCGCCAACAGTCTGCATCTTCAAACTAGGACCTCACCAACAGTCTGCATCTTCAAACTAGAACCTCGCCAACAGTCTGCATCTTCAAACTAGGACCTCGCCAACAGTCTGCATCTTCAAACTAGGACCTCGCCAACAGTCTCCTCCTTCAAACTAGGACCTCACCAACAGTCTGCATCTTCAAACTAGGACCTCACCAACAGTCTGCATCTTCAAACTAGGACCTCGCCAACAGTCTGCATCTTCAAACTAGGACCTCGCCAACAGTCTGCATCTTCAAACTAGGACCTCACCAACAGTCTCCTCCTTCAAACTAGGACCTCACCAACAGTCTGCATCTTCAAACTAGGACCTCACCAACAGTCTGCATCTTCAATCTAGGACCTCACCAACAGTCTGCATCTTCAAACTAGGACCTCACCAACAGTCTGCAACTTCAAACTAGGACCTCGCCAACAGTCTGCATCTTCAAACTAGGACCTCGCCAACAGTCTGCATCTTCAAACTAGGACCTCACCAACAGTCTGCATCTTCAAACTAGGACCTCACCAACAGTCTCCTCCTTCAAACTAGGACCTCGCCAACAGTCTGCATCTTCAAACTAGGACCTCACCAACAGTCTGCATCTTCAAACTAGGACCTCGCCAACAGTCTGCATCTTCAAACTAGTACCTCGCCAACAGTCTGCATCTTCAATCTAGGACCTCACCAACAGTCTGCATCTTCAAACTAGGACCTCACCAACAGTCTGCAACTTCAAACTAGGACCTCGCCAACAGTCTGCATCTTCAAACTAGGACCTCGCCAACAGTCTGCATCTTCAAACTAGGACCTCACCAACAGTCTGCATCTTCAAACTAGGACCTCACCAACAGTCTCCTCCTTCAAACTAGGACCTCACCAACAGTCTGCATCTTCAAACTAGGACCTCACCAACAGTCTGCATCTTCAAACTAGGACCTCGCCAACAGTCTGCATCTTCAAACTAGGACCTCACCAACAGTCTGCATCTTCAAACTAGGACTTGCCAACAGTCTGCATCTTCAAACTAGGACCTCACCAACAGTCTCCTCCTTCAAACTAGGACCTCACCAACAGTCTGCATCTTCAAACTAGGACCTCACCAACAGTCTGCATCTTCAATCTAGGACCTCACCAACAGTCTGCATCTTCAAACTAGGACCTCACCAACAGTCTGCAACTTCAAACTAGGACCTCGCCAACAGTCTGCATCTTCAAACTAGGACCTCGCCAACAGTCTGCATCTTCAAACTAGGACCTCACCAACAGTCTGCATCTTCAAACTAGGACCTCACCAACAGTCTCTTCCTTCAAACTAGGACCTCACCAACAGTCTCCTCCTTCAAACTAGGACCTCGCCAACAGTCTCCTCCTTCAAACTATGACCTCGCCAACAGTCTGCATCTTCAAACTAGGACCTCACCAACAGTCTCCTCCTTCAAACTAGGACCTCGCCAACAGCCTGCATCTTCAAACTAGGACCTCGCCAACAGTCTGCATCTTCAAACTAGGACCTCGCCAACAGTCTCCTCCTTCAAACTAGGACCTCGCCAACAGTCTGCATCTTCAAACTAGGACTCGCCAACAGTCTGCATCTTCAAACTAGGACCTCACCAACAGTCTGCTCCTTCAAACTAGGACCTCGCCAACAGCCTGCATCTTCAAACAAGGACTCAGAAACAGCCTGCATCTTCAAACTAGGACCTCGCCAACAGTCTCCTCCTTCAAACTAGGACCTCGCCAACAGTCTGCATCTTCAAACTAGGACCTCACCAACAGTCTGCATCTTCAAACTAGGACCTCGCCAACAGTCTCCTCCTTCAAACTAGGACCTCACCAACAGTCTCCTCCTTCAAACTAGGACCTCGCCAACAGTCTGCATCTTCAAACTAGGACCTCGCCAACAGTCTGCATCTTCAAACTAGGACCTCGCCAACAGTCTGCATCTTCAAACTAGGACCTCACCAACAGTCTCCTCCTTCAAACTAGGACCTCGCCAACAGTCTCCTCCTTCAAACTAGGACCTCGCCAACAGCGTGCATCTTCAAACTAGGACCTCACCAACAGTCTGCATCTTCAAACTAGCACCTCGCCAACAGTCTACATCTTCAAACTAGGACTCGCCAACAGTCTGCATCTTCAAACTAGGACCTCGCCAACAGTCTGCATCTTCAAACTAGGACCTCACCAACAGTCTGCATCTTCAAACTAGGACCTCACCAACAGTCTGCATCTTCAAACTAGGACTTGCCAACAGTCTGCATCTTCAAACTAAGACCTCGCCAACAGTCTCCTCCTTCAAACTAGGACCTCGCCAACAGACTGCATCTTCAAACAAGGACTCACCAACAGCCTGCATCTTCAAACTAGGACCTCGCCAACAGTCTCCTCCTTCAAACTAGGACCTCTCCAACAGTCTCCTCCTTCAAACTAGGACCTCGCCAACAGTCTCTTCCTTCAAACTAGGACCTCGCCAACAGTCTCCTCCTTCAAACTAGGACCTCGCCAACAGTCTCCTCCTTCAAACTAGGACCTCGCCAACAGTCTGCATCTTCAAACTAGGACTCGCCAACAGTCTGCATCTTCAAACTAGGACCTCGCCAACAGACTGCATCTTCAAACAAGGACTCACCAACAGCCTGCATCTTCAAACTAGGACCTCGCCAACAGTCTCCTCCTTCAAACTAGGACCTCGCCAACAGTCTCCTCCTTCAAACTAGGACCTCGCCAACAGTCTGCATCTTCAAACTAGGACCTCGCCAACAGTCTCTTCCTTCGAACTAGGACCTCACCAACAGTCTCCTCCTTCAAACTAGGACCTCGCCAACAGTCTCCTCCTTCAAACTAGGACCTCGCCAACAGTCTGCATCTTCAAACTATGACCTCACCAACAGTCTGCATCTTCAAACTAGGACCTCACCAACAGTCTCCTCCTTCAAACTAGGACCTCACCAACAGTCTGCATCTTCAAACTATGACCTCACCAACAGTCTGCATCTTCAAACTAGGACCTCGCCAACAGTCTGCATCTTCAAACTAGGACCTCACCAACAGTCTCCTCCTTCAAACTAGGACCTCGCCAACAGTCTGCATCTTCAAACGAGGACTCGCCAACAGCCTGCATCTTCAAACTAGGACCTCGCCAACAGTCTGCATCTTCAAACTAGGACCTCGCCAACAGTCTGCATCTTCAAACTAGGACCTCGCCAACAGTCTGCATCTTCAAACTAGAACCTCGCCAACAGTCTGCATCTTCAAACTAGGACCTCGCCAACAGTCTGCATCTTCAAACTAGGACCTCGCCAACAGTCTCCTCCTTCAAACTAGGACCTCACCAACAGTCTGCATCTTCAAACTAGGACCTCACCAACAGTCTGCATCTTCAAACTAGGACCTCGCCAACAGTCTGCATCTTCAAACTAGGACCTCGCCAACAGTCTGCATCTTCAAACTAGGACCTCACCAACAGTCTCCTCCTTCAAACTAGGACCTCACCAACAGTCTGCATCTTCAAACTAGGACCTCACCAACAGTCTGCATCTTCAATCTAGGACCTCACCAACAGTCTGCATCTTCAAACTAGAACCTCACCAACAGTCTGCAACTTCAAACTAGGACCTCGCCAACAGTCTGCATCTTCAAACTAGGACCTCGCCAACAGTCTGCATCTTCAAACTAGGACCTCACCAACAGTCTGCATCTTCAAACTAGGACCTCACCAACAGTCTCCTCCTTCAAACTAGGACCTCGCCAACAGTCTGCATCTTCAAACTAGGACCTCACCAACAGTCTGCATCTTCAAACTAGGACCTCGCCAACAGTCTGCATCTTCAAACTAGTACCTCGCCAACAGTCTGCATCTTCAATCTAGGACCTCACCAACAGTCTGCATCTTCAAACTAGGACCTCACCAACAGTCTGCAACTTCAAACTAGGACCTCGCCAACAGTCTGCATCTTCAAACTAGGACCTCGCCAACAGTCTGCATCTTCAAACTAGGACCTCACCAACAGTCTGCATCTTCAAACTAGGACCTCACCAACAGTCTCCTCCTTCAAACTAGGACCTCACCAACAGTCTGCATCTTCAAACTAGGACTTGCCAACAGTCTGCATCTTCAAACTAGGACCTCACCAACAGTCTCCTCCTTCAAACTAGGACCTCACCAACAGTCTGCATCTTCAAACTAGGACCTCACCAACAGTCTGCATCTTCAATCTAGGACCTCACCAACAGTCTGCATCTTCAAACTAGGACCTCACCAACAGTCTGCAACTTCAAACTAGGACCTCGCCAACAGTCTGCATCTTCAAACTAGGACCTCGCCAACAGTCTGCATCTTCAAACTAGGACCTCACCAACAGTCTGCATCTTCAAACTAGGACCTCACCAACAGTCTCCTCCTTCAAACTAGGACCTCGCCAACAGTCTGCATCTTCAAACTAGGACCTCACCAACAGTCTGCATCTTCAAACTAGGACCTCGCCAACAGTCTGCATCTTCAAACTAGTACCTCGCCAACAGTCTGCATCTTCAATCTAGGACCTAACCAACAGTCTGCATCTTCAAACTAGGACCTCACCAACAGTCTGCAACTTCAAACTAGGACCTCGCCAACAGTCTGTATCTTCAAACTAGGACCTCGCCAACAGTCTGCATCTTCAAACTAGGACCTCACCAACAGTCTGCATCTTCAAACTAGGACCTCACCAACAGTCTCCTCCTTCAAACTAGGACCTCACCAACAGTCTGCATCTTCAAACTAGGACCTCACCAACAGTCTGCATCTTCAAACTAGGACCTCGCCAACAGTCTGCATCTTCAAACTAGGACCTCACCAACAGTCTGCATCTTCAAACTAGGACTTGCCAACAGTCTGCATCTTCAAACTAAGACCTCGCCAACAGTCTCCTCCTTCAAACTAGGACCTCGCCAACAGTCTGCATCTTCAAACTAGGACCTCGCCAACAGTCTCCTCCTTCAAACTAGGACCTCGCCAACAGTCTCCTCCTTCAAACTAGGACCTCGCCAACAGTCTCTTCCTTCAAGCTAGGACCTCACCAACAGTCTCCTCCTTCAAACTAGGACCTCGCCAACAGTCTGCATCTTCAAACTAGGACCTCACCAACAGTCTGCATCTTCAAACTAGAACCTCGCCAACAGTCTGCATCTTCAAACTAGGACCTCGCCAACAGTCTGCATCTTCAAACTAGGACCTCGCCAACAGTCTCTTCCTTCAAACTAGGACCTCACCAACAGTCTGCATCTTCAAACTAGGACCTCACCAACAGTCTGCATCTTCAAACTAGGACCTCGCCAACAGTCTGCATCTTCAAACTAGGACCTCGCCAACAGTCTGCATCTTCAAACTAGGACCTCACCAACAGTCTCCTCCTTCAAACTAGGACCTCACCAACAGTCTGCATCTTCAAACTACGACCTCACCAACAGTCTGCATCTTCAAACTAGGACCTCGCCAACAGTCTGCATCTTCAAACAAGGACTCACCAACAGCCTGCATCTTCAAACTAGGACCTCGCCAACAGTCTCCTCCTTCAAATTAGGACCTCGCCAACAGTCTCCTCCTTCAAACTAGGACCTCGCCAACAGTCTGCATCTTCAAACTAGGCCTCGCCAACAGTCTGCATCTTCAAACTAGGACCTCGCCAACAGTCTGCATCTTCAAACTAGGACCTCGCCAACAGTCTGCATCTTCAAACTAGGACCTCGCCAACAGTCTGCATCTTCAAACTAGGACCTCACCAACAGTCTGCATCTTCAAACTAGAACCTCGCCAACAGTCTGCATCTTCAAACTAGGACCTCGCCAACAGTCTGCATCTTCAAACTAGGACCTCGCCAACAGTCTCTTCCTTCAAACTAGGACCTCACCAACAGTCTGCATCTTCAAACTAGGACCTCACCAACAGTCTGCATCTTCAAACTAGGACCTCGCCAACAGTCTGCATCTTCAAACTAGGACCTCGCCAACAGTCTGCATCTTCAAACTAGGACCTCACCAACAGTCTCCTCCTTCAAACTAGGACCTCACCAACAGTCTGCATCTTCAAACTAGGACCTCACCAACAGTCTGCATCTTCAAACTAGGACCTCGCCAACAGTCTGCATCTTCAAACAAGGACTCACCAACAGCCTGCATCTTCAAACTAGGACCTCGCCAACAGTCTCCTCCTTCAAATTAGGACCTCGCCAACAGTCTCCTCCTTCAAACTAGGACCTCGCCAACAGTCTCCTCCTTCAAACTAGGGCCTCGCCAACAGTCTCTTCCTTCAAACTAGGACCTCACCAACAGTCTCCTCCTTCAAACTAGGACCTCGCCAACAGTCTCCTCCTTCAAACTAGGACTTCGCCAACAGTCTGCATCTTCAAACTAGGACTCGCCAACAGTCTGCATCTTCAAATTAGGACCTCACCAACAGTCTCCTCCTTCAAACTAGGACCTCACCAACAGTCTGCATCTTCAAACTAGGACCTCACCAACAGTCTGCATCTTCAAACTAGGACCTCACCAACAGTCTGCATCTTCAAACTAGGACCTCGCCAACAGTCTGCATCTTCAAACTAGGACCTCGCCAACAATCTGCATCTTCAAACTAGGACCTCACCAACAGTCTGCATCTTCAAACTAGGACCTCACCAACAGTCTCCTCCTTCAAACTAGGACCTCGCCAACAGTCTGCATCTTCAAACTAGGACCTCACCAACAGTCTCCTCCTTCAAACTAGGACCTCGCCAACAGTCTGCATCTTCAAACAAGGACTCACCAACAGCCTGCATCTTCAAACTAGGACCTCGCCAACAGTCTCCTCCTTCAAATTAGGACCTCGCCAACAGTCTCCTCCTTCAAACTAGGACCTCGCCAACAGTCTGCATCTTCAAACTAGGGCCTCGCCAACAGTCTGCATCTTCAAACTAGGACTCGCCAACAGTCTGCATCTTCAAACTAGGACCTCGCCAACAGTCTGCATCTTCAAACTAGGACCTCGCCAACAATCTGCATCTTCAAACTAGGACCTCACCAACAGTCTGCATCTTCAAACTAGGACCTCACCAACAGTCTCCTCCTTCAAACTAGGACCTCGCCAACAGTCTGTATCTTCAAACTAGGACCTCACCAACAGTCTGCATCTTCAAACTAGGACCTCACCAACAGTCTCCTCCTTCAAACTAGGACCTCGCCAACAGTCTGCATCTTCAAACTAGGACCTCACCAAAAGTCTGCATCTTCAAACTAGGACCTCGCCAACAGTCTGCATCTTCAAACTAGGTCCTCGCCAACAGTCTGCATCTTCAAACTAGGACCTCGCCAACAGTCTGCATCTTCAAACTAGGACCTCACCAACAGTCTCCTCCTTCAAACTAGGACCTCGCCAACAGTCTGCATCTTCAAACGAGGACCTCGCCAACAGCCTGCATCTTCAAACTAGGACCTCGCCAACAGTCTGCATCTTCAAACTAGGACCTCGCCAACAGTCTGCATCTTCAAACTAGGACCTCACCAACAGTCTGCATCTTCAAACTAGAACCTCGCCAACAGTCTGCATCTTCAAACTAGGACCTCGCCAACAGTCTGCATCTTCAAACTAGGACCTCGCCAACAGTCTCTTCCTTCAAACTAGGACCTCACCAACAGTCTGCATCTTCAAACTAGGACCTCACCAACAGTCTGCATCTTCAAACTAGGACCTCGCCAACAGTCTGCATCTTCAAACTAGGACCTCGCCAACAGTCTGCATCTTCAAACTAGGACCTCACCAACAGTCTCCTCCTTCAAACTAGGACCTCACCAACAGTCTGCATCTTCAAACTAGGACCTCACCAACAGTCTGCATCTTCAATCTAGGACCTCACCAACAGTCTGCATCTTCAAACTAGGACCTCACCAACAGTCTGCAACTTCAAACTAGGACCTCGCCAACAGTCTGCATCTTCAAACTAGGACCTCGCCAACAGTCTGCATCTTCAAACTAGGACCTCACCAACAGTCTGCATCTTCAAACTAGGACCTCACCAACAGTCTCCTCCTTCAAACTAGGACCTCGCCAACAGTCTGCATCTTCAAACTAGGACCTCACCAACAGTCTGCATCTTCAAACTAGAACCTCGCCAACAGTCTGCATCTTCAAACTAGGACCTCGCCAACAGTCTGCATCTTCAATCTAGGACCTCACCAACAGTCTGCATCTTCAAACTAGGACCTCACCAACAGTCTGCAACTTCAAACTAGGACCTCGCCAACAGTCTGCATCTTCAAACTAGGACCTCGCCAACAGTCTGCATCTTCAAACTAGGACCTCACCAACAGTCTGCATCTTCAAACTAGGACCTCACCAACAGTCTCCTCCTTCAAACTAGGACCTCGCCAACAGTCTGCATCTTCAAACTAGGACCTCACCAACAGTCTGCATCTTCAAACTAGGACCTCACCAACAGTCTGCATCTTCAAACTAGGACCTCACCAACAGTCTGCATCTTCAAACTAGGACTTGCCAACAGTCTGCATCTTCAAACTAAGACCTCGCCAACAGTCTCCTCCTTCAAACTAGGACCTCGCCAACAGACTGCATCTTCAAACAAGGACTCACCAACAGCCTGCATCTTCAAACTAGGACCTCGCCAACAGTCTCCTCCTTCAAACTAGGACCTCGCCAACAGTCTCCTCCTTCAAACTAGGACCTCGCCAACAGTCTCTTCCTTCAAACTAGGACCTCACCAACAGTCTCCTCCTTCAAACTAGGACCTCGCCAACAGTCTGCATCTTCAAACTAGGACCTCACCAACAGTCTGCATCTTCAAACTAGAACCTCGCCAACAGTCTGCATCTTCAAACTAGGACCTCGCCAACAGTCTGCATCTTCAAACTAGGACCTCGCCAACAGTCTCTTCCTTCAAACTAGGACCTCACCAACAGTCTGCATCTTCAAACTAGGACCTCACCAACAGTCTGCATCTTCAAACTAGGACCTCGCCAACAGTCTGCATCTTCAAACTAGGACCTCGCCAACAGTCTGCATCTTCAAACTAGGACCTCACCAACAGTCTACTCCTTCAAACTAGGACCTCACCAACAGTCTGCATCTTCAAACTAGGACCTCACCAACAGTCTGCATCTTCAATCTAGGACCTCACCAACAGTCTGCATCTTCAAACTAGGACCTCACCAACAGTCTGCAACTTCAAACTAGGACCTCGCCAACAGTCTGCATCTTCAAACTAGGACCTCGCCAACAGTCTGCATCTTCAAACTAGGACCTCACCAACAGCCTGCATCTTCAAACTAGGACCTCGCCAACAGTCTCCTCCTTCAAATTAGGACCTCGCCAACAGTCTCCTCCTTCAAACTAGGACCTCGCCAACAGTTTGCATCTTCAAACTAGGGCCTCGCCAACAGTCTCTTCCTTCAAACTAGGACCTCACCAACAGTCTCCTCCTTCAAACTAGGACCTCGCCAACAGTCTCCTCCTTCAAACTAGGACTTCGCCAACAGTCTGCATCTTCAAACTAGGACCTCACCAACAGTCTCCTCCTTCAAACTAGGACCTCACCAACAGTCTGCATCTTCAAACTAGGACCTCACCAACAGTCTGCATCTTCAAACTAGGACCTCGCCAACAGTCTGCATCTTCAAACTAGGACCTCGCCAACAATCTGCATCTTCAAACTAGGACCTCACCAACAGTCTGCATCTTCAAACTAGGACCTCACCAACAGTCTGCATCTTCAAACTAGGACCTCGCCAACAGTCTGCATCTTCAAATTAGGACCTCACCAACAGTCTGCATCTTCAAACTAGGACCTCGCCAACAGTCTGCATCTTCAAACTAGGACCTCACCAACAGTCTCCTCCTTCAAACTAGGACCTCGCCAACAGTCTGCATCTTCAAACTAGGACCTCACCAACAGTCTCCTCCTTCAAACTAGGACCTCGCCAACAGTCTGCATCTTCAAACAAGGACTCACCAACAGCCTGCATCTTCAAACTAGGACCTCGCCAACAGTCTCCTTCTTCAAATTAGGACCTCGCCAACAGTCTCCTCCTTCAAACTAGGACCTCGCCAACAGTCTGCATCTTCAAACTAGGGCCTCGCCAACAGTCTCTTCCTTCAAACTAGGACCTCACCAACAGTCTCCTCCTTCAAACTAGGACCTCGCCAACAGTCTCCTCCTTCAAACTAGGACTTCGCCAACAGTCTGCATCTTCAAACTAGGACCTCACCAACAGTCTGCATCTTCAAACTAGGACCTCACCAACAGTCTCCTCCTTCAAACTAGGACCTCACCAACAGTCTGCATCTTCAAACTAGGACCTCGCCAACAGTCTGCATCTTCAAACTAGGACCTCGCCAACAATCTGCATCTTCAAACTAGGACCTCACCAACAGTCTGCATCTTCAAACTAGGACCTCACCAACAGTCTCCTCCTTCAAACTAGGACCTCGCCAACAGTCTGCATCTTCAAACTAGGACCTCACCAACAGTCTGCATCTTCAAACTAGGACCTCACCAACAGTCTGCATCTTCAAACTAGGTCCTCGCCAACAGTCTGCATCTTCAAACTAGGACCTCGCCAACAGTCTGCATCTTCAAACTAGGACCTCACCAACAGTCTCCTCCTTCAAACTAGGACCTCGCCAACAGTCTGCATCTTCAAACGAGGACTCGCCAACAGCCTGCATCTTCAAACTAGGACCTCGCCAACAGTCTGCATCTTCAAACTAGGACCTCGCCAACAGTCTGCATCTTCAAACTAGGACCTCACCAACAGTCTGCATCTTCAAACTAGAACCTCGCCAACAGTCTGCATCTTCAAACTAGGACCTCGCCAACAGTCTGCATCTTCAAACTAGGACCTCGCCAACAGTCTGCATCTTCAAACTAGGACCTCGCCAACAGTCTCTTCCTTCAAACTAGGACGTCACCAACAGTCTGCATCTTCAAACTAGGACCTCGCCAACAGTCTCCTCCTTCAAACTAGGACCTCGCCAACAGTCTGCATCTTCAAACTAGGACTCGCCAACAGTCTGCATCTTCAAACTAGGACCTCACCAACAGTCTGCATCTTCAAACTAGGACTCGCCAACAGTCTGCATCTTCAAACTAGGACCTCGCCAACAGTCTCTTCCTTCAAACTAGGACCTCACCAACAGTCTGCATCTTCAAACTAGGACCTCGCCAACAGTCTCCTCCTTCAAACTAGGACCTCGCCAACAGTCTGCATCTTCAAACTAGGACTCGCCAACAGTCTGCATCTTCAAACTAGGACCTCACCAACAGTCTCCTCCTTCAAACTAGGACCTCACCAACAGTCTGCATCTTCAAACTAGGACCTCACCAACAGTCTGCATCTTCAAACTAGGACCTCACCAACAGTCTGCATCTTCAAACTAGGACCTCGCCAACAGTCTGCATCTTCAAACTAGGACCTCGCCAACAGTCTGCATCTTCAAACTAGGACCTCACCAACAGTCTCTTCCTTCAAACTAGGACCTCACCAACAGTCTCCTCCTTCAAACTAGGACCTCGCCAACAGTCTCCTCCTTCAAACTAGGACCTCGCCAACAGTCTGCATCTTCAAACTAGGACCTCACCAACAGTCTCCTCCTTCAAACTAGGACCTCGCCAACAGCCTGCATCTTCAAACTAGGACCTCGCCAACAGTCTGCATCTTCAAACTAGGACCTCGCCAACAGTCTCCTCCTTCAAACTAGGACCTCGCCAACAATCTGCATCTTCAAACTAGGACTCGCCAACAGTCTGCATCTTCAAACTAGGACCTCACCAACAGTCTGCTCCTTCAAACTAGGACCTCGCCAACAGCCTGCATCTTCAAACAAGGACTCAGAAACAGCCTGCATCTTCAAACTAGGACCTCGCCAACAGTCTCCTCCTTCAAACTAGGACCTCGCCAACAGTCTGCATCTTCAAACTAGGACCTCACCAACAGTCTGCATCTTCAAACTAGGACCTCGCCAACAGTCTCCTCCTTCAAACTAGGACCTCACCAACAGTCTCCTCCTTCAAACTAGGACCTCGCCAACAGTCTGCATCTTCAAACTAGGACCTCGCCAACAGTCTGCCTCTTCAAACTAGGACCTCGCCAACAGTCTGCATCTTCAAACTAGGACCTCACCAACAGTCTCCTCCTTCAAACTAGGACCTCGCCAACAGTCTCCTCCTTCAAACTAGGACCTCGCCAACAGCGTGCATCTTCAAACTAGGACCTCACCAACAGTCTGCATCTTCAAACTAGCACCTCGCCAACAGTCTACATCTTCAAACTAGGACTCGCCAACAGTCTGCATCTTCAAACTAGGACCTCGCCAACAGTCTGCATCTTCAAACTAGGACCTCACCAACAGTCTGCATCTTCAAACTAGGACCTCACCAACAGTCTGCATCTTCAAACTAGGACTTGCCAACAGTCTGCATCTTCAAACTAAGACCTCGCCAACAGTCTCCTCCTTCAAACTAGGACCTCGCCAACAGACTGCATCTTCAAACAAGGACTCACCAACAGCCTGCATCTTCAAACTAGGACCTCGCCAACAGTCTCCTCCTTCAAACTAGGACCTCTCCAACAGTCTCCTCCTTCAAACTAGGACCTCGCCAACAGTCTCTTCCTTCAAACTAGGACCTCGCCAACAGTCTCCTCCTTCAAACTAGGACCTCGCCAACAGTCTCCTCCTTCAAACTAGGACCTCGCCAACAGTCTGCATCTTCAAACTAGGACTCGCCAACAGTCTGCATCTTCAAACTAGGACCTCGCCAACAGACTGCATCTTCAAACAAGGACTCACCAACAGCCTGCATCTTCAAACTAGGACCTCGCCAACAGTCTCCTCCTTCAAACTAGGACCTCGCCAACAGTCTCCTCCTTCAAACTAGGACCTCGCCAACAGTCTGCATCTTCAAACTAGGACCTCGCCAACAGTCTCTTCCTTCAAACTAGGACCTCACCAACAGTCTCCTCCTTCAAACTAGGACCTCGCCAACAGTCTCCTCCTTCAAACTAGGACCTCGCCAACAGTCTGCATCTTCAAACTATGACCTCACCAACAGTCTGCATCTTCAAACTAGGACCTCACCAACAGTCTCCTCCTTCAAACTAGGACCTCACCAACAGTCTGCATCTTCAAACTATGACCTCACCAACAGTCTGCATCTTCAAACTAGGACCTCGCCAACAGTCTGCATCTTCAAACTAGGACTTGCCAACAGTCTGCATCTTCAAACTAGGACCTCACCAACAGTCTCTTCCTTCAAACTAGGACCTCGCCAACAGTCTGCATCTTCAAACAAGGACTCACCAACAGCCTGCATCTTCAAACTAGGACCTCGCCAACAGTCTCCTCCTTCAAATTAGGACCTCGCCAACAGTCTCCTCCTTCAAACTAGGACCTCGCCAGCAGTCTGCATCTTCAAACTAGGGCCTCGCCAACAGTCTCTTCCTTCAAACTAGGACCTCACCAACAGTCTCCTCCTTCAAACTAGGACCACGCCAACAGTCTCCTCCTTCAAACTAGGACTTCGCCAACAGTCTGCATCTTCAAACTAGGACTCGCCAACAGTCTGCATCTTCAAACTAGGACCTCACCAACAGTCTCCTCCTTCAAACTAGGACCTCACCAACAGTCTGCATCTTCAAACTAGGACCTCACCAACAGTCTGCATCTTCAAACTAGGACCTCACCAACAGTCTGCATCTTCAAACTAGGACCTCGCCAACAGTCTGCATCTTCAAACTAGGACCTCGCCAACAATCTGCATCTTCAAACTAGGACCTCACCAACAGTCTGCATCTTCAAACTAGGACCTCACCAACAGTCTCCTCCTTCAAACTAGGACCTCGCCAACAGTCTGCATCTTCAAACTAGGACCTCACCAACAGTCTCCTCCTTCAAACTAGGACCTCGCCAACAGTCTGCATCTTCAAACAAGGACTCACCAACAGCCTGCATCTTCAAACTAGGACCTCGCCAACAGTCTCCTCCTTCAAATTAGGACCTCGCCAACAGTCTCCTCCTTCAAACTAGGACCTCGCCAACAGTCTGCATCTTCAAACTAGGGCCTCGCCAACAGTCTGCATCTTCAAACTAGGACTCGCCAACAGTCTGCATCTTCAAACTAGGACCTCGCCAACAGTCTGCATCTTCAAACTAGGACCTCGCCAACAATCTGCATCTTCAAACTAGGACCTCACCAACAGTCTGCATCTTCAAACTAGGACCTCGCCAACAGTCTCCTCCTTCAAACTAGGACCTCGCCAACAGTCTGTATCTTCAAACTAGGACCTCACCAACAGTCTGCATCTTCAAACTAGGACCTCACCAACAGTCTCCTCCTTCAAACTAGGACCTCGCCAACAGTCTCCTCCTTCAAACTAGGACCTCACCAACAGTCTGCATCTTCAAACTAGGACCTCGCCAACAGTCTGCATCTTCAAACTAGGTCCTCGCCAACAGTCTGCATCTTCAAACTAGGACCTCGCCAACAGTCTGCATCTTCAAACTAGGACCTCACCAACAGTCTCCTCCTTCAAACTAGGACCTCGCCAACAGTCTGCATCTTCAAACGAGGACTCGCCAACAGCCTGCATCTTCAAACTAGGACCTCGCCAACAGTCTGCATCTTCAAACTAGGACCTCGCCAACAGTCTGCATCTTCAAACTAGGACCTCACCAACAGTCTGCATCTTCAAACTAGAACCTCGCCAACAGTCTGCATCTTCAAACTAGGACCTCGCCAACAGTCTGCATCTTCAAACTAGGACCTCGCCAACAGTCTCCTCCTTCAAACTAGGACCTCACCAACAGTCTGCATCTTCAAACTAGGACCTCACCAACAGTCTGCATCTTCAAACTAGGACCTCGCCAACAGTCTGCATCTTCAAACTAGGACCTCGCCAACAGTCTGCATCTTCAAACTAGGACCTCACCAACAGTCTCCTCCTTCAAACTAGGACCTCACCAACAGTCTGCATCTTCAAACTAGGACCTCACCAACAGTCTGCATCTTCAATCTAGGACCTCACCAACAGTCTGCATCTTCAAACTAGGACCTCACCAACAGTCTGCAACTTCAAACTAGGACCTCGCCAACAGTCTGCATCTTCAAACTAGGACCTCGCCAACAGTCTGCATCTTCAAACTAGGACCTCACCAACAGTCTGCATCTTCAAACTAGGACCTCACCAACAGTCTCCTCCTTCAAACTAGGACCTCGCCAACAGTCTGCATCTTCAAACTAGGACCTCACCAACAGTCTGCATCTTCAAACTAGGACCTCGCCAACAGTCTGCATCTTCAAACTAGTACCTCGCCAACAGTCTGCATCTTCAATCTAGGACCTCACCAACAGTCTGCATCTTCAAACTAGGACCTCACCAACAGTCTGCAACTTCAAACTAGGACCTCGCCAACAGTCTGCATCTTCAAACTAGGACCTCGCCAACAGTCTGCATCTTCAAACTAGGACCTCACCAACAGTCTGCATCTTCAAACTAGGACCTCACCAACAGTCTCCTCCTTCAAACTAGGACCTCACCAACAGTCTGCATCTTCAAACTAGGACCTCACCAACAGTCTGCATCTTCAAACTAGGACCTCGCCAACAGTCTGCATCTTCAAACTAGGACCTCACCAACAGTCTGCATCTTCAAACTAGGACTTGCCAACAGTCTGCATCTTCAAACTAGGACCTCACCAACAGTCTCCTCCTTCAAACTAGGACCTCACCAACAGTCTGCATCTTCAAACTAGGACCTCACCAACAGTCTGCATCTTCAATCTAGGACCTCACCAACAGTCTGCATCTTCAAACTAGGACCTCACCAACAGTCTGCAACTTCAAACTAGGACCTCGCCAACAGTCTGCATCTTCAAACTAGGACCTCGCCAACAGTCTGCATCTTCAAACTAGGACCTCACCAACAGTCTGCATCTTCAAACTAGGACCTCACCAACAGTCTCCTCCTTCAAACTAGGACCTCACCAACAGTCTGCATCTTCAAACTAGTACCTCGCCAACAGTCTGCATCTTCAATCTAGGACCTCACCAACAGTCTGCATCTTCAAACTAGGACCTCACCAACAGTCTGCAACTTCAAACTAGGACCTCGCCAACAGTCTGCATCTTCAAACTAGGACCTCGCCAACAGTCTGCATCTTCAAACTAGGACCTCACCAACAGTCTGCATCTTCAAACTAGGACCTCACCAACAGTCTCCTCCTTCAAACTAGGACCTCACCAACAGTCTGCATCTTCAAACTAGGACCTCACCAACAGTCTGCATCTTCAAACTAGGACCTCGCCAACAGTTTGCATCTTCAAACTAGGACCTCACCAACAGTCTGCATCTTCAAACTAGGACTTGCCAACAGTCTGCATCTTCAAACTAAGACCTCGCCAACAGTCTCCTCCTTCAAACTAGGACCTCGCCAACAGACTGCATCTTCAAACAAGGACTCACCAACAGCCTGCATCTTCAAACTAGGACCTCGCCAACAGTCTCCTCCTTCAAACTAGGACCTCGCCAACAGTCTCCTCCTTCAAACTAGGACCTCGCCAACAGTCTCTTCCTTCAAGCTAGGACCTCACCAACAGTCTCCTCCTTCAAACTAGGACCTCGCCAACAGTCTGCATCTTCAAACTAGGACCTCACCAACAGTCTGCATCTTCAAACTAGAACCTCGCCAACAGTCTGCATCTTCAAACTAGGACCTCGCCAACAGTCTGCATCTTCAAACTAGGACCTCGCCAACAGTCTCTTCCTTCAAACTAGGACCTCACCAACAGTCTGCATCTTCAAACTAGGACCTCACCAACAGTCTGCATCTTCAAACTAGGACCTCGCCAACAGTCTGCATCTTCAAACTAGGACCTCGCCAACAGTCTGCATCTTCAAACTAGGACCTCACCAACAGTCTCCTCCTTCAAACTAGGACCTCACCAACAGTCTGCATCTTCAAACTAGGACCTCACCAACAGTCTGCATCTTCAATCTAGGACCTCACCAACAGTCTGCATCTTCAAACTAGGACCTCACCAACAGTATGCAACTTCAAACTAGGACCTCGCCAACAGTCTGCATCTTCAAACTAGGACCTCGCCAACAGTCTGCATCTTCAAACTAGGACCTCACCAACAGTCTGCATCTTCAAACTAGGACCTCACCAACAGTCTCCTCCTTCAAACTAGGACCTCGCCAACAGTCTGCATCTTCAAACTAGGACCTCACCAACAGTCTGCATCTTCAAACTAGGACCTCGCCAACAGTCTGCATCTTCAAACTAGTACCTCGCCAACAGTCTGCATCTTCAATCTAGGACCTCACCAACAGTCTGCATCTTCAAACTAGGACCTCACCAACAGTCTGCAACTTCAAACTAGGACCTCGCCAACAGTCTGCATCTTCAAACTAGGACCTCGCCAACAGTCTGCATCTTCAAACTAGGACCTCACCAACAGTCTGCATCTTCAAACTAGGACCTCACCAACAGTCTCCTCCTTCAAACTAGGACCTCACCAACAGTCTGCATCTTCAAACTAGGACCTCACCAACAGTCTGCATCTTCAAACTAGGACCTCGCCAACAGTCTGCATCTTCAAACTAGGACCTCACCAACAGTCTGCATCTTCAAACTAGGACTTGCCAACAGTCTGCATCTTCAAACTAAGACCTCGCCAACAGTCTCCTCCTTCAAACTAGGACCTCGCCAACAGACTGCATCTTCAAACAAGGACTCACCAACAGCCTGCATCTTCAAACTAGGACCTCGCCAACAGTCTCCTCCTTCAAACTAGGACCTCGCCAACAGTCTCCTCCTTCAAACTAGGACCTCGCCAACAGTCTCCTCCTTCAAACTAGGACCTCGCCAACAGTCTCTTCCTTCAAACTAGGACCTCACCAACAGTCTCCTCCTTCAAACTAGGACCTCGCCAACAGTCTGCATCTTCAAACTAGGACCTCACCAACAGTCTGCATCTTCAAACTAGAACCTCGCCAACAGTCTGCATCTTCAAACTAGGACCTCGCCAACAGTCTGCATCTTCAAACTAGGACCTCGCCAACAGTCTCTTCCTTCAAACTAGGACCTCACCAACAGTCTGCATCTTCAAACTAGGACCTCACCAACAGTCTGCATCTTCAAACTAGGACCTCGCCAACAGTCTGCATCTTCAAACTAGGACCTCGCCAACAGTCTGCATCTTCAAACTAGGACCTCACCAACAGTCTCCTCCTTCAAACTAGGACCTCACCAACAGTCTGCATCTTCAAACTAGGACCTCGCCAACAGTCTGCATCTTCAATCTAGGACCTCACCAACAGTCTGCATCTTCAAACTAGGACCTCACCAACAGTCTGCAACTTCAAACTAGGACCTCGCCAACAGTCTGCATCTTCAAACTAGGACCTCGCCAACAGTCTGCATCTTCAAACTAGGACCTCACCAACAGTCTGCATCTTCAAACTAGGACCTCACCAACAGTCTCCTCCTTCAAACTAGGACCTCGCCAACAGTCTGCATCTTCAAACTAGGACCTCGCCAACAGTCTGCATCTTCAAACTAGTACCTCGCCAACAGTCTGCATCTTCAATCTAGGACCTCACCAACAGTCTGCATCTTCAAACTAGGACCTCACCAACAGTCTGCAACTTCAAACTAGGACCTCGCCAACAGTCTGCATCTTCAAACTAGGACCTCGCCAACAGTCTGCATCTTCAAACTAGGACCTCACCAACAGTCTGCATCTTCAAACTAGGACCTCACCAACAGTCTCCTCCTTCAAACTAGGACCTCACCAACAGTCTGCATCTTCAAACTAGGACCTCACCAACAGTCTGCATCTTCAAACTAGGACCTCGCCAACAGTCTGCATCTTCAAACTAGGACCTCACCAACAGTCTGCATCTTCAAACTAGGACCTCGCCAACAGTCTGCATCTTCAAACTAAGACCTCGCCAACAGTCTCCTCCTTCAAACTAGGACCTCGCCAACAGACTGCATCTTCAAACAAGGACTCACCAACAGCCTGCATCTTCAAACTAGGACCTCGCCAACAGTCTCCTCCTTCAAACTAGGACCTCGCCAACAGTCTGCATCTTCAAACTAGGACCTCGCCAACAGTCTCTTCCTTCAAACTAGGACCTCACCAACAGTCTCCTCCTTCAAACTAGGACCTCGACAACAGTCTCCTCCTTCAAACTAGGACCTCGCCAACAGTCTGCATCTTCAAACTAGGACCTCGCCAACAGTCTCTTCCTTCAAACTAGGACCTCACCAACAGTCTGCATCTTCAAACTAGGACCTCACCAACAGTCTGCATCTTCAAACTAGGACCTCGCCAACAGTCTGCATCTTCAAACTAGGACCTCGCCAACAGTCTGCATCTTCAAACTAGGACCTCACCAACAGTCTCCTCCTTCAAACTAGGACCTCACCAACAGTCTGCATCTTCAAACTAGTACCTCGCCAACAGTCTGCATCTTCGATCTAGGACCTCACCAACAGTCTCCTCCTTCAAACTAGGACCTCGCCAACAGTCTCCTCCTTCAAACTAGGACCTCGCCAACAGCGTGCATCTTCAAACTAGGACCTCACCAACAGTCTGCATCTTCAAATTAGCACCTCGCCAACAGTCTGCATCTTCAAACTAGGACCTCGCCAACAGTCTGCATCTTCAAACTAGGACCTCACCAACAGTCTCCTCCTTCAAACTAGGACCTCACCAACAGTCTGCATCTTCAAACTAGTACCTCGCCAACAGTCTGCATCTTCGATCTAGGACCTCACCAACAGTCTCCTCCTTCAAACTAGGACCTCGCCAACAGTCTCCTCCTTCAAACTAGGACCTCGCCAACAGCGTGCATCTTCAAACTAGGACCTCACCAACAGTCTGCGTCTTCAAATTATCACCTCGCCAACAGTCTGCATCTTCAAACTAGGACTCGCCAACAGTCTGCATCTTCAAACTAGGACCTCGCCAACAGTCTGCATCTTCAAACTAGGACCTCACCAACAGTCTGCATCTTCAAACTAGGACCTCACCAACAGTCTGCATCTTAAAACTACGACCTCGCCAACAGTCTGCATCTTCAAACTAGGACCTCACCAACAGTCTCCTCCTTCAAACTAGGACCTCGCCAACAGTCTCCTCCTTCAAACTAGGACCTCGCCAAAAGTCTCTTCCTTCAAACTAGGACCTCACCAACAGTCTCCTCCTTCAAACTAGGACCTCGCCAACAGTCTCCTCCTTCAAACTAGGACCTCGCCAACAGACTGCATCTTCAAACTAGGACTCACCAACAGCCTGCATCTTCAAACTAGGACCTCGCCAACAGTCTCCTCCTTCAAACTAGGACCTCGCCAACAGTCTCCTCCTTCAAACTAGGACCTCGCCAACAGTCTCTTCCTTCAAACTCGGACCTCACCAACAGTCTCCTCCTTCAAACTAGGACCTCGCCAACAGTCTCCTCCTTCAAACTAGGACCTCGCCAACAGTCTGCATCTTCAAACTAGGACTCGCCAACAGTCTGCATCTTCAAACTAGGACCTCGCCAACAGACTGCATCTTCAAACAAGGACTCACCAACAGCCTGCATCTTCAAACTAGGACCTCGCCAACAGTCTCCTCCTTCAAACTAGGACCTCGCCAACAGTCTCCTCCTTCAAACTAGGACCTCGCCAACAGTCTGCATCTTCAAACTAGGACCTCGCCAACAGTCTCTTCTTTCAAACTAGGACCTCACCAACAGTCTCCTCCTTCAAACTAGGACCTCGCCAACAGTCTCCTCCTTCAAACTAGGACCTCACCAACAGTCTGCATCTTCAAACTATGACTCGCCAACAGTCTGCATCTTCAAACTAGGACCTCACCAACAGTCTCCTCCTTCAAACTAGGACCTCACCAACAGTCTGCATCTTCAAACTATGACCTCACCAACAGTCTGCATCTTCAAACTAGGACCTCGCCAACAGTCTGCATCTTCAAACTAGGACTTGCCAACAGTCTGCATCTTCAAAGTAAGACCTCGCCAACAGTCTGCATCTTCAAACTAGGACCTCGCCAACAGTCTGCATCTTCAAACAAGGACTCACCAACAGCCTGCATCTTCAAACTAGGACCTCGCCAACAGTCTCCTCCTTCAAATTAGGACCTCGCCAACAGTCTCCTCCTTCAAACTAGGACCTCGCCAACAGTCTGCATCTTCAAACTAGGGCCTCGCCAACAGTCTCTTCCTTCAAACTAGGACCTCACCAACAGTCTCCTCCTTCAAACTAGGACCTCGCCAACAGTCTCCTCCTTCAAACTAGGACTTCGCCAACAGTCTGCATCTTCAAACTAGGACTCGCCAACAGTCTGCATCTTCAAACTAGGACCTCACCAACAGTCTCCTCCTTCAAACTAGGACCTCACCAACAGTCTGCATCTTCAAACTAGGACCTCACCAACAGTCTGCATCTTCAAACTAGGACCTCACCAACAGTCTGCATCTTCAAACTAGGACCTCGCCAACAGTCTGCATCTTCAAACTAGGACCTCGCCAACAATCTGCATCTTCAAACTAGGACCTCACCAACAGTCTGCATCTTCAAACTAGGACCTCACCAACAGTCTCCTCCTTCAAACTAGGACCTCGCCAACAGTCTGCATCTTCAAACTAGGACCTCACCAACAGTCTCCTCCTTCAAACTAGGACCTCGCCAACAGTCTGCATCTTCAAACAAGGACTCACCAACAGCCTGCATCTTCAAACTAGGACCTCGCCAACAGTCTCCTCCTTCAAATTAGGACCTCGCCAACAGTCTCCTCCTTCAAACTAGGACCTCGCCAACAGTCTGCATCTTCAAACTAGGACCTCACCAACAGTCTGCATCTTCAAACTAGGACCTCACCAACAGTCTCCTCCTTCAAACTAGGACCTCGCCAACAGTCTGCATCTTCAAACTAGGACCTCGCCAACAGTCTGCATCTTCAAACTAGGACCTCACCAACAGTCTGCATCTTCAAACTAGGACCTCACCAACAGTCTGCATCTTCAAACTAGGACCTCGCCAACAGTCTGCATCTTCAAACTAGGACCTCGCCAACAGTCTGCATCTTCAAACTAGGACCTCACCAACAGTCTCCTCCTTCAAACTAGGACCTCACCAACAGTCTCCTCCTTCAAACTAGGACCTCGCCAACAGTCTGCATCTTCAAACTAGGACCTCACCAACAGTCTGCATCTTCAAACTAGAACCTCGCCAACAGTCTGCATCTTCAAACTAGGACCTCGCCAACAGTCTGCATCTTCAAACTAGGACCTCGCCAACAGTCTCTTCCTTCAAACTAGGACCTCACCAACAGTCTGCATCTTCAAACTAGGACCTCACCAACAGTCTGCATCTTCAAACTAGGACCTCGCCAACAGTCTGCATCTTCAAATTAGGACCTCGCCAACAGTCTGCATCTTCAAACTAGGACCTCACCAACAGTCTCCTCCTTCAAACTAGGACCTCACCAACAGTCTGCATCTTCAAACTAGGACCTCACCAACAGTCTGCATCTTCAATCTAGGACCTCACCAACAGTCTGCATCTTCAAACTAGGACCTCACCAACAGTCTGCAACTTCAAACTAGGACCTCGCCAACAGTCTGCATCTTCAAACTAGGACCTCGCCAACAGTCTGCATCTTCAAACTAGGACCTCACCAACAGTCTGCATCTTCAAACTAGGACCTCACCAACAGTCTCCTCCTTCAAACTAGGACCTCGCCAACAGTCTGCATCTTCAAACTAGGACCTCGCCAACAGTCTGCATCTTCAAACTAGTACCTCGCCAACAGTCTGCATCTTCAATCTAGGACCTCACCAACAGTCTGCATCTTCAAACTAGGACCTCACCAACAGTCTGCAACTTCAAACTAGGACCTCGCCAACAGTCTGCATCTTCAAACTAGGACCTCGCCAACAGTCTGCATCTTCAAACTAGGACCTCACCAACAGTCTGCATCTTCAAACTAGGACCTCACCAACAGTCTCCTCCTTCAAACTAGGACCTCACCAACAGTCTGCATCTTCAAACTAGGACCTCACCAACAGTCTGCATCTTCAAACTAGGACCTCGCCAACAGTCTGCATCTTCAAACTAGGACCTCACCAACAGTCTGCATCTTCAAACTAGGACTTGCCAACAGTCTGCATCTTCAAACTAAGACCTCGCCAACAGTCTCCTCCTTCAAACTAGGACCTCGCCAACAGACTGCATCTTCAAACAAGGACTCACCAACAGCCTGCATCTTCAAACTAGGACCTCGCCAACAGTCTCCTCCTTCAAACTAGGACCTCGCCAACAGTCTCCTCCTTCAAACTAGGACCTCGCCAACAGTCTCTTCCTTCAAACTAGGACCTCACCAACAGTCTCCTCCTTCAAACTAGGACCTCGACAACAGTCTCCTCCTTCAAACTAGGACCTCGCCAACAGTCTGCATCTTCAAACTAGGACCTCGCCAACAGTCTCTTCCTTCAAACTAGGACCTCACCAACAGTCTGCATCTTCAAACTAGGACCTCACCAACAGTCTGCATCTTCAAACTAGGACCTCGCCAACAGTCTGCATCTTCAAACTAGGACCTCGCCAACAGTCTGCATCTTCAAACTATGACCTCACCAACAGTCTCCTCCTTCAAACTAGGACCTCACCAACAGTCTGCATCTTCAAACTAGTACCTCGCCAACAGTCTGCATCTTCAATCTAGGACCTCACCAACAGTCTCCTCCTTCAAACTAGGACCTCGCCAACAGTCTCCTCCTTCAAACTAGGACCTCGCCAACAGCGTGCATCTTCAAACTAGGACCTCACCAACAGTCTGCATCTTCAAACTAGCACCTCGCCAACAGTCTGCATCTTCAAACTAGGACTCGCCAACAGTCTGCATCTTCAAACTAGGACCTCGCCAACAGTCTGCATCTTCAAACTAGGACCTCACCAACAGTCTGCATCTTCAAACTAGGACCTCACCAACAGTCTGCATCTTAAAACTACGACCTCGCCAACAGTCTGCATCTTCAAACTAGGACCTCACCAACAGTCTCCTCCTTCAAACTAGGACCTCGCCAACAGCCTGCATCTTCAAACTAGGACCTCGCCAACAGTCTGCATCTTCAAACTAATACCTCGCCAACAGTCTGCATCTTCAAACTAGGACCTCGCCAACAGACTGCATCTTCAAACTAGGACTTGCCAACAGTCTGCATCTTCAAACTAAGACCTCGCCAACAGTCTCCTCCTTCAAACTAGGACCTCGCCAACAGACTGCATCTTCAAACTAGGACTCACCAACAGCCTGCATCTTCAAACTAGGACCTCGCCAACAGTCTCCTCCTTCAAACTAGGACCTCGCCAACAGTCTCCTCCTTCAAACTAGGACCTCGCCAACAGTCTCCTCCTTCAAACTAGGACCTCACCAACAGTCTCCTCCTTCAAACTAGGACCTCGCCAACAGTCTCCTCCTTCAAACTAGGACCTCGCCAACAGTCTGCATCTTCAAACTAGGACTCGCCAACAGTCTGCATCTTCAAACTAGGACCTCGCCAACAGACTGCATCTTCAAACAAGGACTCACCAACAGCCTGCATCTTCAAACTAGGACCTCGCCAACAGTCTCCTCCTTCAAACTAGGACCTCGCCAACAGTCTCCTCCTTCAAACTAGGACCTCGCCAACAGTCTGCATCTTCAAACTAGGACCTCGCCAACAGTCTCTTCTTTCAAACTAGGACCTCACCAACAGTCTCCTCCTTCAAACTAGGACCTCGCCAACAGTCTCCTCCTTCAAACTAGGACCTCGCCAACAGTCTGCATCTTCAAACTATGACTCGCCAACAGTCTGCATCTTCAAACTAGGACCTCACCAACAGTCTCCTCCTTCAAACTAGGACCTCACCAACAGTCTGCATCTTCAAACTATGACCTCACCAACAGTCTGCATCTTCAAACTAGGACCTCGCCAACAGTCTGCATCTTCAAACTAGGACTTGCCAACAGTCTGCATCTTCAAAGTAAGACCTCGCCAACAGTCTGCATCTTCAAACTAGGACCTCGCCAACAGTCTGCATCTTCAAACAAGGACTCACCAACAGCCTGCATCTTCAAACTAGGACCTCGCCAACAGTCTCCTCCTTCAAATTAGGACCTCGCCAACAGTCTCCTCCTTCAAACTAGGACCTCGCCAACAGTCTGCATCTTCAAACTAGGGCCTCGCCAACAGTCTCTTCCTTCAAACTAGGACCTCACCAACAGTCTCCTCCTTCAAACTAGGACCTCGCCAACAGTCTCCTCCTTCAAACTAGGACTTCGCCAACAGTCTGCATCTTCAAACTAGGACTCGCCAACAGTCTGCATCTTCAAACTAGGACCTCACCAACAGTCTCCTCCTTCAAACTAGGACCTCACCAACAGTCTGCATCTTCAAACTAGGACCTCACCAACAGTCTGCATCTTCAAACTAGGACCTCACCAACAGTCTGCATCTTCAAACTAGGACCTCGCCAACAGTCTGCATCTTCAAACTAGGACCTCGCCAACAATCTGCATCTTCAAACTAGGACCTCACCAACAGTCTGCATCTTCAAACTAGGACCTCACCAACAGTCTCCTCCTTCAAACTAGGACCTCGCCAACAGTCTGCATCTTCAAACTAGGACCTCACCAACAGTCTCCTCCTTCAAACTAGGACCTCGCCAACAGTCTGCATCTTCAAACAAGGACTCACCAACAGCCTGCATCTTCAAACTAGGACCTCGCCAACAGTCTCCTCCTTCAAATTAGGACCTCGCCAACAGTCTCCTCCTTCAAACTAGGACCTCACCAACAGTCTGCATCTTCAAACTAGGGCCTCGCCAACAGTCTGCATCTTCAAACTAGGACTCGCCAACAGTCTGCATCTTCAAACTAGGACCTCGCCAACAATCTGCATCTTCAAACTAGGACCTCACCAACAGTCTGCATCTTCAAACTAGGACCTCACCAACAGTCTCCTCCGTCAAACTAGGACCTCGCCAACAGTCTGCATCTTCAAACTAGTACCTCGCCAACAGTCTGCATCTTCAATCTAGGACCTCACCAACAGTCTGCATCTTCAAACTAGGACCTCACCAACAGTCTGCAACTTCAAACTAGGACCTCGCCAACAGTCTGCATCTTCAAACTAGGACCTCGCCAACAGTCTGCATCTTCAAACTAGGACCTCACCAACAGTCTGCATCCTCAAACTAGGACTTGCCAACAGTCTGCATCTTCAAACTAGGACCTCACCAACAGTCTCCTCCTTCAAACTAGGACCTCACCAACAGTCTGCATCTTCAAACTAGGACCTCACCAACAGTCTGCATCTTCAAACTAGGACCTCGCCAACAGACTGCATCTTCAAACAAGGACTCACCAACAGCCTGCATCTTCAAACTAGGACCTCGCCAACAGTCTCCTCCTTCAAACTAGGACCTCGCCAACAGTCTCCTCCTTCAAACTAGGACCTCGCCAACAGTCTCTTCCTTCAAACTAGGACCTCACCAACAGTCTCCTCCTTCAAACTAGGACCTCGCCAACAGTCTGCATCTTCAAACTAGGACCTCACCAACAGTCTGCATCTTCAAACTAGAACCTCGCCAACAGTCTGCATCTTCAAACTAGGACCTCGCCAACAGTCTGCATCTTCAAACTAGGACCTCGCCAACAGTCTCTTCCTTCAAACTAGGACCTCACCAACAGTCTGCATCTTCAAACTAGGACCTCACCAACAGTCTGCATCTTCAAACTAGGACCTCGCCAACAGTCTGCATCTTCAAACTAGGACCTCGCCAACAGTCTGCATCTTCAAACTAGGACCTCACCAACAGTCTCCTCCTTCAAACTAGGACCTCACCAACAGTCTGCATCTTCAAACTAGGACCTCACCAACAGTCTGCATCTTCAATCTAGGACCTCACCAACAGTCTGCATCTTCAAACTAGGACCTCACCAACAGTCTGCAACTTCAAACTAGGACCTCGCCAACAGTCTGCATCTTCAAACTAGGACCTCACCAACAGTCTGCATCTTCAAACTAGGACCTCACCAACAGTCTGCATCTTCAAACTAGGACCTCACCAACAGTCTCCTCCTTCAAACTAGGACCTCGCCAACAGTCTGCATCTTCAAACTAGGACCTCGCCAACAGTCTGCATCTTCAAACTAGTACCTCGCCAACAGTCTGCATCTTCAATCTAGGACCTCACCAACAGTCTGCATCTTCAAACTAGGACCTCACCAACAGTCTGCAACTTCAAACTAGGACCTCGCCAACAGTCTGCATCTTCAAACTAGGACCTCGCCAACAGTCTGCATCTTCAAACTAGGACCTCACCAACAGTCTGCATCTTCAAACTAGGACCTCACCAACAGTCTCCTCCTTCAAACTAGGACCTCACCAACAGTCTGCATCTTCAAACTAGGACCTCACCAACAGTCTGCATCTTCAAACTAGGACCTCGCCAACAGTCTGCATCTTCAAACTAGGACCTCACCAACAGTCTGCATCTTCAAACTAGGACTTGCCAACAGTCTGCATCTTCAAACTAAGACCTCGCCAACAGTCTCCTCCTTCAAACTAGGACCTCGCCAACAGACTGCATCTTCAAACAAGGACTCACCAACAGCCTGCATCTTCAAACTAGGACCTCGCCAACAGTCTCCTCCTTCAAACTAGGACCTCGCCAACAGTCTCCTCCTTCAAACTAGGACCTCGCCAACAGTCTCTTCCTTCAAACTAGGACCTCACCAACAGTCTCCTCCTTCAAACTAGGACCTCGACAACAGTCTCCTCCTTCAAACTAGGACCTCGCCAACAGTCTGCATCTTCAAACTAGGACCTCGCCAACAGTCTCTTCCTTCAAACTAGGACCTCACCAACAGTCTGCATCTTCAAACTAGGACCTCACCAACAGTCTGCATCTTCAAACTAGGACCTCGCCAACAGTCTGCATCTTCAAACTAGGACCTCGCCAACAGTCTGCATCTTCAAACTAGGACCTCACCAACAGTCTCCTCCTTCAAACTAGGACCTCACCAACAGTCTGCATCTTCAAACTAGTACCTCGCCAACAGTCTGCATCTTCAATCTAGGACCTCACCAACAGTCTCCTCCTTCAAACTAGGACCTCGCCAACAGTCTCCTCCTTCAAACTAGGACCTCGCCAACAGCGTGCATCTTCAAACTAGGACCTCACCAACAGTCTGCATCTTCAAACTAGCACCTCGCCAACAGTCTACATCTTCAAACTAGGACTCGCCAACAGTCTGCATCTTCAAACTAGGACCTCGCCAACAGTCTGCATCTTCAAACTAGGACCTCACCAACAGTCTGCATCTTCAAACTAGGACCTCACCAACAGTCTGCATCTTAAAACTACGACCTCGCCAACAGTCTGCATCTTCAAACTAGGACCTCAC
This sequence comes from Pelmatolapia mariae, assembly GCF_036321145.2. Classification (NCBI taxonomy): domain Eukaryota; kingdom Metazoa; phylum Chordata; class Actinopteri; order Cichliformes; family Cichlidae; genus Pelmatolapia; species Pelmatolapia mariae. Next base: position 38,253,393 of record NC_086241.1, read on the forward strand.
CAACAGTCTCCTCCTTCAAACTAGGACCTCGCCAACAGCCTGCATCTTCAAACTAGGACCTCGCCAACAGTCTGCATCTTCAAACTAATACCTCGCCAACAGTCTGCATCTTCAAACTAGGACCTCGCCAACAGACTGCATCTTCAAACTAGGACTTGCCAACAGTCTGCATCTTCAAACTAAGACCTCGCCAACAGTCTCCTCCTTCAAACTAGGACCTCGCCAACAGACTGCATCTTCAAACAAGGACTCACCAACAGCCTGCATCTTCAAACTAGGACCTCGCCAACAGTCTCCTCCTTCAAACTAGGACCTCGCCAACAGTCTCCTCCTTCAAACTAGGACCTCGCCAACAGTCTCTTCCTTCAAACTAGGACCTCACCAACAGTCTCCTCCTTCAAACTAGGACCTCGCCAACAGTCTCCTCCTTCAAACTAGGACCTCGCCAACAGTCTGCATCTTCAAACTAGGACTCGCCAACAGTCTGCATCTTCAAACTAGGACCTCGCCAACAGACTGCATCTTCAAACAAGGACTCACCAACAGCCTGCATCTTCAAACTAGGACCTCGCCAACAGTCTCCTCCTTCAAACTAGGACCTCGCCAACAGTCTCCTCCTTCAAACTAGGACCTCGCCAACAGTCTGCATCTTCAAACTAGGACCTCGCCAACAGTCTCTTCCTTCAAACTAGGACCTCACCAACAGTCTCCTCCTTCAAACTAGGACCTCGCCAACAGTCTCCTCCTTCAAACTAGGACCTCGCCAACAGTCTGCATCTTCAAACTATGACTCGCCAACAGTCTGCATCTTCAAACTAGGACCTCACCAACAGTCTCCTCCTTCAAACTAGGACCTCACCAACAGTCTGCAACTTCAAACTATGACCTCACCAACAGTCTGCATCTTCAAACTAGGACCTCGCCAACAGTCTGCATCTTCAAACTAGGACTTGCCAACAGTCTGCATCTTCAAAGTAAGACCTCGCCAACAGTCTGCATCTTCAAACTAGGACCTCGCCAACAGTCTGCATCTTCAAACAAGGACTCACCAACAGCCTGCATCTTCAAACTAGGACCTCGCCAACAGTCTCCTCCTTCAAATTAGGACCTCGCCAACAGTCTCCTCCTTCAAACTAGGACCTCGCCAACAGTCTGCATCTTCAAACTAGGGCCTCGCCAACAGTCTCTTCCTTCAAACTAGGACCTCACCAACAGTCTCCTCCTTCAAACTAGGACCTCGCCAACAGTCTCCTCCTTCAAACTAGGACTTCGCCAACAGTCTGCATCTTCAAACTAGGACTCGCCAACAGTCTGCATCTTCAAACTAGGACCTCACCAACAGTCTCCTCCTTCAAACTAGGACCTCACCAACAGTCTGCATCTTCAAACTAGGACCTCACCAACAGTCTGCATCTTCAAACTAGGACCTCACCAACAGTCTGCATCTTCAAACTAGGACCTCGCCAACAGTCTGCATCTTCAAACTAGGACCTCGCCAACAATCTGCATCTTCAAACTAGGACCTCACCAACAGTCTGCATCTTCAAACTAGGACCTCACCAACAGTCTCCTCCTTCAAACTAGGACCTCGCCAACAGTCTGCATCTTCAAACTAGGACCTCACCAACAGTCTCCTCCTTCAAACTAGGACCTCGCCAACAGTCTGCATCTTCAAACAAGGACTCACCAACAGCCTGCATCTTCAAACTAGGACCTCGCCAACAGTCTCCTCCTTCAAATTAGGACCTCGCCAACAGTCTCCTCCTTCAAACTAGGACCTCGCCAACAGTCTGCATCTTCAAACTAGGGCCTCGCCAACAGTCTGCATCTTCAAACTAGGACTCGCCAACAGTCTGCATCTTCAAACTAGGACCTCGCCAACAGTCTGCATCTTCAAACTAGGACCTCGCCAACAATCTGCATCTTCAAACTAGGACCTCACCAACAGTCTGCATCTTCAAACTAGGACCTCACCAACAGTCTCCTCCTTCAAACTAGGACCTCGCCAACAGTCTGCATCTTCAAACTAGGACCTCACCAACAGTCTGCATCTTCAAACTAGGACCTCACCAACAGTCTCCTCCTTCAAACTAGGACCTCGCCAACAGTCTGCATCTTCAAACTAGGACCTCACCAACAGTCTGCATCTTCAAACTAGGACCTCACCAACAGTCTGCATCTTCAAACTAGGTCCTCGCCAACAGTCTGCATCTTCAAACTAGGACCTCGCCAACAGTCTGCATCTTCAAACTAGGACCTCACCAACAGTCTGCATCTTCAAACTAGGACCTCACCAACAGTCTGCATCTTAAAACTACGACCTCGCCAACAGTCTGCATCTTCAAACTAGGACCTCACCAACAGTCTCCTCCTTCAAACTAGGACCTCGCCAACAGCCTGCATCTTCAAACTAGGGCCTCGCCAACAGTCTGCATCTTCAAACTAGGACTCGCCAACAGTCTGCATCTTCAAACTAGGACCTCGCCAACAGTCTGCATCTTCAAACTAGGACCTCGCCAACAATCTGCATCTTCAAACTAGGACCTCACCAACAGTCTGCATCTTCAAACTAGGACCTCACCAACAGTCTCCTCCTTCAAACTAGGACCTCGCCAACAGTCTGCATCTTCAAACTAGGACCTCACCAACAGTCTGCATCTTCAAACTAGGACCTCACCAACAGTCTCCTCCTTCAAACTAGGACCTCGCCAACAGTCTGCATCTTCAAACTAGGACCTCACCAACAGTCTGCATCTTCAAACTAGGACCTCACCAACAGTCTGCATCTTCAAACTAGGTCCTCGCCAACAGTCTGCATCTTCAAACTAGGACCTCGCCAACAGTCTGCATCTTCAAACTAGGACCTCACCAACAGTCTCCTCCTTCAAACTAGGACCTCGCCAACAGTCTGCATCTTCAAACGAGGACTCGCCAACAGCCTGCATCTTCAAACTAGGACCTCGCCAACAGTCTGCATCTTCAAACTAGGACCTCGCCAACAGTCTGCATCTTCAAACTAGGACCTCACCAACAGTCTGCATCTTCAAACTAGAACCTCGCCAACAGTCTGCATCTTCAAACTAGGACCTCGCCAACAGTCTGCATCTTCAAACTAGGACCTCGCCAACAGTCTCTTCCTTCAAACTAGGACCTCACCAACAGTCTGCATCTTCAAACTAGGACCTCACCAACAGTCTGCATCTTCAAACTAGGACCTCGCCAACAGTCTGCATCTTCAAACTAGGACCTCGCCAACAGTCTGCATCTTCAAACTAGGACCTCACCAACAGTCTCCTCCTTCAAACTAGGACCTCACCAACAGTCTGCATCTTCAAACTAGGACCTCACCAACAGTCTGCATCTTCAATCTAGGACCTCACCAACAGTCTGCATCTTCAAACTAGGACCTCACCAACAGTCTGCAACTTCAAACTAGGACCTCGCCAACAGTCTGCATCTTCAAACTAGGACCTCGCCAACAGTCTGCATCTTCAAACTAGGACCTCACCAACAGTCTGCATCTTCAAACTAGGACCTCACCAACAGTCTCCTCCTTCAAACTAGGACCTCGCCAACAGTCTGCATCTTCAAACTAGGACCTCACCAACAGTCTGCATCTTCAAACTAGGACCTCGCCAACAGTCTGCATCTTCAAACTAGTACCTCGCCAACAGTCTGCATCTTCAATCTAGGACCTCACCAACAGTCTGCATCTTCAAACTAGGACCTCACCAACAGTCTGCAACTTCAAACTAGGACCTCGCCAACAGTCTGCATCTTCAAACTAGGACCTCGCCAACAGTCTGCATCTTCAAACTAGGACCTCACCAACAGTCTGCATCTTCAAACTAGGACCTCACCAACAGTCTCCTCCTTCAAACTAGGACCTCACCAACAGTCTGCATCTTCAAACTAGGACCTCACCAACAGTCTGCATCTTCAAACTAGGACCTCGCCAACAGTCTGCATCTTCAAACTAGGACCTCACCAACAGTCTGCATCTTCAAACTAGGACTTGCCAACAGTCTGCATCTTCAAACTAAGACCTCGCCAACAGTCTCCTCCTTCAAACTAGGACCTCGCCAACAGACTGCATCTTCAAACAAGGACTCACCAACAGCCTGCATCTTCAAACTAGGACCTCGCCAACAGTCTCCTCCTTCAAACTAGGACCTCGCCAACAGTCTCCTCCTTCAAACTAGGACCTCGCCAACAGTCTCTTCCTTCAAACTAGGACCTCACCAACAGTCTCCTCCTTCAAACTAGGACCTCGCCAACAGTCTCCTCCTTCAAACTAGGACCTCGCCAACAGTCTGCATCTTCAAACTAGGACCTCGCCAACAGTCTCTTCCTTCAAACTAGGACCTCACCAACAGTCTGCATCTTCAAACTAGGACCTCACCAACAGTCTGCATCTTCAAACTAGGACCTCGCCAACAGTCTGCATCTTCAAACTAGGACCTCGCCAACAGTCTGCATCTTCAAACTAGGACCTCACCAACAGTCTCCTCCTTCAAACTAGGACCTCACCAACAGTCTGCATCTTCAAACTACTACCTCGCCAACAGTCTGCATCTTCAATCTAGGACCTCACCAACAGTCTGCATCTTCAAACTAGGACCTCACCAACAGTCTGCAACTTCAAACTAGGACTCACCAACAGCCTGCATCTTCAAACTAGGACCTCGCCAACAGTCTCCTCCTTCAAACTAGGACCTCGCCAACAGTCTGCATCTTCAAACAAGGACTCACCAACAGCCTGCATCTTCAAACTAGGACCTCACCAACAGTCTCCTCCTTCAAACTAGGACCTCACCAACAGTCTGCATCTTCAAACTAGTACCTCGCCAACAGTCTGCATCTTCAATCTAGGACCTCACCAACAGTCTCCTCCTTCAAACTAGGACCTCGCCAACAGTCTCCTCCTTCAAACTAGGACCTCGCCAACAGCGTGCATCTTCAAACTAGGACCTCACCAACAGTCTGCATCTTCAAACTAGCACCTCGCCAACAGTCTACATCTTCAAACTAGGACTCGCCAACAGTCTGCATCTTCAAACTAGGACCTCGCCAACAGTCTGCATCTTCAAACTAGGACCTCACCAACAGTCTGCATCTTCAAACTAGGACCTCACCAACAGTCTGCATCTTAAAACTACGACCTCGCCAACAGTCTGCATCTTCAAACTAGGACCTCACCAACAGTCTCCTCCTTCAAACTAGGACCTCGCCAACAGCCTGCATCTTCAAACTAGGACCTCGCCAACAGTCTGCATCTTCAAACTAATACCTCGCCAACAGTCTGCATCTTCAAACTAGGACCTCGCCAACAGACTGCATCTTCAAACTAGGACTTGCCAACAGTCTGCATCTTCAAACTAAGACCTCGCCAACAGTCTCCTCCTTCAAACTAGGACCTCGCCAACAGACTGCATCTTCAAACAAGGACTCACCAACAGCCTGCATCTTCAAACTAGGACCTCGCCAACAGTCTCCTCCTTCAAACTAGGACCTCGCCAACAGTCTCCTCCTTCAAACTAGGACCTCGCCAACAGTCTCTTCCTTCAAACTAGGACCTCACCAACAGTCTCCTCCTTCAAACTAGGACCTCGCCAACAGTCTCCTCCTTCAAACTAGGACCTCGCCAACAGTCTGCATCTTCAAACTAGGACTCGCCAACAGTCTGCATCTTCAAACTAGGACCTCGCCAACAGACTGCATCTTCAAACAAGGACTCACCAACAGCCTGCATCTTCAAACTAGGACCTCGCCAACAGTCTCCTCCTTCAAACTAGGACCTCGCCAACAGTCTCCTCCTTCAAACTAGGACCTCGCCAACAGTCTGCATCTTCAAACTAGGACCTCGCCAACAGTCTCTTCCTTCAAACTAGGACCTCACCAACAGTCTCCTCCTTCAAACTAGGACCTCGCCAACAGTCTCCTCCTTCAAACTAGGACCTCGCCAACAGTCTGCATCTTCAAACTATGACTCGCCAACAGTCTGCATCTTCAAACTAGGACCTCACCAACAGTCTCCTCCTTCAAACTAGGACCTCACCAACAGTCTGCATCTTCAAACTATGACCTCACCAACAGTCTGCATCTTCAAACTAGGACCTCGCCAACAGTCTGCATCTTCAAACTAGGACTTGCCAACAGTCTGCATCTTCAAAGTAAGACCTCGCCAACAGTCTGCATCTTCAAACTAGGACCTCGCCAACAGTCTGCATCTTCAAACAAGGACTCACCAACAGCCTGCATCTTCAAACTAGGACCTCGCCAACAGTCTCCTCCTTCAAATTAGGACCTCGCCAACAGTCTCCTCCTTCAAACTAGGAGCTCGCCAACAGTCTGCATCTTCAAACTAGGGCCTCGCCAACAGTCTCTTCCTTCAAACTAGGACCTCACCAACAGTCTCCTCCTTCAAACTAGGACCTCGCCAACAGTCTCCTCCTTCAAACTAGGACTTCGCCAACAGTCTGCATCTTCAAACTAGGACTCGCCAACAGTCTGCATCTTCAAACTAGGACCTCACCAACAGTCTCCTCCTTCAAACTAGGACCTCACCAACAGTCTGCATCTTCAAACTAGGACCTCACCAACAGTCTGCATCTTCAAACTAGGACCTCACCAACAGTCTGCATCTTCAAACTAGGACCTCGCCAACAGTCTGCATCTTCAAACTAGGACCTCGCCAACAATCTGCATCTTCAAACTAGGACCTCACCAACGGTCTGCATCTTCAAACTAGGACCTCACCAACAGTCTCCTCCTTCAAACTAGGACCTCGCCAACAGTCTGCATCTTCAAACTAGGACCTCACCAACAGTCTCCTCCTTCAAATTAGGACCTCGCCAACAGTCTCCTCCTTCAAACTAGGACCTCGCCAACAGTCTGCATCTTCAAACTAGGGCCTCGCCAACAGTCTGCATCTTCAAACTAGGACTCGCCAACAGTCTGCATCTTCAAACTAGGACCTCGCCAACAGTCTGCATCTTCAAACTAGGACCTCGCCAACAATCTGCATCTTCAAACTAGGACCTCACCAACAGTCTGCATCTTCAAACTAGGACCTCACCAACAGTCTCCTCCTTCAAACTAGGACCTCGCCAACAGTCTGCATCTTCAAACTAGGACCTCAACAACAGTCTGCATCTTCAAACTAGGACCTCACCAACAGTCTCCTCCTTCAAACTAGGACCTCGCCAACAGTCTGCATCTTCAAACTAGGACCTCACCAACAGTCTGCATCTTCAAACTAGGACCTCACCAACAGTCTGCATCTTCAAACTAGGTCCTCGCCAACAGTCTGCATCTTCAAACTAGGACCTCGCCAACAGTCTGCATCTTCAAACTAGGACCTCACCAACAGTCTGCATCTTCAAACTAGGACCTTACCAACAGTCTGCATCTTAAAACTACGACCTCGCCAACAGTCTGCATCTTCAAACTAGGACCTCACCAACAGTCTCCTCCTTCAAACTAGGACCTCGCCAACAGCCTGCATCTTCAAACTAGGGCCTCGCCAACAGTCTGCATCTTCAAACTAGGACCTCGCCAACAGTCTGCATCTTCAAACTAGGACTCGCCAACAGTCTGCATCTTCAAACTAGGACCTCGCCAACAGTCTGCATCTTCAAATTAGGACCTCGCCAACAATCTGCATCTTCAAACTAGGACCTCACCAACAGTCTGCATCTTCAAACTAGGACCTCACCAACAGTCTCCTCCTTCAAACTAGGACCTCGCCAACAGTCTGCATCTTCAAACTAGGACCTCACCAACAGTCTGCATCTTCAAACTAGGACCTCACCAACAGTCTCCTCCTTCAAACTAGGACCTCGCCAACAGTCTGCATCTTCAAACTAGGACCTCACCAACAGTCTGCATCTTCAAACTAGGACCTCACCAACAGTCTGCATCTTCAAACTAGGTCCTCGCCAACAGTCTGCATCTTCAAACTAGGACCTCGCCAACAGTCTGCATCTTCAAACTAGGACCTCACCAACAGTCTCCTCCTTCAAACTAGGACCTCGCCAACAGTCTGCATCTTCAAACGAGGACTCGCCAACAGCCTGCATCTTCAAACTAGGACCTCGCCAACAGTCTGCATCTTCAAACTAGGACCTCGCCAACAGTCTGCATCTTCAAACTAGGACCTCACCAACAGTCTGCATCTTCAAACTAGAACCTCGCCAACAGTCTGCATCTTCAAACTAGGACCTCGCCAACAGTCTGCATCTTCAAACTAGGACCTCGCCAACAGTCTCTTCCTTCAAACTAGGACCTCACCAACAGTCTGCATCTTCAAACTAGGACCTCACCAACAGTCTGCATCTTCAATCTAGGACCTCACCAACAGTCTGCATCTTCAATCTAGGACCTCACCAACAGTCTGCATCTTCAAACTAGGACCTCACCAACAGTCTGCAACTTCAAACTAGGACCTCGCCAACAGTCTGCATCTTCAAACTAGGACCTCGCCAACAGTCTGCATCTTCAAACTAGGACCTCACCAACAGTCTGCATCTTCAAACTAGGACCTCACCAACAGTCTCCTCCTTCAAACTAGGACCTCGCCAACAGTCTGCATCTTCAAACTAGGACCTCACCAACAGTCTGCATCTTCAAACTAGGACCTCGCCAACAGTCTGCATCTTCAAACTAGTACCTCGCCAACAGTCTGCATCTTCAATCTAGGACCTCACCAACAGTCTGCATCTTCAAACTAGGACCTCACCAACAGTCTGCAACTTCAAACTAGGACCTCGCCAACAGTCTGCATCTTCAAACTAGGACCTCGCCAACAGTCTGCATCTTCAAACTAGGACCTCACCAACAGTCTGCATCTTCAAACTAGGACTTGCCAACAGTCTGCATCTTCAAACTAAGACCTCGCCAACAGTCTCCTCCTTCAAACTAGGACCTCGCCAACAGACTGCATCTTCAAACAAGGACTCACCAACAGCCTGCATCTTCAAACTAGGACCTCGCCAACAGTCTCCTCCTTCAAACTAGGACCTCGCCAACAGTCTCCTCCTTCAAACTAGGACCTCGCCAACAGTCTCTTCCTTCAAACTAGGACCTCACCAACAGTCTCCTCCTTCAAACTAGGACCTCGCCAACAGTCTCCTCCTTCAAACTAGGACCTCGCCAATAGTCTGCATCTTCAAACTAGGACCTCGCCAACAGTCTCTTCCTTCAAACTAGGACCTCACCAACAGTCTGCATCTTCAAACTAGGACCTCACCAACAGTCTGCATCTTCAAACTAGGACCTCGCCAACAGTCTGCATCTTCAAACTAGGACCTCGCCAACAGTCTGCATCTTCAAACTAGCACCTCACCAACAGTCTCCTCCTTCAAACTAGGACCTCACCAACAGTCTGCATCTTCAACCTAGTACCTCGCCAACAGTCTGCATCTTCAATCTAGGACCTCACCAACAGTCTGCATCTTCAAACTAGGACCTCACCAACAGTCTGCAACTTCAAACTAGGACCTCGCCAACAGTCTGCATCTTCAAACTAGGACCTCGCCAACAGTCTGCATCTTCAAACTAGGACCTCACCAACAGTCTGCATCTTCAAACTAGGACCTCACCAACAGTCTCCTCCTTCAAACTAGGACCTCGCCAACAGTCTGCATCTTCAAACTAGGACCTCACCAACAGTCTGCATCTTCAAACTAGGACCTCGCCAACAGTCTGCATCTTCAAACTAGTACCTCGCCAACAGTCTGCATCTTCAATCTAGGACCTCACCAACAGTCTGCATCTTCAAACTAGAACCTCACCAACAGTCTGCAACTTCAAACTAGGACCTCGCCAACAGTCTGCATCTTCAAACTAGGACCTCACCAACAGTCTGCATCTTCAAACTAGGACCTCACCAACAGTCTCCTCCTTCAAACTAGGACCTCGCCAACAGTCTCCTCCTTCAAACTAGGACCTCGCCAACAGTCTGCATCTTCAAACTATGACTCGCCAACAGTCTGCATCTTCAAACTAGGACCTCACCAACAGTCTCCTCCTTCAAACTAGGACCTCACCAACAGTCTGCATCTTCAAACTATGACCTCACCAACAGTCTGCATCTTCAAACTAGGACCTCGCCAACAGTCTGCATCTTCAAACTAGGACTTGCCAACAGTCTGCATCTTCAAAGTAAGACCTCGCCAACAGTCTGCATCTTCAAACTAGGACCTCGCCAACAGTCTGCATCTTCAAACTAGGACCTCGCCAACAGTCTCCTCCTTCAAATTAGGACCTCGCCAACAGTCTCCTCCTTCAAACTAGGACCTCGCCAACAGTCTGCATCTTCAAACTAGGGCCTCGCCAACAGTCTCTTCCTTCAAACTAGGACCTCACCAACAGTCTCCTCCTTCAAACTAGGACCTCGCCAACAGTCTCCTCCTTCAAACTAGGACTTCGCCAACAGTCTGCATCTTCAAACTAGGACTCGCCAACAGTCTGCATCTTCAAACTAGGACCTCACCAACTGTCTCCTCCTTCAAACTAGGACCTCACCAACAGTCTGCATCTTCAAACTAGGACCTCACCAACAGTCTGCATCTTCAAACTAGGACCTCACCAACAGTCTGCATCTTCAAACTAGGACCTCGCCAACAGTCTGCATCTTCAAACTAGGACCTCGCCAACAATCTGCATCTTCAAACTAGGACCTCACCAACAGTCTGCATCTTCAAACTAGGACCTCACCAACAGTCTCCTCCTTCAAACTAGGACCTCGCCAACAGTCTGCATCTTCAAACTAGGACCTCACCAACAGTCTCCTCCTTCAAACTAGGACCTCGCCAACAGTCTGCATCTTCAAACAAGGACTCACCAACAGCCTGCATCTTCAAACTAGGACCTCGCCAACAGTCTCCTCCTTCAAATTAGGACCTCGCCAACAGTCTCCTCCTTCAAACTAGGACCTCGCCAACAGTCTGCATCTTCAAACTAGGGCCTCGCCAACAGTCTGCATCTTCAAACTAGGACTCACCAACAGCCTGCATCTTCAAACTAGGACCTCGCCAACAGTCTCCTCCTTCAAATTAGGACCTCGCCAACAGTCTCCTCCTTCAAACTAGGACCTCGCCAACAGTCTGCATCTTCAAACTAGGGCCTCGCCAACAGTCTCTTCCTTCAAACTAGGACCTCACCAACAGTCTCCTCCTTCAAACTAGGACCTCGCCAACAGTCTCCTCCTTCAAACTAGGACTTCGCCAACAGTCTGCATCTTCAAACTAGGACTCGCCAACAGTCTGCATCTTCAAACTAGGACCTCACCAACAGTCTCCTCCTTCAAACTAGGACCTCACCAACAGTCTGCATCTTCAAACTAGGACCTCACCAACAGTCTGCATCTTCAAACTAGGACCTCACCAACAGTCTGCATCTTCAAACTAGGACCTCGCCAACAGTCTGCATCTTCAAACTAGGACCTCGCCAACAATCTGCATCTTCAAACTAGGACCTCACCAACAGTCTGCATCTTCAAACTAGGACCTCACCAACAGTCTCCTCCTTCAAACTAGGACCTCGCCAACAGTCTGCATCTTCAAACTAGGACCTCACCAACAGTCTCCTCCTTCAAACTAGGACCTCACCAACAGTCTGCATCTTCAAACAAGGACTCACCAACAGCCTGCATCTTCAAACTAGGACCTCGCCAACAGTCTCCTCCTTCAAATTAGGACCTCGCCAACAGTCTCCTCCTTCAAACTAGGACCTCGCCAACAGTCTGCATCTTCAAACTAGGGCCTCGCCAACAGTCTGCATCTTCAAACTAGGACTCGCCAACAGTCTGCATCTTCAAACTAGGACCTCGCCAACAGTCTGCATCTTCAAACTAGGACCTCGCCAACAATCTGCATCTTCAAACTAGGACCTCACCAACAGTCTGCATCTTCAAACTAGGACCTCACCAACAGTCTCCTCCTTCAAACTAGGACCTCGCCAACAGTCTGCATCTTCAAACTAGGACCTCACCAACAGTCTGCATCTTCAAACTAGGACCTCACCAACAGTCTCCTCCTTCAAACTAGGACCTCGCCAACAGTCTGCATCTTCAAACTAGGACCTCACCAACAGTCTGCATCTTCAAACTAGGACCTCACCAACAGTCTGCATCTTCAAACTAGGTCCTCGCCAACAGTCTGCATCTTCAAACTAGGACCTCGCCAACAGTCTGCATCTTCAAACTAGGACCTCACCAACAGTCTGCATCTTCAAACTAGGACCTCACCAACAGTCTGCATCTTAAAACTACGACCTCGCCAACAGTCTGCATCTTCAAACTAGGACCTCACCAACAGTCTCCTCCTTCAAACTAGGACCTCGCCAACAGCCTGCATCTTCAAACTAGGGCCTCGCCAACAGTCTGCATCTTCAAACTAGGACTCGCCAACAGTCTGCATCTTCAAACTAGGACCTCGCCAACAGTCTGCATCTTCAAACTAGGACCTCGCCAACAATCTGCATCTTCAAACTAGGACCTCACCAACAGTCTGCATCTTCAAACTAGGACCTCACCAACAGTCTCCTCCTTCAAACTAGGACCTCGCCAACAGTCTGCATCTTCAAACTAGGACCTCACCAACAGTCTGCATCTTCAAACTAGGACCTCACCAACAGTCTCCTCCTTCAAACTAGGACCTCGCCAACAGTCTGCATCTTCAAACTAGGACCTCACCAACAGTCTGCATCTTCAAACTAGGACCTCACCAACAGTCTGCATCTTCAAACTAGGTCCTCGCCAACAGTCTGCATCTTCAAACTAGGACCTCGCCAACAGTCTGCATCTTCAAACTAGGACCTCACCAACAGTCTCCTCCTTCAAACTAGGACCTCGCCAACAGTCTGCATCTTCAAACGAGGACTCGCCAACAGCCTGCATCTTCAAACTAGGACCTCGCCAACAGTCTGCATCTTCAAACTAGGACCTCGCCAACAGTCTGCATCTTCAAACTAGGACCTCACCAACAGTCTGCATCTTCAAACTAGAACCTCGCCAACAGTCTGCATCTTCAAACTAGGACCTCGCCAACAGTCTGCATCTTCAAACTAGGACCTCGCCAACAGTCTCTTCCTTCAAACTAGGACCTCACCAACAGTCTGCATCTTCAAACTAGGACCTCACCAACAGTCTGCATCTTCAAACTAGGACCTCGCCAACAGTCTGCATCTTCAAACTAGGACCTCGCCAACAGTCTGCATCTTCAAACTAGGACCTCACCAACAGTCTCCTCCTTCAAACTAGGACCTCACCAACAGTCTGCATCTTCAAACTAGGACCTCACCAACAGTCTGCATCTTCAATCTAGGACCTCACCAACAGTCTGCATCTTCAAACTAGGACCTCACCAACAGTCTGCAACTTCAAACTAGGACCTCGCCAACAGTCTGCATCTTCAAACTAGGACCTCGCCAACAGTCTGCATCTTCAAACTAGGACCTCACCAACAGTCTGCATCTTCAAACTAGGACCTCACCAACAGTCTCCTCCTTCAAACTAGGACCTCGCCAACAGTCTGCATCTTCAAACTAGGACCTCACCAACAGTCTGCATCTTCAAACTAGGACCTCGCCAACAGTCTGCATCTTCAAACTAGTACCTCGCCAACAGTCTGCATCTTCAATCTAGGACCTCACCAACAGTCTGCATCTTCAAACTAGGACCTCACCAACAGTCTGCAACTTCAAACTAGGACCTCGCCAACAGTCTGCATCTTCAAACTAGGACCTCGCCAACAGTCTGCATCTTCAAACTAGGACCTCACCAACAGTCTGCATCTTCAAACTAGGACCTCACCAACAGTCTCCTCCTTCAAACTAGGACCTCACCAACAGTCTGCATCTTCAAACTAGGACCTCACCAACAGTCTGCATCTTCAAACTAGGACCTCGCCAACAGTCTGCATCTTCAAACTAGGACCTCACCAACAGTCTGCATCTTCAAACTAGGACTTGCCAACAGTCTGCATCTTCAAACTAAGACCTCGCCAACAGTCTCCTCCTTCAAACTAGGACCTCGCCAACAGACTGCATCTTCAAACAAGGACTCACCAACAGCCTGCATCTTCAAACTAGGACCTCGCCAACAGTCTCCTCCTTCAAACTAGGACCTCGCCAACAGTCTCCTCCTTCAAACTAGGACCTCGCCAACAGTCTCTTCCTTCAAACTAGGACCTCACCAACAGTCTCCTCCTTCAAACTAGGACCTCGCCAACAGTCTCCTCCTTCAAACTAGGACCTCGCCAACAGTCTGCATCTTCAAACTAGGACCTCGCCAACAGTCTCTTCCTTCAAACTAGGACCTCACCAACAGTCTGCATCTTCAAACTAGGACCTCACCAACAGTCTGCATCTTCAAACTAGGACCTCGCCAACAGTCTGCATCTTCAAACTAGGACCTCGCCAACAGTCTGCATCTTCAAACTAGGACCTCACCAACAGTCTCCTCCTTCAAACTAGGACCTCACCAACAGTCTGCATCTTCAAACTAGTACCTCGCCAACAGTCTGCATCTTCAATCTAGGACCTCACCAACAGTCTGCATCTTCAAACTAGGACCTCACCAACAGTCTGCAACTTCAAACAAGGACTCACCAACAGCCTGCATCTTCAAACTAGGACCTCGCCAACAGTCTCCTCCTTCAAACTAGGACCTCGCCAACAGTCTGCATCTTCAAACAAGGACTCACCAACAGCCTGCATCTTCAAACTAGGACCTCACCAACAGTCTCCTCCTTCAAACTAGGACCTCACCAACAGTCTGCATCTTCAAACTAGTACCTCGCCAACAGTCTGCATCTTCAATCTAGGACCTCACCAACAGTCTCCTCCTTCAAACTAGGACCTCGCCAACAGTCTCCTCCTTCAAACTAGGACCTCGCCAACAGCGTGCATCTTCAAACTAGGACCTCACCAACAGTCTGCATCTTCAAACTAGCACCTCGCCAACAGTCTACATCTTCAAACTAGGACTCGCCAACAGTCTGCATCTTCAAACTAGGACCTCGCCAACAGTCTGCATCTTCAAACTAGGACCTCACCAACAGTCTGCATCTTCAAACTAGGACCTCACCAACAGTCTGCATCTTAAAACTACGACCTCGCCAACAGTCTGCATCTTCAAACTAGGACCTCACCAACAGTCTCCTCCTTCAAACTAGGACCTCGCCAACAGCCTGCATCTTCAAACTAGGACCTCGCCAACAGTCTGCATCTTCAAACTAATACCTCGCCAACAGTCTGCATCTTCAAACTAGGACCTCGCCAACAGACTGCATCTTCAAACTAGGACTTGCCAACAGTCTGCATCTTCAAACTAAGACCTCGCCAACAGTCTCCTCCTTCAAACTAGGACCTCGCCAACAGACTGCATCTTCAAACAAGGACTCACCAACAGCCTGCATCTTCAAACTAGGACCTCGCCAACAGTCTCCTCCTTCAAACTAGGACCTCGCCAACAGTCTCCTCCTTCAAACTAGGACCTCGCCAACAGTCTCTTCCTTCAAACTAGGACCTCACCAACAGTCTCCTCCTTCAAACTAGGACCTCGCCAACAGTCTCCTCCTTCAAACTAGGACCTCGCCAACAGTCTGCATCTTCAAACTAGGACTCGCCAACAGTCTGCATCTTCAAACTAGGACCTCGCCAACAGACTGCATCTTCAAACAAGGACTCACCAACAGCCTGCATCTTCAAACTAGGACCTCGCCAACAGTCTCCTCCTTCAAACTAGGACCTCGCCAACAGTCTCCTCCTTCAAACTAGGACCTCGCCAACAGTCTGCATCTTCAAACTAGGACCTCGCCAACAGTCTCTTCCTTCAAACTAGGACCTCACCAACAGTCTCCTCCTTCAAACTAGGACCTCGCCAACAGTCTCCTCCTTCAAACTAGGACCTCGCCAACAGTCTGCATCTTCAAACTATGACTCGCCAACAGTCTGCATCTTCAAACTAGGACCTCACCAACAGTCTCCTCCTTCAAACTAGGACCTCACCAACAGTCTGCATCTTCAAACTATGACCTCACCAACAGTCTGCATCTTCAAACTAGGACCTCGCCAACAGTCTGCATCTTCAAACTAGGACTTGCCAACAGTCTGCATCTTCAAAGTAAGACCTCGCCAACAGTCTGCATCTTCAAACTAGGACCTCGCCAACAGTCTGCATCTTCAAACAAGGACTCACCAACAGCCTGCATCTTCAAACTAGGACCTCGCCAACAGTCTCCTCCTTCAAATTAGGACCTCGCCAACAGTCTCCTCCTTCAAACTAGGAGCTCGCCAACAGTCTGCATCTTCAAACTAGGGCCTCGCCAACAGTCTCTTCCTTCAAACTAGGACCTCACCAACAGTCTCCTCCTTCAAACTAGGACCTCGCCAACAGTCTCCTCCTTCAAACTAGGACTTCGCCAACAGTCTGCATCTTCAAACTAGGACTCGCCAACAGTCTGCATCTTCAAACTAGGACCTCACCAACAGTCTCCTCCTTCAAACTAGGACCTCACCAACAGTCTGCATCTTCAAACTAGGACCTCACCAACAGTCTGCATCTTCAAACTAGGACCTCACCAACAGTCTGCATCTTCAAACTAGGACCTCGCCAACAGTCTGCATCTTCAAACTAGGACCTCGCCAACAATCTGCATCTTCAAACTAGGACCTCACCAACGGTCTGCATCTTCAAACTAGGACCTCACCAACAGTCTCCTCCTTCAAACTAGGACCTCGCCAACAGTCTGCATCTTCAAACTAGGACCTCACCAACAGTCTCCTCCTTCAAATTAGGACCTCGCCAACAGTCTCCTCCTTCAAACTAGGACCTCGCCAACAGTCTGCATCTTCAAACTAGGGCCTCGCCAACAGTCTGCATCTTCAAACTAGGACTCGCCAACAGTCTGCATCTTCAAACTAGGACCTCGCCAACAGTCTGCATCTTCAAACTAGGACCTCGCCAACAATCTGCATCTTCAAACTAGGACCTCACCAACAGTCTGCATCTTCAAACTAGGACCTCACCAACAGTCTCCTCCTTCAAACTAGGACCTCGCCAACAGTCTGCATCTTCAAACTAGGACCTCAACAACAGTCTGCATCTTCAAACTAGGACCTCACCAACAGTCTCCTCCTTCAAACTAGGACCTCGCCAACAGTCTGCATCTTCAAACTAGGACCTCACCAACAGTCTGCATCTTCAAACTAGGACCTCACCAACAGTCTGCATCTTCAAACTAGGTCCTCGCCAACAGTCTGCATCTTCAAACTAGGACCTCGCCAACAGTCTGCATCTTCAAACTAGGACCTCACCAACAGTCTGCATCTTCAAACTAGGACCTTACCAACAGTCTGCATCTTAAAACTACGACCTCGCCAACAGTCTGCATCTTCAAACTAGGACCTCACCAACAGTCTCCTCCTTCAAACTAGGACCTCGCCAACAGCCTGCATCTTCAAAATAGGGCCTCGCCAACAGTCTGCATCTTCAAACTAGGACCTCGCCAACAGTCTGCATCTTCAAACTAGGACTCGCCAACAGTCTGCATCTTCAAACTAGGACCTCGCCAACAGTCTGCATCTTCAAATTAGGACCTCGCCAACAATCTGCATCTTCAAACTAGGACCTCACCAACAGTCTGCATCTTCAAACTAGGACCTCACCAACAGTCTCCTCCTTCAAACTAGGACCTCGCCAACAGTCTGCATCTTCAAACTAGGACCTCACCAACAGTCTGCATCTTCAAACTAGGACCTCACCAACAGTCTCCTCCTTCAAACTAGGACCTCGCCAACAGTCTGCATCTTCAAACTAGGACCTCACCAACAGTCTGCATCTTCAAACTAGGACCTCACCAACAGTCTGCATCTTCAAACTAGGTCCTCGCCAACAGTCTGCATCTTCAAACTAGGACCTCGCCAACAGTCTGCATCTTCAAACTAGGACCTCACCAACAGTCTCCTCCTTCAAACTAGGACCTCGCCAACAGTCTGCATCTTCAAACGAGGACTCGCCAACAGCCTGCATCTTCAAACTAGGACCTCGCCAACAGTCTGCATCTTCAAACTAGGACCTCGCCAACAGTCTGCATCTTCAAACTAGGACCTCACCAACAGTCTGCATCTTCAAACTAGAACCTCGCCAACAGTCTGCATCTTCAAACTAGGACCTCGCCAACAGTCTGCATCTTCAAACTAGGACCTCGCCAACAGTCTCTTCCTTCAAACTAGGACCTCACCAACAGTCTGCATCTTCAAACTAGGACCTCACCAACAGTCTGCATCTTCAATCTAGGACCTCACCAACAGTCTGCATCTTCAATCTAGGACCTCACCAACAGTCTGCATCTTCAAACTAGGACCTCACCAACAGTCTGCAACTTCAAACTAGGACCTCGCCAACAGTCTGCATCTTCAAACTAGGACCTCGCCAACAGTCTGCATCTTCAAACTAGGACCTCACCAACAGTCTGCATCTTCAAACTAGGACCTCACCAACAGTCTCCTCCTTCAAACTAGGACCTCGCCAACAGTCTGCATCTTCAAACTAGGACCTCACCAACAGTCTGCATCTTCAAACTAGGACCTCGCCAACAGTCTGCATCTTCAAACTAGTACCTCGCCAACAGTCTGCATCTTCAAACTAGTACCTCACCAACAGTCTGCATCTTCAAACTAGGACCTCACCAACAGTCTGCAACTTCAAACTAGGACCTCGCCAACAGTCTGCATCTTCAAACTAGGACCTCGCCAACAGTCTGCATCTTCAAACTAGGACCTCACCAACAGTCTGCATCTTCAAACTAGGACTTGCCAACAGTCTGCATCTTCAAACTAAGACCTCGCCAACAGTCTCCTCCTTCAAACTAGGACCTCGCCAACAGACTGCATCTTCAAACAAGGACTCACCAACAGCCTGCATCTTCAAACTAGGACCTCGCCAACAGTCTCCTCCTTCAAACTAGGACCTCGCCAACAGTCTCCTCCTTCAAACTAGGACCTCGCCAACAGTCTCTTCCTTCAAACTAGGACCTCGCCAACAGTCTCCTCCTTCAAACTAGGACCTCGCCAATAGTCTGCATCTTCAAACTAGGACCTCGCCAACAGTCTCTTCCTTCAAACTAGGACCTCACCAACAGTCTGCATCTTCAAACTAGGACCTCACCAACAGTCTGCATCTTCAAACTAGGACCTCGCCAACAGTCTGCATCTTCAAACTAGGACCTCGCCAACAGTCTGCATCTTCAAACTAGGACCTCACCAACAGTCTCCTCCTTCAAACTAGGACCTCACCAACAGTCTGCATCTTCAAACTAGTACCTCGCCAACAGTCTGCATCTTCAATCTAGGACCTCACCAACAGTCTGCATCTTCAAACTAGGACCTCACCAACAGTCTGCATCTTCAAACTAGGACCTCACCAACAGTCTCCTCCTTCAAACTAGGACCTCGCCAACAGTCTGCATCTTCAAACTAGGACCTCACCAACAGTCTGCATCTTCAAACTAGGACCTCGCCAACAGTCTGCATCTTCAAACTAGTACCTCGCCAACAGTCTGCATCTTCAATCTAGGACCTCACCAACAGTCTGCATCTTCAAACTAGAACCTCACCAACAGTCTGCAACTTCAAACTAGGACCTCGCCAACAGTCTGCATCTTCAAACTAGGACCTCACCAACAGTCTGCATCTTCAAACTAGGACCTCGCCAACAGTCTCCTCCTTCAAACTAGGACCTCGCCAACAGTCTGCATCTTCAAACTATGACTCGCCAACAGTCTGCATCTTCAAACTAGGACCTCACCAACAGTCTCCTCCTTCAAACTAGGACCTCACCAACAGTCTGCATCTTCAAACTATGACCTCACCAACAGTCTGCATCTTCAAACTAGGACCTCGCCAACAGTCTGCATCTTCAAACTAGGACTTGCCAACAGTCTGCATCTTCAAAGTAAGACCTCGCCAACAGTCTGCATCTTCAAACTAGGACCTCGCCAACAGTCTGCATCTTCAAACTAGGACCTCGCCAACAGTCTCCTCCTTCAAATTAGGACCTCGCCAACAGTCTCCTCCTTCAAACTAGGACCTCGCCAACAGTCTGCATCTTCAAACTAGGGCCTCGCCAACAGTCTCTTCCTTCAAACTAGGACCTCACCAACAGTCTCCTCCTTCAAACTAGGACCTCGCCAACAGTCTCCTCCTTCAAACTAGGACTTCGCCAACAGTCTGCATCTTCAAACTAGGACTCGCCAACAGTCTGCATCTTCAAACTAGGACCTCACCAACTGTCTCCTCCTTCAAACTAGGACCTCACCAACAGTCTGCATCTTCAAACTAGGACCTCGCCAACAGTCTGCATCTTCAAACTAGGACCTCACCAACAGTCTGCATCTTCAAACTAGGACCTCGCCAACAGTCTGCATCTTCAAACTAGGACCTCGCCAACAATCTGCATCTTCAAACTAGGACCTCACCAACAGTCTGCATCTTCAAACTAGGACCTCACCAACAGTCTCCTCCTTCAAACTAGGACCTCGCCAACAGTCTGCATCTTCAAACTAGGACCTCACCAACAGTCTGCATCTTCAAACTAGGACCTCGCCAACAGTCTGCATCTTCAAACAAGGACTCACCAACAGCCTGCATCTTCAAACTAGGACCTCGCCAACAGTCTCCTCCTTCAAATTAGGACCTCGCCAACAGTCTCCTCCTTCAAACTAGTACCTCGCCAACAGTCTGCATCTTCAATCTAGGACCTCACCAACAGTCTGCATCTTCAAACTAGGACCTCACCAACAGTCTCCTCCTTCAAACTAGGACCTCACCAACAGTCTGCATCTTCAAACTAGGACCTCACCAACAGTCTGCATCTTCAAACTAGGACCTCGCCAACAGTCTGCATCTTCAAACTAGGACTTGCCAACAGTCTGCATCTTCAAACTAAGACCTCGCCAACAGTCTCCTCCTTCAAACTAGGACCTCGCCAACAGACTGCATCTTCAAACAAGGACTCACCAACAGCCTGCATCTTCAAACTAGGACCTCGCCAACAGTCTCCTCCTTCAAACTAGGACCTCGCCAACAGTCTCTTCCTTCAAACTAGGACCTCACCAACAGTCTCCTCCTTCAAACTAGGACCTCGCCAACAGTCTCTTCCTTCAAACTAGGACCTCACCAACAGTCTGCATCTTCAAACTAGGACCTCACCAACAGTCTGCATCTTCAAACTAGGACCTCGCCAACAGTCTGCATCTTCAAACTAGGACCTCGCCAACAGTCTGCATCTTCAAACTAGGACCTCACCAACAGTCTCCTCCTTCAAACTAGGACCTCACCAACAGTCTGCATCTTCAAACTAGTACCTCGCCAACAGTCTGCATCTTCAATCTAGGACCTCACCAACAGTCTGCATCTTCAAACTAGGACCTCACCAACAGTCTGCAACTTCAAACTAGGACCTCGCCAACAGTCTGCATCTTCAAACTAGGACCTCGCCAACAGTCTGCATCTTCAAACTAGGACCTCACCAACAGTCTCCTCCTTCAAACTAGGACCTCACCAACAGTCTGCATCTTCAAACTAGCACCTCACCAACAGTCTCCTCCTTCAAACTAGGACCTCGCCAACAGTCTGCATCTTCAAACTAGGACCTCACCAACAGTCTGCATCTTCAAACTAGGACCTCGCCAACAGTCTGCATCTTCAAACTAGTACCTCGCCAACAGTCTGCATCTTCAATCTAGGACCTCACCAACAGTCTGCATCTTCAAACTAGAACCTCACCAACAGTCTGCATCTTCAAACTAGGACCTCGCCAACAGTCTGCATCTTCAAACTAGGACCTCGCCAACAGTCTGCATCTTCAAACTAGGACCTCACCAACAGTCTGCATCTTCAAACTAGGACCTCACCAACAGTCTCCTCCTTCAAACTAGGACCTCACCAACAGTCTGCATCTTCAAACTAGGACCTCACCAACAGTCTGCATCTTCAAACTAGGACCTCGCCAACAGTCTGCATCTTCAAACTAGGACCTCACCAACAGTCTGCATCTTCAAACTAGGACCTCGCCAACAGTCTGCATCTTCAAACTAGGACTCGCCAACAGTCTGCATCTTCAAACTAGCACCTCACCAACAGTCTCCTCCTTCAAACTGGGACCTCGCCAACAGTCTGCATCTTCAAACTAGGACCTCACCAACAGTCTCCTCCTTCAAACTAGGACCTCGCCAACAGCCTGCATCTTCAAACTAGGACCTCACCAACAGTCTCCTCCTTCAAACTAGGACCTCACCAACAGTCTGCATCTTCAAACTAGCACCTCACCAACAGTCTCCTCCTTCAAACTAGGACCTCGCCAACAGTCTGCATCTTCAAACTAGGACCTCACCAACAGTCTGCATCTTCAAACTAGGACCTCACCAACAGCCTGCATCTTCAAACTAGGACCGCGCCAACAGTCTGCATCTTCAAACTAGGACTCGCCAACAGTCTGCATCTTCAAACTAGGACCTCACCAACAGTCTCCTCCTTCAAACTAGGACCTCACCAACAGTCTGCATCTTCAAACTAGGACCTCACCAACAGTCTGCATCTTCAAACTAGGACCTCACCAACAGTCTGCATCTTCAAACTAGGACCTCGCCAACAGTCTGCATCTTCAAACTAGGACCTCGCCAACAGTCTGCATCTTCAAACTAGGACCTCACCAACAGTCTGCATCTTCAAACTAGGACCTCACCAACAGTCTCCTCCTTCAAACTAGGACCTCACCAACAGTCTGCATCTTCAAACTAGGACCTCACCAACAGTCTGCATCTTCAAACTAGGACCTCACCAACAGTCTGCATCTTCAAACTAGGACCTCGCCAACAGTCTGCATCTTCAAACTAGGACCTCACCAACAGTCTCCTCCTTCAAACTAGGACCTCACCAACAGTCTGCATCTTCAAACTAGGACCTCACCAACAGTCTGCATCTTCAAACTAGGACCTCGCCAACAGTCTGCATCTTCAAACTAGGACCTCGCCAACAGTCTGCATCTTCAAACTAGGACCTCACCAACAGTCTGCATCTTCAAACTAGGACCTCACCAACAGTCTGCATCTTCAAACTAGGACCTCGCCAACAGTCTGCATCTTCAAACTAGGACCTCACCAACAGTCTGCATCTTCAAATTACGACCTCACCAACAGTCTGCATCTTCAAACTAGGACCTCGCCAACAGTCTGCATCTTCAAATTAGGACCTCACCAACAGTCTGCATCTTCAAACTAGGACCTCACCAACAGTCTCCTCCTTCAAACTAGGACCTCACCAACAGCCTGCATCTTCAAACTAGGACCTCACCAACAGTCTGCATCTTCAAACTAGCACCTCACCAACAGTCTCCTCCTTCAAACTAGGACCCCGCCAACAGTCTGCATCTTCAAACTAGGACCTCGCCAACTGTCTGCATCTTCAAACTAGGACCTCGCCAACAGTCTGCATCTTCAAACTAGGACCTCGCAAACAGTCTGCATCTTCAAACTAGGACTTGCCAACAGTCTGCATCTTCAAACTAAGACCTCGCCAACAGTCTCCTCCTTCAAACTAGGACCTCGCCAACAGCCTGCATCTTCAACCAAGGACTCACCAACAGCCTGCATCTTCAAACTAGGACCTCGCCAACAGTCTCCTCCTTCAAACTAGGACCTCGCCAACAGTCTCCTCCTTCAAACTAGAACCTCGCCAACAGTCTGCATCTTCAAACTAGGACCTCGCCAACAGTCTCTTCCTTCAAACTAGGACCTCGCCAACAGTCTGCTCCTTCAAACTAGGACCTCGCCAACAGCCTGCATCTTCAAACAAGGACTCACCAACAGCCTGCATCTTCAAACTAGGACCTCGCCAACAGCCTGCATCTTCAAACTAGGACTCACCAACAGCCTGCATCTTCAAACTAAGACCTCGCCAACAGTCTCCTCCTTCAAACTAGGACCTCGCCAACAGTCTCCTCCTTCAAACTAGGACCTCGCCAACAGTCTGCATCTTCAAACTAGGACTTGCCAACAGTCTGCATCTTCAAACTAAGACCTCGCCAACAGTCTCCTCCTTCAAACTAGGACCTCGCCAACAGTCTGCATCTTCAAACTAGGACCTCGCCAACAGTCTGCATCTTCAAACTAGGACCTCGCCAACAGTCTGCATCTTCAAACTAGGACCTCACCAACAGTCTGCATCTTCAAACTAGGACCTCACCAACAGTCTGCATCTTCAAACTAGGACCTCGCCAACAGTCTGCATCTTCAAACTAGGACCTCGCCAACAGTCTGCATCTTCAAACTAGCACCTCACCAACAGTCTCCTCCTTCAAACTAGGACCTCGCCAACAGTCTGCATCTTCAAACTAGGACCTCACCAACAGTCTGCATCTTCAAACTAGGACCTCACCAACAGTCTGCATCTTCAAACTAAGACCTCGCCAACAGCCTGCATCTTCAAACTAGGACCTCACCAACAGTCTGCATCTTCAAACTAGCACCTCACCAACAGTCTCCTCCTTCAAACTAGGACCTCGCCAACAGTCTGCATCTTCAAACTAGGACCTCGCCAACAGTCTGCATCTTCAAACTAGGACCTCGCCAACAGTCTGCATCTTCAAACTAGGACTTGCCAACAGTCTGCATCTTCAAACTAAGACCTCGCCAACAGTCTCCTCCTTCAAACTAGGACCTCGCCAACAGTCTGCATCTTCAAACTAGGACCTCGCCAACAGTCTGCATCTTCAAACTAGGACCTCGCCAACAGTCTGCATCTTCAAACTAGGACCTCACCAACAGTCTGCATCTTCAAACTAGGACCTCGCCAACAGTCTGCATCTTCAAACTAGTACCTCGCCAACAGTCTGCATCTTCAATCTAGGACCTCACCAACAGTCTGCATCTTCAAACTAGAACCTCACCAACAGTCTGCAACTTCAAACTAGGACCTCGCCAACAGTCTGCATCTTCAAACTAGTACCTCACCAACAGTCTGCAACTTCAAACTAGGACCTCGCCAACAGTCTGCATCTTCAAACTAGGACCTCACCAACAGTCTGCATCTTCAAACTAGGACCTCGCCAACAGTCTGCATCTTCAAACTAGGACCTCACCAACAGTCTGCATCTTCAAACTAGGACTTGCCAACAGTCTGCATCTTCAAACTAAGACCTCGCCAACAGTCTCCTCCTTCAAACTAGGACCTCGCCAACAGACTGCATCTTCAAACAAGGACTCACCAACAGCCTGCATCTTCAAACTAGGACCTCGCCAACAGTCTCCTCCTTCAAACTAGGACCTCGCCAACAGTCTCCTCCTTCAAACTAGGACCTCGCCAACAGTCTCTTCCTTCAAACTAGGACCTCACCAACAGTCTCCTCCTTCAAACTAGGACCTCGCCAACAGTCTCCTCCTTCAAACTAGGACCTCGCCAACAGTCTGCATCTTCAAACTAGGACCTCGCCAACAGTCTCTTCCTTCAAACTAGGACCTCACCAACAGTCTGCATCTTCAAACTAGGACTCGCCAACAGTCTGCATCTTCAAACTAGGACCTCACCAACAGTCTCCTCCTTCAAACTAGGACCTCACCAACAGTCTGCATCTTCAAACTAGGACCTCACCAACAGTCTGCATCTTCAAACTAGGACCTCACCAACAGTCTGCATCTTCAAACTAGGACCTCGCCAACAGTCTGCATCTTCAAACTAGGACCTCGCCAACAGTCTGCATCTTCAAACTAGGACCTCACCAACAGTCTCCTCCTTCAAACTAGGACCTCACCAACAGTCTGCATCTTCAAACTAGGACCTCGCCAACAGTCTGCATCTTCAATCTAGGACCTCACCAACAGTCTGCATCTTCAAACTAGGACCTCACCAACAGTCTGCAACTTCAAACTAGGACCTCGCCAACAGTCTCCTTCTTCAAACTAGGACCTCGCCAACAGTCTGCATCTTCAAACTAGGACCTCACCAACAGTCTGCATCTTCAAACTAGGACCTCACCAACAGTCTCCTCCTTCAAACTAGGACCTCGCCAACAGTCTGCATCTTCAAACTAGGACCTCACCAACAGTCTGCATCTTCAAACTAGGACCTCGCCAACAGTCTGCATCTTCAAACTAGTACCTCGCCAACAGTCTGCATCTTCAATCTAGGACCTCACCAACAGTCTGCATCTTCAAACTAGAACCTCGCCAACAGTCTGCATCTTCAATCTAGGACCTCACCAACAGTCTGCATCTTCAAACTAGAACCTCACCAACAGTCTGCAACTTCAAACTAGGACCTCGCCAACAGTCTGCATCTTCAAACTAGGACCTCGCCAACAGTCTGCATCTTCAAACTAGGACCTCACCAACAGTCTGCATCTTCAAACTAGGACCTCACCAACAGTCTCCTCCTTCAAACTAGGACCTCACCAACAGTCTGCATCTTCAAACTAGGACCTCACCAACAGTCTGCATCTTCAAACTAGGACCTCGCCAACAGTCTGCATCTTCAAACTAGGACCTCACCAACAGTCTGCATCTTCAAACTAGGACCTCGCCAACAGTCTGCATCTTCAAACTAGGACTCGCCAACAGTCTGCATCTTCAAACTAGCACCTCACCAACAGTCTCCTCCTTCAAACTGGGACCTCGCCAACAGTCTGCATCTTCAAACTAGGACCTCACCAACAGTCTCCTCCTTCAAACTAGGACCTCGCCAACAGCCTGCATCTTCAAACTAGGACCTCGCCAACAGTCTGCATCTTCAAACTAGGACCTCACCAACAGTCTCCTCCTTCAAACTAGGACCTCACCAACAGTCTGCATCTTCAAACTAGCACCTCACCAACAGTCTCCTCCTTCAAACTAGGACCTCGCCAACAGTCTGCATCTTCAAACTAGGACCTCACCAACAGTCTGCATCTTCAAACTAGCACCTCACCAACAGTCTCCTCCTTCAAACTAGGACCTCGCCAACAGTCTGCATCTTCAAACTAGGACCTCGCCAACAGTCTGCATCTTCAAACTAGGACCTCGCCAACAGTCTGCATCTTCAAACTAGGACTTGCCAACAGTCTGCATCTTCAAACTAAGACCTCGCCAACAGTCTCCTCCTTCAAACTAGGACCTCGCCAACAGTCTGCATCTTCAAACTAGGACCTCGCCAACAGTCTGCATCTTCAAACTAGGACCTCGCCAACAGTCTGCATCTTCAAACTAGGACCTCACCAACAGTCTGCATCTTCAAACTAGGACCTCGCCAACAGTCTGCATCTTCAAACTAGTACCTCGCCAACAGTCTGCATCTTCAATCTAGGACCTCACCAACAGTCTGCATCTTCAAACTAGAACCTCACCAACAGTCTGCAACTTCAAACTAGGACCTCGCCAACAGTCTGCATCTTCAAACTAGTACCTCACCAACAGTCTGCAACTTCAAACTAGGACCTCGCCAACAGTCTGCATCTTCAAACTAGGACCTCACCAACAGTCTGCATCTTCAAACTAGGACCTCGCCAACAGTCTGCATCTTCAAACTAGGACCTCACCAACAGTCTGCATCTTCAAACTAGGACTTGCCAACAGTCTGCATCTTCAAACTAAGACCTCGCCAACAGTCTCCTCCTTCAAACTAGGACCTCGCCAACAGACTGCATCTTCAAACAAGGACTCACCAACAGCCTGCATCTTCAAACTAGGACCTCGCCAACAGTCTCCTCCTTCAAACTAGGACCTCGCCAACAGTCTCCTCCTTCAAACTAGGACCTCGCCAACAGTCTCTTCCTTCAAACTAGGACCTCACCAACAGTCTCCTCCTTCAAACTAGGACCTCGCCAACAGTCTCCTCCTTCAAACTAGGACCTCACCAACAGTCTGCATCTTCAAACTAGGACCTCACCAACAGTCTGCATCTTCAAACTAGGACCTCACCAACAGTCTGCATCTTCAAACTAGGACCTCGCCAACAGTCTGCATCTTCAAACTAGGACCTCGCCAACAGTCTGCATCTTCAAACTAGGACCTCACCAACAGTCTCCTCCTTCAAACTAGGACCTCACCAACAGTCTGCATCTTCAAACTAGGACCTCGCCAACAGTCTGCATCTTCAATCTAGGACCTCACCAACAGTCTGCATCTTCAAACTAGGACCTCACCAACAGTCTGCAACTTCAAACTAGGACCTCGCCAACAGTCTCCTCCTTCAAACTAGGACCTCGCCAACAGTCTGCATCTTCAAACTAGGACCTCACCAACAGTCTGCATCTTCAAACTAGGACCTCACCAACAGTCTCCTCCTTCAAACTAGGACCTCGCCAACAGTCTGCATCTTCAAACTAGGACCTCACCAACAGTCTGCATCTTCAAACTAGGACCTCGCCAACAGTCTGCATCTTCAAACTAGTACCTCGCCAACAGTCTGCATCTTCAATCTAGGACCTCACCAACAGTCTGCATCTTCAAACTAGAACCTCGCCAACAGTCTGCATCTTCAATCTCGGACCTCACCAACAGTCTGCATCTTCAAACTAGAACCTCACCAACAGTCTGCAACTTCAAACTAGGACCTCGCCAACAGTCTGCATCTTCAAACTAGGACCTCGCCAACAGTCTGCATCTTCAAACTAGGACCTCACCAACAGTCTGCATCTTCAAACTAGGACCTCACCAACAGTCTCCTCCTTCAAACTAGGACCTCACCAACAGTCTGCATCTTCAAACTAGGACCTCACCAACAGTCTGCATCTTCAAACTAGGACCTCGCCAACAGTCTGCATCTTCAAACTAGGACCTCACCAACAGTCTGCATCTTCAAACTAGGACCTCGCCAACAGTCTGCATCTTCAAACTAGGACTCGCCAACAGTCTGCATCTTCAAACTAGCACCTCACCAACAGTCTCCTCCTTCAAACTGGGACCTCGCCAACAGTCTGCATCTTCAAACTAGGACCTCACCAACAGTCTCCTCCTTCAAACTAGGACCTCGCCAACAGCCTGCATCTTCAAACTAGGACCTCGCCAACAGTCTGCATCTTCAAACTAGGACCTCACCAACAGTCTCCTCCTTCAAACTAGGACCTCACCAACAGTCTGCATCTTCAAACTAGCACCTCACCAACAGTCTCCTCCTTCAAACTAGGACCTCGCCAACAGTCTGCATCTTCAAACTAGGACCTCACCAACAGTCTGCATCTTCAAACTAGCACCTCACCAACAGTCTCCTCCTTCAAACTAGGACCTCGCCAACAGTCTGCATCTTCAAACTAGGACCTCGCCAACAGTCTGCATCTTCAAACTAGGACCTCGCCAACAGTCTGCATCTTCAAACTAGGACTTGCCAACAGTCTGCATCTTCAAACTAAGACCTCGCCAACAGTCTCCTCCTTCAAACTAGGACCTCGCCAACAGTCTGCATCTTCAAACTAGGACCTCGCCAACAGTCTGCATCTTCAAACTAGGACCTCGCCAACAGTCTGCATCTTCAAACTAGGACCTCGCCAACAGTCTGCATCTTCAAACTAGGACCTCGCCAACAGTCTGCATCTTCAAACTAGTACCTCGCCAACAGTCTGCATCTTCAATCTAGGACCTCACCAACAGTCTGCATCTTCAAACTAGAACCTCACCAACAGTCTGCAACTTCAAACTAGGACCTCGCCAACAGTCTGCATCTTCAAACTAGTACCTCACCAACAGTCTGCAACTTCAAACTAGGACCTCGCCAACAGTCTGCATCTTCAAACTAGGACCTCACCAACAGTCTGCATCTTCAAACTAGGACCTCGCCAACAGTCTGCATCTTCAAACTAGGACCTCACCAACAGTCTGCATCTTCAAACTAGGACTTGCCAACAGTCTGCATCTTCAAACTAAGACCTCGCCAACAGTCTCCTCCTTCAAACTAGGACCTCGCCAACAGACTGCATCTTCAAACAAGGACTCACCAACAGCCTGCATCTTCAAACTAGGACCTCGCCAACAGTCTCCTCCTTCAAACTAGGACCTCGCCAACAGTCTCCTCCTTCAAACTAGGACCTCGCCAACAGTCTCTTCCTTCAAACTAGGACCTCACCAACAGTCTCCTCCTTCAAACTAGGACCTCGCCAACAGTCTCCTCCTTCAAACTAGGACCTCGCCAACAGTCTGCATCTTCAAACTAGGACCTCGCCAACAGTCTCTTCCTTCAAACTAGGACCTCACCAACAGTCTGCATCTTCAAACTAGGACTCGCCAACAGTCTGCATCTTCAAACTAGGACCTCACCAACAGTCTCCTCCTTCAAACTAGGACCTCACCAACAGTCTGCATCTTCAAACTAGGACCTCACCAACAGTCTGCATCTTCAAACTAGGACCTCACCAACAGTCTGCATCTTCAAACTAGGACCTCGCCAACAGTCTGCATCTTCAAACTAGGACCTCGCCAACAGTCTGCATCTTCAAACTAGGACCTCACCAACAGTCTCCTCCTTCAAACTAGGACCTCACCAACAGTCTGCATCTTCAAACTAGGACCTCGCCAACAGTCTGCATCTTCAATCTAGGACCTCACCAACAGTCTGCATCTTCAAACTAGGACCTCACCAACAGTCTGCAACTTCAAACTAGGACCTCGCCAACAGTCTCCTCCTTCAAACTAGGACCTCGCCAACAGTCTGCATCTTCAAACTAGGACCTCACCAACAGTCTGCATCTTCAAACTAGGACCTCACCAACAGTCTCCTCCTTCAAACTAGGACCTCGCCAACAGTCTGCATCTTCAAACTAGGACCTCACCAACAGTCTGCATCTTCAAACTAGGACCTCGCCAACAGTCTGCATCTTCAAACTAGTACCTCGCCAACAGTCTGCATCTTCAATCTAGGACCTCACCAACAGTCTGCATCTTCAAACTAGAACCTCGCCAACAGTCTGCATCTTCAATCTAGGACCTCACCAACAGTCTGCATCTTCAAACTAGAACCTCACCAACAGTCTGCAACTTCAAACTAGGACCTCGCCAACAGTCTGCATCTTCAAACTAGGACCTCGCCAACAGTCTGCATCTTCAAACTAGGACCTCACCAACAGTCTGCATCTTCAAACTAGGACCTCACCAACAGTCTCCTCCTTCAAACTAGGACCTCACCAACAGTCTGCATCTTCAAACTAGGACCTCACCAACAGTCTGCATCTTCAAACTAGGACCTCGCCAACAGTCTGCATCTTCAAACTAGGACCTCACCAACAGTCTGCATCTTCAAACTAGGACCTCGCCAACAGTCTGCATCTTCAAACTAGGACTCGCCAACAGTCTGCATCTTCAAACTAGCACCTCACCAACAGTCTCCTCCTTCAAACTGGGACCTCGCCAACAGTCTGCATCTTCAAACTAGGACCTCACCAACAGTCTCCTCCTTCAAACTAGGACCTCGCCAACAGCCTGCATCTTCAAACTAGGACCTCGCCAACAGTCTGCATCTTCAAACTAGGACCTCACCAACAGTCTCCTCCTTCAAACTAGGACCTCACCAACAGTCTGCATCTTCAAACTAGCACCTCACCAACAGTCTCCTCCTTCAAACTAGGACCTCGCCAACAGTCTGCATCTTCAAACTAGGACCTCACCAACAGTCTGCATCTTCAAACTAGGACCTCACCAACAGTCTCCTCCTTCAAACTAGGACCGCGCCAACAGTCTGCATCTTCAAACTAGGACTCGCCAACAGTCTGCATCTTCAAACTAGGACCTCACCAACAGTCTCCTCCTTCAAACTAGGACCTCACCAACAGTCTGCATCTTCAAACTAGGACCTCACCAACAGTCTGCATCTTCAAACTAGGACCTCACCAACAGTCTGCATCTTCAAACTAGGACCTCGCCAACAGTCTGCATCTTCAAACTAGGACCTCGCCAACAGTCTGCATCTTCAAACTAGGACCTCACCAACAGTCTGCATCTTCAAACTAGGACCTCACCAACAGTCTCCTCCTTCAAACTAGGACCTCACCAACAGTCTGCATCTTCAAACTAGGACCTCACCAACAGTCTGCATCTTCAAACTAGGACCTCACCAACAGTCTGCATCTTCAAACTAGGACCTCACCAACAGTCTGCATCTTCAAACTAGGACCTCACCAACAGTCTCCTCCTTCAAACTAGGACCTCACCAACAGTCTGCATCTTCAAACTAGGACCTCACCAACAGTCTGCATCTTCAAACTAGGACCTCGCCAACAGTCTGCATCTTCAAACTAGGACCTCGCCAACAGTCTGCATCTTCAAACTAGGACCTCACCAACAGTCTGCATCTTCAAACTAGGACCTCACCAACAGTCTGCATCTTCAAACTAGGACCTCGCCAACAGTCTGCATCTTCAAACTAGGACCTCACCAACAGTCTGCATCTTCAAATTACGACCTCACCAACAGTCTGCATCTTCAAACTAGGACCTCGCCAACAGTCTGCATCTTCAAATTAGGACCTCACCAACAGTCTGCATCTTCAAACTAGGACCTCACCAACAGTCTCCTCCTTCAAACTAGGACCTCACCAACAGCCTGCATCTTCAAACTAGGACCTCACCAACAGTCTGCATCTTCAAACTAGGACCTCACCAACAGTCTCCTCCTTCAAACTAGGACCCCGCCAACAGTCTGCATCTTCAAACTAGGACCTCGCCAACAGTCTGCATCTTCAAACTAGGACCTCGCCAACAGTCTGCATCTTCAAACTAGGACCTCGCCAACAGTCTGCATCTTCAAACTAGGACTTGCCAACAGTCTGCATCTTCAAACTAAGACCTCGCCAACAGTCTCCTCCTTCAAACTAGGACCTCGCCAACAGCCTGCATCTTCAAACAAGGACTCACCAACAGCCTGCATCTTCAAACTAGGACCTCGCCAACAGTCTCCTCCTTCAAACTAGGACCTCGCCAACAGTCTCCTCCTTCAAACTAGAACCTCGCCAACAGTCTGCATCTTCAAACTAGGACCTCGCCAACAGTCTCTTCCTTCAAACTAGGACCTCGCCAACAGTCTGCTCCTTCAAACTAGGACCTCGCCAACAGCCTGCATCTTCAAACAAGGACTCACCAACAGCCTGCATCTTCAAACTAGGACCTCGCCAACAGCCTGCATCTTCAAACAAGGACTCACCAACAGCCTGCATCTTCAAACTAGGACCTCGCCAACAGTCTCCTCCTTCAAACTAGGACCTCGCCAACAGTCTCCTCCTTCAAACTAGGACCTCGCCAACAGTCTGCATCTTCAAACTACGACTTGCCAACAGTCTGCATCTTCAAACTAAGACCTCGCCAACAGTCTCCTCCTTCAAACTAGGACCTCGCCAACAGTCTGCATCTTCAAACTAGGACCTCGCCAACAGTCTCTTCCTTCAAACTAGGACCTCACCAACAGTCTGCATCTTCAAACTAGGACCTCGCCAACAGTCTCTTCCTTCAAACTAGGACCTCACCAACAGTCTGCATCTTCAAACTAGGACCTCACCAACAGTCTGCATCTTCAAACTAGGACCTCGCCAACAGTCTGCATCTTCAAACTAGGACCTCGCCAACAGTCTGCATCTTCAAACTAGCACCTCACCAACAGTCTCCTCCTTCAAACTAGGACCTCGCCAACAGTCTGCATCTTCAAACTAGGACCTCACCAACAGTCTGCATCTTCAAACTAGGACCTCACCAACAGTCTGCATCTTCAAACTAAGACCTCGCCAACAGCCTGCATCTTCAAACTAGGACCTCACCAACAGTCTGCATCTTCAAACTAGCACCTCACCAACAGTCTCCTCCTTCAAACTAGGACCTCGCCAACAGTCTGCATCTTCAAACTAGGACCTCGTCAACAGTCTGCATCTTCAAACTAGGACCTCGCCAACAGTCTGCATCTTCAAACTAGGACTTGCCAACAGTCTGCATCTTCAAACTAAGACCTCGCCAACAGTCTCCTCCTTCAAACTAGGACCTCGCCAACAGTCTGCATCTTCAAACTAGGACCTCGCCAACAGTCTGCATCTTCAAACTAGGACCTCGCCAACAGTCTGCATCTTCAAACTAGGACCTCACCAACAGTCTG
Source organism: Pelmatolapia mariae (assembly GCF_036321145.2). Taxonomy (NCBI): domain Eukaryota; kingdom Metazoa; phylum Chordata; class Actinopteri; order Cichliformes; family Cichlidae; genus Pelmatolapia; species Pelmatolapia mariae. The sequence goes on from NC_086241.1 coordinate 38,287,487, forward strand.
CATCTTCAAACTAGGACCTCGCCAACAGTCTGCATATTCAAACTAGGACCTCGCCAACAGTCTGCATCTTCAAACTAGGACCTCACCAACAGTCTGCATCTTCAAACTAGGACCTCGCCAACAGTCTGCATCTTCAAACTAGGACCTCGCCAACAGTCTGCATCTTCAAACTAGGACCTCACCAACAGTCTGCATCTTCAAACTAGGACCTCACCAACAGTCTCCTCCTTCAAACTAGGACCTCGCCAACAGTCTGCATCTTCAATCTAGGACCTCACCAACAGTCTGCATCTTCAAACTAGGACCTCACCAACAGTCTGCATCTTCAAACTAGGACCTCACCAACAGTCTGCATCTTCAAACTAGGACCTCGCCAACAGCCTGCATCTTCAAACAAGGACTCACCAACAGCCTGCATCTTCAAACTAGGACCTCGCCAACAGTCTCCTCCTTCAAACTAGGACCTCGCCAACAGTCTCCTCCTTCAAACTAGAACCTCGCCAACAGTCTGCATCTTCAAACTAGGACCTCGCCAACAGTCTCTTCCTTCAAACTAGGACCTCGCCAACAGTCTGCTCCTTCAAACTAGGACCTCGCCAACAGCCTGCATCTTCAAACAAGGACTCACCAACAGCCTGCATCTTCAAACTAGGACCTCGCCAACAGTCTCCTCCTTCAAACTAGGACCTCGCCAACAGTCTCCTCCTTCAAACTAGGACCTCGCCAACAGTCTGCATCTTCAAACTAGGACCTCACCAACAGTCTCTTCCTTCAAACTAGGACCTCACCAACAGTCTGCATCTTCAAACTAGGACCTCACCAACAGTCTGCATCTTCAAACTAGGACCTCGCCAACAGTCTGCATCTTCAAACTAGGACTCGCCAACAGTCTGCATCTTCAAACTAGCACCTCACCAACAGTCTCCTCCTTCAAACTAGGACCTCGCCAACAGTCTGCATCTTCAAACTAGGACCTCACCAACAGTCTCCTCCTTCAAACTAGGACCTCGCCAACAGCCTGCATCTTCAAACTAGGACCTCACCAACAGTCTGCATCTTCAAACTAGGACCTCACCAACAGTCTCCTCCTTCAAACTAGGACCTCACCAACAGTCTGCATCTTCAAACTAGCACCTCACCAACAGTCTCCTCCTTCAAACTAGGACCTCGCCAACAGTCTGCATCTTCAAACTAGGACCTCACCAACAGTCTGCATCTTCAAACTAGGACCTCACCAACAGTCTCCTCCTTCAAACTAGGACCGCGCCAACAGTCTGCATCTTCAAACTAGGACTCGCCAACAGTCTGCATCTTCAAACTAGGACCTCACCAACAGTCTCCTCCTTCAAACTAGGACCTCACCAACAGTCTGCATCTTCAAACTAGGACCTCACCAACAGTCTGCATCTTCAAACTAGGACCTCACCAACAGTCTGCATCTTCAAACTACGACCTCACCAACAGTCTCCTCCTTCAAACTAGGACCTCGCCAACAGTCTGCATCTTCAAACTAGGACCTCGCCAACAGTCTGCATCTTCAAACTAGGACCTCACCAACAGTCTGCATCTTCAAACTAGGACCTCACCAACAGTCTCCTCCTTCAAACTAGGACCTCACCAACAGTCTGCATCTTCAAACTAGGACCTCACCAACAGTCTGCATCTTCAAACTAGGACCTCACCAACAGTCTGCATCTTCAAACTAGGACCTCACCAACAGTCTGCATCTTCAAACTAGGACCTCACCAACAGTCTCCTCCTTCAAACTAGGACCTCACCAACAGTCTGCATCTTCAAACTAGGACCTCACCAACAGTCTGCATCTTCAAACTAGGACCTCGCCAACAGTCTGCATCTTCAAACTAGGACCTCGCCAACAGTCTGCATCTTCAAACTAGGACCTCACCAACAGTCTGCATCTTCAAACTAGGACCTCACCAACAGTCTGCATCTTCAAACTAGGACCTCGCCAACAGTCTGCATCTTCAAACTAGGACCTCACCAACAGTCTGCATCTTCAAATTACGACCTCACCAACAGTCTGCATCTTCAAACTAGGACCTCGCCAACAGTCTGCATCTTCAAATTAGGACCTCACCAACAGTCTGCATCTTCAAACTAGGACCTCACCAACAGTCTCCTCCTTCAAACTAGGACCTCACCAACAGCCTGCATCTTCAAACTAGGACCTCACCAACAGTCTGCATCTTCAAACTAGCACCTCACCAACAGTCTCCTCCTTCAAACTAGGACCCCGCCAACAGTCTGCATCTTCAAACTAGGACCTCGCCAACAGTCTGCATCTTCAAACTAGGACCTCGCCAACAGTCTGCATATTCAAACTAGGACCTCGCCAACAGTCTGCATCTTCAAACTAGGACCTCACCAACAGTCTCCTCCTTCAAACTAGGACCTCACCAACAGTCTGCATCTTCAAACTAGGACCTCGCCAACAGTCTGCATCTTCAATCTAGGACCTCACCAACAGTCTGCATCTTCAAACTAGGACCTCACCAACAGTCTGCAACTTCAAACTAGGACCTCGCCAACAGTCTGCATCTTCAAACTAGGACCTCGCCAACAGTCTGCATCTTCAAACTAGGACCTCACCAACAGTCTGCATCTTCAAACTAGGACCTCGCCAACAGTCTCCTCCTTCAAACTAGGACCTCGCCAACAGTCTGCATCTTCAAACTAGGACCTCACCAACAGTCTGCATCTTCAAACTAGGACCTCGCCAACAGTCTGCATCTTCAAACTAGGACCTCACCAACAGTCTCCTCCTTCAAACTAGGACCTCGCCAACAGCCTGCATCTTCAAACTAGGACCTCACCAACAGTCTGCATCTTCAAACTAGGACCTCACCAACAGTCTCCTCCTTCAAACTAGGACCTCGCCAACAGTCTGCATCTTCAAACTAGGACCTCACCAACAGTCTCCTCCTTCAAACTAGGACCTCGCCAACAGTCTGCATCTTCAAACTAGGACCTCACCAACAGTCTGCATCTTCAAACTAGGACCTCACCAACAGTCTCCTCCTTCAAACTAGGACCTCGCCAACAGTCTGCATCTTCAAACTAGGACTCGCCAACAGTCTGCATCTTCAAACTAGGACCTCACCAACAGTCTCCTCCTTCAAACTAGGACCTCACCAACAGTCTGCATCTTCAAACTAGTACCTCGCCAACAGTCTGCATCTTCAAACTAGGACCTCACCAACAGTCTGCATCTTCAAACTAGGACCTCGCCAACAGTCTGCATCTTCAAACTAGGACCTCGCCAACAGTCTGCATCTTCAAACTAGGACCTCACCAACAGTCTGCATCTTCAAACTAGGACCTCACCAACAGTCTCCTCCTTCAAACTAGGACCTCGCCAACAGTCTGCATCTTCAATCTAGGACCTCACCAACAGTCTGCATCTTCAAACTAGGACCTCACCAACAGTCTGCATCTTCAAACTAGGACCTCACCAACAGTCTGCATCTTCAAACTAGGACCTCGCCAACAGCCTGCATCTTCAAACAAGGACTCACCAACAGCCTGCATCTTCAAACTAGGACCTCGCCAACAGTCTCCTCCTTCAAACTAGGACCTCGCCAACAGTCTCCTCCTTCAAACTAGAACCTCGCCAACAGTCTGCATCTTCAAACTAGGACCTCGCCAACAGTCTCTTCCTTCAAACTAGGACCTCGCCAACAGTCTGCTCCTTCAAACTAGCACCTCACCAACAGTCTCCTCCTTCAAACTAGGACCTCGCCAACAGCCTGCATCTTCAAACTAGGACCTCGCCAACAGTCTCCTCCTTCAAACTAGGACCTCGCCAACAGTCTCCTCCTTCAAACTAGGACCTCGCCAACAGTCTGCATCTTCAAACTAGGACCTCACCAACAGTCTCTTCCTTCAAACTAGGACCTCACCAACAGTCTGCATCTTCAAACTAGGACCTCACCAACAGTCTGCATCTTCAAACTAGGACCTCGCCAACAGTCTGCATCTTCAAACTAGGACTCGCCAACAGTCTGCATCTTCAAACTAGCACCTCACCAACAGTCTCCTCCTTCAAACTAGGACCTCGCCAACAGTCTGCATCTTCAAACTAGGACCTCACCAACAGTCTCCTCCTTCAAACTAGGACCTCGCCAACAGCCTGCATCTTCAAACTAGGACCTCACCAACAGTCTGCATCTTCAAACTAGGACCTCACCAACAGTCTCCTCCTTCAAACTAGGACCTCACCAACAGTCTGCATCTTCAAACTAGCACCTCACCAACAGTCTCCTCCTTCAAACTAGGACCTCACCAACAGTCTGCATCTTCAAACTAGGACCTCACCAACAGTCTGCATCTTCAAACTAGGACCTCACCAACAGTCTCCTCCTTCAAACTAGGACCGCGCCAACAGTCTGCATCTTCAAACTAGGACTCGCCAACAGTCTGCATCTTCAAACTAGGACCTCACCAACAGTCTCCTCCTTCAAACTAGGACCTCACCAACAGTCTGCATCTTCAAACTAGGACCTCACCAACAGTCTGCATCTTCAAACTAGGACCTCACCAACAGTCTGCATCTTCAAACTAGGACCTCGCCAACAGTCTGCATCTTCAAACTAGGACCTCGCCAACAGTCTGCATCTTCAAACTACGACCTCACCAACAGTCTTCTCCTTCAAACTAGGACCTCGCCAACAGTCTGCATCTTCAAAGTAGGACTCGCCAACAGTCTGCATCTTCAAACTAGGACCTCACCAACAGTCTCCTCCTTCAAACTAGGACCTCACCAACAGTCTGCATCTTCAAACTAGGACCTCACCAACAGTCTGCATCTTCAAACTAGGACCTCACCAACAGTCTGCATCTTCAAACTAGGACCTCGCCAACAGTCTACATCTTCAAACTAGGACCTCGCCAACAGTCTGCATCTTCAAACTAGGACCTCACCAACAGTCTGCATCTTCAAACTAGGACCTCACCAACAGTCTCCTCCTTCAAACTAGGACCTCGCCAACAGTCTGCATCTTCAAACTAGGACCTCACCAACAGTCTGCATCTTCAAATTACGACCTCACCAACAGTCTGCATCTTCAAACTAGGACCTCGCCAACAGTCTGCATCTTCAAATTAGGACCTCACCAACAGTCTGCATCTTCAAACTAGGACCTCACCAACAGTCTCCTCCTTCAAACTAGGACCTCGCCAACAGCCTGCATCTTCAAACTAGGACCTCACCAACAGTCTGCATCTTCAAACTAGCACCTCACCAACAGTCTCCTCCTTCAAACTAGGACCTCGCCAACAGTCTGCATCTTCAAACTAGGACCTCGCCAACAGTCTGCATCTTCAAACTAGGACCTCGCCAACAGTCTGCATCTTCAAACTAGGACCTCGCCAACAGTCTGCATCTTCAAACTAGGACTTGCCAACAGTCTGCATCTTCAAACTAAGACCTCGCCAACAGTCTCCTCCTTCAAACTAGGACCTCGCCAACAGCCTGCATCTTCAAACAAGGACTCACCAACAGCCTGCATCTTCAAACTAGGACCTCGCCAACAGTCTCCTCCTTCAAACTAGGACCTCGCCAACAGTCTCCTCCTTCAAACTAGAACCTCGCCAACAGTCTGCATCTTCAAACTAGGACCTCGCCAACAGTCTCTTCCTTCAAACTAGGACCTCGCCAACAGTCTGCTCCTTCAAACTAGGACCTCGCCAACAGCCTGCATCTTCAAACAAGGACTCACCAACAGCCTGCATCTTCAAACTAGGACCTAGCCAACAGCCTGCATCTTCAAACAAGGACTCACCAACAGCCTGCATCTTCAAACTAGGACCTAGCCAACAGCCTGCATCTTCAAACTAGGACCTCGCCAACAGTCTCCTCCTTCAAACTAGGACCTCGCCAACAGTCTCCTCCTTCAAACTAGGACCTCGCCAACAGTCTCCTCCTTCAAACTAGGACCTCGCCAACAGTCTGCATCTTCAAACTAGGACCTCGCCAACAGTCTCTTTCTTCAAACTAGGACCTCACCAACAGTCTCCTCCTTCAAACTAGGACCTCGCCAACAGTCTCCTCCTTCAAACTAGGACCTCGCCAACAGCCTGCATCTTCAAACAAGGACTCACCAACAGCCTGCATCTTCAAACTAGGACCTCGCCAACAGTCTGCATCTTCAAATTAGGACCTCACCAACAGCCTGCATCTTCAAACTAGGACCTCGCCAACAGTCTCCTCCTTCAAACTAGTACCTCGCCAACAGTCTGCTCCTTCAAACTAGGACCTCGCCAACAGCCTGCATCTTCAATCAAGGACTCACCAACAGCCTGCATCTTCAAACTAGGACCTAGCCAACAGCCTGCATCTTCAAACTAGGACCTCGCCAACAGTCTCCTCCTTCAAACTAGGACCTCGCCAACAGTCTCCTCCTTCAAACTAGGACCTCGCCAACAGTCTCCTCCTTCAAACTAGGACCTCGCCAACAGTCTGCATCTTCAAACTAGGACCTCGCCAACAGTCTCTTTCTTAAAACTAGGACCTCACCAACAGTCTCCTCCTTCAAACTAGGACCTCGCCAACAGTCTCCTCCTTCAAACTAGGACCTCGCCAACAGCCTGCATCTTCAAACAAGGACTCACCAACAGCCTGCATCTTCAAACTAGGACCTCGCCAACAGTCTGCATCTTCAAATTAGGACCTCACCAACAGCCTGCATCTTCAAACTAGGACCTCGCCAACAGTCTCCTCCTTCAAACTAGTACCTCGCCAACAGTCTCCTCCTTCAAACTAGGACCTCGCCAACAGTCTGCATCTTCAAACTAGGACATCGCCAACAGTCTGCATCTTCAAACTAGGACTCGCCAACAGTCTGCATCTTCAAACTAGGACCTCGCCAACAGTGTCTTCCTTCAAACTAGGACCTCACCAACAGTCTGCATCTTCAAACTAGGACCTCGCCAACAGTCTCCTCCTTCAAACTAGGACCTCGCCAACAGTCTGCATCTTCAAACTAGGACTCGCCAACAGTCTGCATCTTCAAACTAGGACCTCACCAACAGTCTCCTCCTTCAAACTAGGACCTCACCAACAGTCTGCATCTTCAAACTAGGACCTCACCAACAGTCTGCATCTTCAAACTAGGACCTCACCAACAGTCTGCATCTTCAAACTAGGACCTCGCCAACAGTCTGCATCTTCAAACTAGGACCTCGCCAACAGTCTGCATCTTCAAACTAGGACCTCACCAACAGTCTCTTCCTTCAAACTAGGACCTCACCAACAGTCTCCTCCTTCAAACTAGGACCTCGCCAACAGTCTCCTCCTTCAAACTAGGACCTCGCCAACAGTCTGCATCTTCAAACTAGGACCTCACCAACAGTCTCCTCCTTCAAACTAGGACCTCACCAACAGTCTGCATCTTCAAACTAGGACCTCGCCAACAGTCTCCTCCTTCAAACTAGGACCTCACCAACAGTCTCCTCCTTCAAACTAGGACCTCGCCAACAGTCTGCATCTTCAAACTAGGACCTCGCCAACAGTCTGCATCTTCAAACTAGGACCTCGCCAACAGTCTGCATCTTCAAACTAGGACCTCACCAACAGTCTCCTCCTTCAAACTAGGACCTCGCCAACAGTCTCCTCCTTCAAACTAGGACCTCGCCAACAGCGTGCATCTTCAAACTAGGACCTCACCAACAGTCTGCATCTTCAAACTAGCACCTCGCCAACAGTCTACATCTTCAAACTAGGACTCGCAAACAGTCTGCATCTTCAAACTAGGACCTCGCCAACAGTCTGCATCTTCAAACTAGGACCTCACCAACAGTCTGCATCTTAAAACTACGACCTCGCCAACAGTCTGCATCTTCAAACTAGGACCTCGCCAACAGTCTGCATCTTCAAACTAGGACCTCACCAACAGTCTCCTCCTTCAAACTAGGACCTCGCCAACAGCCTGCATCTTCAAACTAGGACCTCGCCAACAGTCTGCATCTTCAAACTAATACCTCGCCAACAGTCTGCATCTTCAAACTAGGACCTCGCCAACAGTCTGCATCTTCAAACTAGGACTTGCCAACAGTCTGCATCTTCAAACTAAGACCTCGCCAACAGTCTCCTCCTTCAAACTAGGACCTCGCCAACAGACTGCATCTTCAAACAAGGACTCACCAACAGCCTGCATCTTCAAACTAGGACCTCGCCAACAGTCTCCTCCTTCAAACTAGGACCTCGCCAACAGTCTCCTCCTTCAAACTAGGACCTCGCCAACAGTCTCTTCCTTCAAACTAGGACCTCACCAACAGTCTCCTCCTTCAAACTAGGACCTCGCCAACAGTCTCCTCCTTCAAACTAGGACCTCGCCAACAGTCTGCATCTTCAAACTAGGACTCGCCAACAGTCTGCATCTTCAAACTAGGACCTCGCCAACAGACTGCATCTTCAAACAAGGACTCACCAACAGCCTGCATCTTCAAACTAGGACCTCGCCAACAGTCTCCTCCTTCAAACTAGGACCTCGCCAACAGTCTCCTCCTTCAAACTAGGACCTCGCCAACAGTCTGCATCTTCAAACTAGGACCTCGCCAACAGTCTCTTCCTTCAAACTAGGACCTCACCAACAGTCTCCTCCTTCAAACTAGGACCTCGCCAACAGTCTCCTCCTTCAAACTAGGACCTCGCCAACAGTCTGCATCTTCAAACTATGACTCGCCAACAGTCTGCATCTTCAAACTAGGACCTCACCAACAGTCTCCTCCTTCAAACTAGGACCTCACCAACAGTCTGCATCTTCAAACTATGACCTCACCAACAGTCTGCATCTTCAAACTAGGACCTCGCCAACAGTCTGCATCTTCAAACTAGGACTTGCCAACAGTCTGCATCTTCAAACTAAGACCTCGCCAACAGTCTGCATATTCAAACTAGGACCTCGCCAACAGTCTGCATCTTCAAACAAGGACTCACCAACAGCCTGCATCTTCAAACTAGGACCTCGCCAACAGTCTCCTCCTTCAAATTAGGACCTCGCCAACAGTCTCCTCCTTCAAACTAGGACCTCGCCAACAGTCTGCATCTTCAAACTAGGGCCTCGCCAACAGTCTCTTCCTTCAAACTAGGACCTCGCCAACAGTCTCCTCCTTCAAACTAGGACTTCGCCAACAGTCTGCATCTTCAAACTAGGACTCGCCAACAGTCTGCATCTTCAAACTAGGACCTCACCAACAGTCTCCTCCTTCAAACTAGGACCTCGCCAACAGTCTGCATCTTCAAACTAGGACCTCACCAACAGTCTGCATCTTCAAACTAGGACCTCACCAACAGTCTGCATCTTCAAACTAGGACCTCGCCAACAGTCTGCATCTTCAAACTAGGACCTCGCCAACAGTCTGCATCTTCAAACTAGGACCTCACCAACAGTCTCCTCCTTCAAACTAGGACCTCGCCAACAGTCTGCATCTTCAAACGAGGACTCGCCAACAGCCTGCATCTTCAAACTAGGACCTCGCCAACAGTCTGCATCTTCAAACTAGGACCTCGCCAACAGTCTGCATCTTCAAACTAGGACCTCACCAACAGTCTGCATCTTCAAACTAGAACCTCGCCAACAGCCTGCATCTTCAAACTAGGACCTCGCCAACAGTCTCCTCCTTCAAATTAGGACCTCGCCAACAGTCTCCTCCTTCAAACTAGGACCTCGCCAACAGTCTACATCTTCAAACTAGGGCCTCACCAACAGTCTCTTCCTTCAAACTAGGACCTCACCAACAGTCTCCTCCTTCAAACTAGGACCTCGCCAACAGTCTCCTCCTTCAAACTAGGACTTCGCCAACAGTCTGCATCTTCAAACTAGGACTCGCCAACAGTCTGCATCTTCAAACTAGGACCTCACCAACAGTCTCCTCCTTCAAACTAGGACCTCATCAACAGTCTGCATCTTCAAACTAGGACCTCACCAACAGTCTGCATCTTCAAACTAGGACCTCACCAACAGTCTGCATCTTCAAACTAGGACCTCGCCAACAGTCTGCATCTTCAAACTAGGACCTCGCCAACAATCTGCATCTTCAAACTAGGACCTCAACAACAGTCTGCATCTTCAAACTAGGACCTCACCAACAGTCTCCTCCTTCAAACTAGGACCTCGCCAACAGTCTGCATCTTCAAACTAGGACCTCACCAACAGTCTGCATCTTCAAACTAGGACCTCACCAACAGTCTGCATCTTCAAACTAGGTCCTCGCCAACAGTCTGCATCTTCAAACTAGGACCTCGCCAACAGTCTGCATCTTCAAACTAGGACCTCACCAACAGTCTCCTCCTTCAAACTAGGACCTCGCCAACAGTCTGCATCTTCAAACGAGGACTCGCCAACAGCCTGCATCTTCAAACTAGGACCTCGCCAACAGTCTGCATCTTCAAACTAGGACCTCGCCAACAGTCTGCATCTTCAAACTAGGACCTCACCAACAGTCTGCATCTTCAAACTAGAACCTCGCCAACAGTCTGCATCTTCAAACTAGGACCTCGCCAACAGTCTGCATCTTCAAACTAGTACCTCACCAACAGTCTGCATCTTCAAACTAGGACCTCGCCAACAGTCTGCATCTTCAAACTAGGACCTCGCCAACAGTCTCTTCCTTCAAACTAGGACCTCACCAACAGTCTGCATCTTCAAACTAGGACCTCGCCAACAGTCTCCTCCTTCAAACTAGGACCTCGCCAACAGTCTGCATCTTCAAACTAGGACTCGCCAACAGTCTGCATCTTCAAATTAGGACCTCACCAACAGTCTGCATCTTCAAACTAGGACTCGCCAACAGTCTGCATCTTCAAACTAGGACCTCGCCAACAGTCTCTTCCTTCAAACTAGGACCTCACCAACAGTCTGCATCTTCAAACTAGGACCTCGCCAACAGTCTCCTCCTTCAAACTAGGACTTCGCCAACACTCTGCATCTTCAAACTAGGACTCGCCAACAGTCTGCTTCTTCAAACTAGGACCTCACCAACAGTCTCCTCCTTCAAACTAGGACCTCACCAACAGTCTGCATCTTCAAACTAGGACCTCACCAACAGTCTGCATCTTCAAACTAGGACCTCACCAACAGTCTGCATCTTCAAACTAGGACCTCGCCAACAGTCTGCATCTTCAAACTAGGACCTCGCCAACAGTCTGCATCTTCAAACTAGGACCTCACCAACAGTCTCTTCCTTCAAACTAGGACCTCACCAACAGTCTCCTCCTTCAAACTAGGACCTCGCCAACAGTCTCCTCATTCAAATTAGGACCTCGCCAACAGTCTGCATCTTCAAACTAGGACCTCACCAACAGTCTCCTCCTTCAAACTAGGACCTCGCCAACAGCCTGCATCTTCAAACTAGGACCTCGCCAACAGTCTGCATCTTCAAACTAGGACCTCGCCAACAGTCTCCTCCTTCAAACTAGGACCTCGCCAACAGTCTGCATCTTCAAACTAGGACTCGCCAACAGCCTGCATCTTCAAACTAGGACCTCGCCAACAGTCTCCTCCTTCAAACTAGGACCTCGCCAACAGTCTGCATCTTAAAACTAGGACCTCACCAACAGTCTGCATCTTCAAACTAGGACCTCGCCAACAGTCTCCTCCTTCAAACTAGGACCTCACCAACAGTCTCCTCCTTCAAACTAGGACCTCGCCAACAGTCTGCATCTTCAAACTAGGACCTCGCCAACAGTCTGCATCTTCAAACTAGGACCTCGCCAACAGTCTGCATCTTCAAACTAGGACCTCACCAACAGTCTCCTCCTTCAAACTAGGACCTCGCCAACAGTCTCCTCCTTCAAACTAGGACCTCGCCAACAGCGTGCATCTTCAAACTAGGACCTCACCAACAGTCTGCATCTTCAAACTAGCACCTCGCCAACAGTCTACATCTTCAAACTAGGACTCGCCAACAGTCTGCATCTTCAAACTAGGACCTCGCCAACAGTCTCTTCCTTCAAACTAGGACCTCACCAACAGTCTCCTCCTTCAAACTAGGACCTCGCCAACAGTCTCCTCCTTCAAACTAGGACCTCGCCAACAGTCTGCATCTTCAAACTATGAGTCGCCAACAGTCTGCATCTTCAAACTAGGACCTCACCAACAGTCTCCTCCTTCAAACTAGGACCTGACCAACAGTCTGCATCTTCAAACTATGACCTCACCAACAGTCTGCATCTTCAAACTAGGACCTCGCCAACAGTCTGCATCTTCAAACTAGGACTCGCCAACAGTCTGCATCTTCAAACTAAGACCTCGCCAACAGTCTGCATCTTCAAACTAGGACCTCGCCAACAGTCTGCATCTTCAAACAAGGACTCACCAACAGCCTGCATCTTCAAACTAGGACCTCGCCAACAGTCTCCTCCTTCAAATTAGGACCTCGCCAACAGTCTCCTCCTTCAAACTAGGACCTCGCCAACAGTCTGCATCTTCAAACTAGGGCCTCGCCAACAGTCTCTTCCTTCAAACTAGGACCTCACCAACAGTCTCCTCCTTCAAACTAGGACCTCGCCAACAGTCTCCTCCTTCAAACTAGGACTTCGCCAACAGTCTGCATCTTCAAACTAGGACTCGCCAACAGTCTGCATCTTCAAACTAGGACCTCACCAACAGTCTCCTCCTTCAAACTAGGACCTCACCAACAGTCTGCATCTTCAAACTATGACCTCACCAACAGTCTGCATCTTCAAACTAGGACCTCGCCAACAGTCTGCATCTTCAAACTAGGACCTCGCCAACAGTCTGCATCTTCAAACAAGGACTCACCAACAGCCTGCATCTTCAAACTAGGACCTCGCCAACAGTCTCCTCCTTCAAATTAGGACCTCGCCAACAGTCTCCTCCTTCAAACTAGGACCTCACCAACAGTCTGCATCTTCAAACTAGGACCTCGCCAACAGTCTGCATCTTCAAACTAGGACCTCGCCAACAATCTGCATCTTCAAACTAGGACCTCACCAACAGTCTGCATCTTCAAACTAGGACCTCACCAACAGTCTCCTCCTTCAAACTAGGACCTCGCCAACAGTCTGCATCTTCAAACTAGGACCTCACCAACAGTCTCCTCCTTCAAACTAGGACCTCGCCAACAGTCTGCATCTTCAAACAAGGACTCACCAACAGCCTGCATCTTCAAACTAGGACCTCGCCAACAGTCTCCTCCTTCAAATTAGGACCTCGCCAACAGTCTCCTCCTTCAAACTAGGACCTCGCCAACAGTCTGCATCTTCAAACTAGGGCCTCGCCAACAGTCTCTTCCTTCAAACTAGGACCTCACCAACAGTCTCCTCCTTCAAACTAGGACCTCGCCAACAGTCTCCTCCTTCAAACTAGGACTTCGCCAACAGTCTGCATCTTCAAACTAGGACTCGCCAACAGTCTGCATCTTCAAACTAGGACCTCGCCAACAGTCTGCATCTTCAAACTAGGACCTCGCCAACAATCTGCATCTTCAAACTAGGACCTCACCAACAGTCTGCATCTTCAAACTAGGACCTCACCAACAGTCTCCTCCTTCAAACTAGGACCTCGCCAACAGTCAGCATCTTCAAACTAGGACCTCACCAACAGTCTGCATCTTCAAACTAGGACCTCACCAACAGTCTCCTCCTTCAAACTAGGACCTCGCCAACAGTCTGCATCTTCAAACTAGGACCTCACCAACAGTCTGCATCTTCAAACTAGGACCTCACCAACAGTCTGCATCTTCAAACTAGGTCCTCGCCAACAGTCTGCATCTTCAAACTAGGACCTCGCCAACAGTCTGCATCTTCAAACTAGGACCTCACCAACAGTCTCCTCCTTCAAACTAGGACCTCGCCAACAGTCTGCATCTTCAAACGAGGACTCGCCAACAGCCTGCATCTTCAAACTAGGACCTCGCCAACAGTCTGCATCTTCAAACTAGGACCTCGCCAACAGTCTGCATCTTCAAACTAGGACCTCACCAACAGTCTGCATCTTCAAACTAGAACCTCGCCAACAGTCTCCTCCTTCAAATTAGGACCTCGCCAACAGTCTCCTCCTTCAAACTAGGACCTCGCCAACAGTCTGCATCTTCAAACTAGGGCCTCGCCAACAGTCTCTTCCTTCAAACTAGGACCTCACCAACAGTCTCCTCCTTCAAACTAGGACCTCGCCAACAGTCTCCTCCTTCAAACTAGGACTTCGCCAACAGTCTGCATCTTCAAACTAGGACTCGCCAACAGTCTGCATCTTCAAACTAGGACCTCACCAACAGTCTCCTCCTTCAAACTAGGACCTCACCAACAGTCTGCATCTTCAAACTAGGACCTCACCAACAGTCTGCATCTTCAAACTAGGACCTCACCAACAGTCTGCATCTTCAAACTAGGACCTCGCCAACAGTCTGCATCTTCAAACTAGGACCTCGCCAACAATCTGCATCTTCAAACTAGGACCTCACCAACAGTCTGCATCTTCAAACTAGGACCTCACCAACAGTCTCCTCCTTCAAACTAGGACCTCGCCAACAGTCTGCATCTTCAAACTAGGACCTCACCAACAGTCTCCTCCTTCAAACTAGGACCTCGCCAACAGTCTGCATCTTCAAACAAGGACTCACCAACAGCCTGCATCTTCAAACTAGGACCTCGCCAACAATCTGCATCTTCAAACTAGGACCTCACCAACAGTCTGCATCTTCAAACTAGGACCTCACCAACAGTCTCCTCCTTCAAACTAGGACCTCGCCAACAGTCAGCATCTTCAAACTAGGACCTCACCAACAGTCTGCATCTTCAAACTAGGACCTCACCAACAGTCTCCTCCTTCAAACTAGGACCTCGCCAACAGTCTGCATCTTCAAACTAGGACCTCACCAACAGTCTGCATCTTCAAACTAGGACCTCACCAACAGTCTGCATCTTCAAACTAGGTCCTCGCCAACAGTCTGCATCTTCAAACTAGGACCTCGCCAACAGTCTGCATCTTCAAACTAGGACCTCACCAACAGTCTCCTCCTTCAAACTAGGACCTCGCCAACAGTCTGCATCTTCAAACGAGGACTCGCCAACAGCCTGCATCTTCAAACTAGGACCTCGCCAACAGTCTGCATCTTCAAACTAGGACCTCGCCAACAGTCTGCATCTTCAAACTAGGACCTCACCAACAGTCTGCATCTTCAAACTAGAACCTCGCCAACAGTCTCCTCCTTCAAATTAGGACCTCGCCAACAGTCTCCTCCTTCAAACTAGGACCTCGCCAACAGTCTGCATCTTCAAACTAGGGCCTCGCCAACAGTCTCTTCCTTCAAACTAGGACCTCACCAACAGTCTCCTCCTTCAAACTAGGACCTCGCCAACAGTCTCCTTCTTCAAACTAGGACTTCGCCAACAGTCTGCATCTTCAAACTAGGACTCGCCAACAGTCTGCATCTTCAAACTAGGACCTCACCAACAGTCTCCTCCTTCAAACTAGGACCTCACCAACAGTCTGCATCTTCAAACTAGGACCTCACCAACAGTCTGCATCTTCAAACTAGGACCTCACCAACAGTCTGCATCTTCAAACTAGGACCTCGCCAACAGTCTGCATCTTCAAACTAGGACCTCGCCAACAATCTGCATCTTCAAACTAGGACCTCACCAACAGTCTGCATCTTCAAACTAGGACCTCACCAACAGTCTCCTCCTTCAAACTAGGACCTCGCCAACAGTCTGCATCTTCAAACTATGACCTCACCAACAGTCTCCTCCTTCAAACTAGGACCTCGCCAACAGTCTGCATCTTCAAACAAGGACTCACCAACAGCCTGCATCTTCAAACTAGGACCTCGCCAACAGTCTCCTCCTTCAAATTAGGACCTCGCCAACAGTCTCCTCCTTCAAACTAGGACCTCGCCAACAGTCTGCATCTTCAAACTAGGGCCTCGCCAACAGTCTCTTCCTTCAAACTAGGACCTCACCAACAGTCTCCTCCTTCAAACTAGGACCTCGCCAACAGTCTCCTCCTTCAAACTAGGACTTCGCCAACAGTCTGCATCTTCAAACTAGGACTCGCCAACAGTCTGCATCTTCAAACTAGGACCTCGCCAACAGTCTGCATCTTCAAACTAGGACCTCGCCAACAATCTGCATCTTCAAACTAGGACCTCACCAACAGTCTGCATCTTCAAACTAGGACCTCACCAACAGTCTCCTCCTTCAAACTAGGACCTCGCCAACAGTCAGCATCTTCAAACTAGGACCTCACCAACAGTCTGCATCTTCAAACTAGGACCTCACCAACAGTCTCCTCCTTCAAACTAGGACCTCACCAACAGTCTGCATCTTCAAACTAGGACCTCACCAACAGTCTGCATCTTCAAACTAGGACCTCACCAACAGTCTGCATCTTCAAACTAGGTCCTCGCCAACAGTCTGCATCTTCAAACTAGGACCTCGCCAACAGTCTGCATCTTCAAACTAGGACCTCACCAACAGTCTCCTCCTTCAAACTAGGACCTCGCCAACAGTCTGCATCTTCAAACGAGGACTCGCCAACAGTCTGCATCTTCAAACTAGGACCTCGCCAACAGTCTGCATCTTCAAACTAGGACCTCGCCAACAGTCTGCATCTTCAAACTAGGACCTCACCAACAGTCTGCATCTTCAAACTAGAACCTCGCCAACAGTCTGCATCTTCAAACTAGGACCTCGCCAACAGTCTGCATCTTCAAACTAGGACATCGCCAACAGTCTCTTCCTTCAAACTAGGACCTCACCAACAGTCTGCATCTTCAAACTAGGACCTCACCAACAGTCTGCATCTTCAAACTAGGACCTCGCCAACAGTCTGCATCTTCAAACTAGGACCTCGCCAACAGTCTGCATCTTCAAACTAGGACCTCACCAACAGTCTCCTCCTTCAAACTAGGACCTCACCAACAGTCTGCATCTTCAAACTAGTACCTCGCCAACAGTCTGCATCTTCAATCTAGGACCTCACCAACAGTCTGCATCTTCAAACTAGGACCTCACCAACAGTCTGCAACTTCAAACTAGGACCTCGCCAACAGTCTGCATCTTCAAACTAGGACCTCGCCAACAGTCTGCATCTTCAAACTAGGACCTCACCAACAGTCTGCATCTTCAAACTAGGACCTCACCAACAGTCTCCTCCTTCAAACTAGGACCTCGCCAACAGTCTGCATCTTCAAACTAGGACCTCACCAACAGTCTGCATCTTCAAACTAGGACCTCGCCAACAGTCTGCATCTTCAAACTAGTACCTCGCCAACAGTCTGCATCTTCAATCTAGGACCTCACCAACAGTCTGCATCTTCAAACTAGGACCTCACCAACAGTCTGCAACTTCAAACTAGGACCTCGCCAACAGTCTGCATCTTCAAACTAGGACCTCGCCAACAGTCTGCATCTTCAAACTAGGACCTCACCAACAGTCTGCATCTTCAAACTAGGACCTCACCAACAGTCTCCTCCTTCAAACTAGGACCTCACCAACAGTCTGCATCTTCAAACTAGGACCTCACCAACAGTCTGCATCTTCAAACTAGGACCTCGCCAACAGTCTGCATCTTCAAACTAGGACCTCACCAACAGTCTGCATCTTCAAACTAGGACTTGCCAACAGTCTGCATCTTCAAACTAAGACCTCGCCAACAGTCTCCTCCTTCAAACTAGGACCTCGCCAACAGACTGCATCTTCAAACAAGGACTCACCAACAGCCTGCATCGTCAAACTAGGACCTCGCCAACAGTCTCCTCCTTCAAACTAAGACCTCGCCAACAGTCTCCTCCTTCAAACTAGGACCTCGCCAACAGTCTCCTCCTTCAAACTAGGACCTCACCAACAGTCTCCTCCTTCAAACTAGGACCTCGCCAACAGTCTCCTCCTTCAAACTAGGACCTCGCCAACAGTCTGCATCTTCAAACTAGGACCTCGCCAACAGTCTCTTCCTTCAAACTAGGACCTCACCAACAGTCTGCATCTTCAAACTAGGACCTCACCAACAGTCTGCATCTTCAAACTAGGACCTCGCCAACAGTCTGCATCTTCAAACTAGGACCTCACCAACAGTCTCCTCCTTCAAACTAGGACCTCACCAACAGTCTGCATCTTCAAACTAGTACCTCGCCAACAGTCTGCATCTTCAAACTAGGACCTCGCCAACAGTCTCTTCCGTCAAACTAGGACCTCACCAACAGTCTGCATCTTCAAACTAGGACCTCACCAACAGTCTGCAACTTCAAACTAGGACCTCGCCAACAGTCTGCATCTTCAAACTAGGACCTCGCCAACAGTCTGCATCTTCAAACTAGGACCTCACCAACAGTCTGCATCTTCAAACTAGGACCTCACCAACAGTCTCCTCCTTCAAACTAGGACCTCGCCAACAGTCTCTTCCTTCAAACTAGGACCTCACCAACAGTCTCCTCCTTCAAACTAGGACCTCGCCAACAGTCTCCTCCTTCAAACTAGGACCTCGCCAACAGTCTGCATCTTCAAACTAGGACCTCGCCAACAGTCTCTTCCTTCAAACTAGGACCTCACCAACAGTCTGCATCTTCAAACTAGGACCTCACCAACAGTCTGCATCTTCAAACTAGGACCTCGCCAACAGTCTGCATCTTCAAACTAGTACCTCGCCAACAGTCTGCATCTTCAATCTAGGACCTCACCAACAGTCTGCATCTTCAAACTAGGACCTCACCAACAGTCTGCATCTTCAAACTAGGACCTCGCCAACAGTCTGCATCTTCAAACTAGGACCTCGCCAACAGTCTGCATCTTCAAACTAGGACCTCACCAACAGTCTGCATCTTCAAACTAGGACCTCACCAACAGTCTCCTCCTTCAAACTAGGACCTCGCCAACAGTCTGCATCTTCAAACTAGGACCTCACCAACAGTCTGCATCTTCAAACTAGGACCTCGCCAACAGTCTGCATCTTCAAACTAGTACCTCGCCAACAGTCTGCATCTTCAATCTAGGACCTCACCAACAGTCTGCATCTTCAAACTAGGACCTCACCAACAGTCTGCAACTTCAAACTAGTACCTCGCCAACAGTCTGCATCTTCAAACTAGGACCTCGCCAACAGTCTGCATCTTCAAACTAGGACCTCACCAACAGTCTGCATCTTTAAACTAGGACCTCACCAACAGTCTGCATCTTCAAACTAGGACCTCGCCAACAGTCTGCATCTTCAAACTAGGACCTCGCCAACAGTCTGCATCTTCAAACTAGGACCTCACCAACAGTCTGCATCTTCAAACTAGGACCTCACCAACAGTCTCCTCCTTCAAACTAGGACCTCGCCAACAGTCTGCATCTTCAAACTAGGACCTCACCAACAGTCTGCATCTTCAAACTAGGACCTCGCCAACAGTCTGCATCTTCAAACTAGTACCTCGCCAACAGTCTGCATCTTCAATCTAGGACCTCACCAACAGTCTGCATCTTCAAACTAGGACCTCACCAACAGTCTGCAACTTCAAACTAGGACCTCGCCAACAGTCTGCATCTTCAAACTAGGACCTCGCCAACAGTCTGCATCTTCAAACTAGGACCTCACCAACAGTCTGCATCTTCAAACTAGGACCTCACCAACAGTCTCCTCCTTCAAACTAGGACCTCACCAACAGTCTGCATCTTCAAACTAGGACCTCACCAACAGTCTGCATCTTCAAACTAGGACCTCGCCAACAGTCTGCATCTTCAAACTAGGACCTCACCAACAGTCTGCATCTTCAAACTAGGACTTGCCAACAGTCTGCATCTTCAAACTAAGATCTCGCCAACAGTCTCCTCCTTCAAACTAGGACCTCGCCAACAGACTGCATCTTCAAACAAGGACTCACCAGCAGCCTGCATCTTCAAACTAGGACCTCGCCAACAGTCTCCTCCTTCAAACTAGGACCTCGCCAACAGTCTCCTCCTTCAAACTAGGACCTCGCCAACAGTCTCTTCCTTCAAACTAGGACCTCACCAACAGTCTCCTCCTTCAAACTAGGACCTCGCCAACAGTCTCCTCCTTCAAACTAGGACCTCGCCAACAGTCTGCATCTTCAAACTAGGACCTCGCCAACAGTCTCTTCCTTCAAACTAGGACCTCACCAACAGTCTGCATCTTCAAACTAGGACCTCACCAACAGTCTGCATCTTCAAACTAGGACCTCGCCAACAGTCTGCATCTTCAAACTAGGACCTCACCAACAGTCTCCTCCTTCAAACTAGGACCTCACCAACAGTCTGCATCTTCAAACTAGTACCTCGCCAACAGTCTGCATCTTCAAACTAGGACCTCGCCAACAGTCTCTTCCTTCAAACTAGGACCTCACCAACAGTCTGCATCTTCAAACTAGGACCTCACCAACAGTCTGCAACTTCAAACTAGGACCTCGCCAACAGTCTGCATCTTCAAACTAGGACCTCGCCAACAGTCTGCATCTTCAAACTAGGACCTCACCAACAGTCTGCATCTTCAAACTAGGACCTCACCAACAGTCTCCTCCTTCAAACTAGGACCTCGCCAACAGTCTCTTCCTTCAAACTAGGACCTCACCAACAGTCTCCTCCTTCAAACTAGGACCTCGCCAACAGTCTCCACCTTCAAACTAGGACCTCGCCAACAGTCTGCATCTTCAAACTAGGACCTCACCAACAGTCTGCATCTTCAAACTAGGACCTCGCCAACAGTCTGCATCTTCAAACTAGTACCTCGCCAACAGTCTGCATCTTCAATCTAGGACCTCACCAACAGTCTGCATCTTCAAACTAGGACCTCACCAACAGTCTGCAACTTCAAACTAGGACCTCGCCAACAGTCTGCATCTTCAAACTAGGACCTCGCCAACAGTCTGCATCTTCAAACTAGGACCTCACCAACAGTCTGCATCTTCAAACTAGGACCTCACCAACAGTCTCCTCCTTCAAACTAGGACCTCACCAACAGTCTGCATCTTCAAACTAGGACCTCACCAACAGTCTGCATCTTCAAACTAGGACCTCGCCAACAGTCTGCATCTTCAAACTAGGACCTCACCAACAGTCTGCATCTTCAAACTAGGACCTCGCCAACAGTCTGCATCTTCAAACTAGCACCTCACCAACAGTCTCCTCCTTCAAACTGGGACCTCGCCAACAGTCTGCATCTTCAAACTAGGACCTCACCAACAGTCTCCTCCTTCAAACTAGGACCTCGCCAACAGCCTGCATCTTCAAACTAGGACCTCGCCAACAGTCTGCATCTTCAAACTAGGACCTCACCAACAGTCTCCTCCTTCAAACTAGGACCTCACCAACAGTCTGCATCTTCAAACTAGCACCTCACCAACAGTCTCCTCCTTCAAACTAGGACCTCGCCAACAGTCTGCATCTTCAAACTAGGACCTCACCAACAGTCTGCATCTTCAAACTAGGACCTCACCAACAGTCTCCTCCTTCAAACTAGGACCGCGCCAACAGTCTGCATCTTCAAACTAGGACTCGCCAACAGTCTGCATCTTCAAACTAGGACCTCACCAACAGTCTCCTCCTTCAAACTAGGACCTCACCAACAGTCTGCATCTTCAAACTAGGACCTCACCAACAGTCTGCATCTTCAAACTAGGACCTCACCAACAGTCTGCATCTTCAAACTAGGACCTCGCCAACAGTCTGCATCTTCAAACTAGGACCTCGCCAACAGTCTGCATCTTCAAACTAGGACCTCACCAACAGTCTCCTCCTTCAAACTAGGACCTCACCAACAGTCTGCATCTTCAAACTAGGACCTCACCAACAGCCTGCATCTTCAAACTAGGACCTCACCAACAGTCTGCATCTTCAAACTAGGACCTCGCCAACAGTCTGCATCTTCAAACTAGGACCTCACCAACAGTCTCCTCCTTCAAACTAGGACCTCACCAACAGTCTGCATCTTCAAACTAGGACCTCACCAACAGTCTGCATCTTCAAACTAGGACCTCACCAACAGTCTGCATCTTCAAACTAGGACCTCGCCAACAGTCTGCATCTTCAAACTAGGACCTCGCCAACAGTCTGCATCTTCAAACTAGGACCTCACCAACAGTCTGCATCTTCAAACTAGGACCTCACCAACAGTCTCCTCCTTCAAACTAGGACCTCGCCAACAGTCTGCATCTTCAAACTAGGACCTCACCAACAGTCTGCATCTTCAAATTACGACCTCACCAACTGTCTGCATCTTCAAACTAGGACCTCGCCAACAGTCTGCATCTTCAAATTAGGACCTCACCAACAGTCTGCATCTTCAAACTAGGACCTCACCAACAGTCTCCTCCTTCAAACTAGGACCTCGCCAACAGCCTGCATCTTCAAACTAGGACCTCACCAACAGTCTGCATCTTCAAACTAGCACCTCACCAACAGTCTCCTCCTTCAAACTAGGACCCCGCCAACAGTCTGCATCTTCAAACTAGGACCTCGCCAACAGTCTGCATCTTCAAACTAGGACCTCGCCAACAGTCTGCATCTTCAAACTAGGACCTCGCCAACAGTCTGCATCTTCAAACTAGGACTTGCCAACAGTCTGCATCTTCAAACTAGGACCTCGCCAACAGTCTCCTCCTTCAAACTAGGACCTCGCCAACAGCCTGCATCTTCAAACAAGGACTCACCAACAGCCTGCATCTTCAAACTAGGACCTCGCCAACAGTCTCCTCCTTCAAACTAGGACCTCGCCAACAGTCTCCTCCTTCAAACTAGAACCTCGCCAACAGTCTGCATCTTCAAACTAGGACCTCGCCAACAGTCTCTTCCTTCAAACTAGGACCTCGCCAACAGTCTGCTCCTTCAAACTAGGACCTCGCCAACAGCCTGCATCTTCAAACAAGGACTCACCAACAGCCTGCATCTTCAAACTAGGACCTCGCCAACAGCCTGCATCTTCAAACAAGGACTCACCAACAGCCTGCATCTTCAAACTAGGACCTCGCCAACAGTCTCCTCCTTCAAACTAGGACCTCGCCAACAGTCTCCTCCTTCAAACTAGGACCTCGCCAACAGTCTCCTCCTTCAAACTAGGACCTCGCCAACAGTCTGCATCTTCAAACTAGGACCTCGCCAACAGTCTCTTCCTTCAAACTAGGACCTCACCAACAGTCTCCTCCTTCAAACTGGGACCTCGCCAACAGTCTGCTCCTTCAAACTAGGACCTCGCCAACAGCCTGCATCTTCAAACAAGGACTCACCAACAGCCTGCATCTTCAAACTAGGACCTCGCCAACAGTCTGCATCTTCATATTAGGACCTCACCAACAGCCTGCATCTTCAAACTAGGACCTCGCCAACAGTCTCCTCCTTCAAACTAGGACCTCGCCAACAGTCTCCTCCTTCAAACTAGGACCTCGCCAACAGTCTGCATCTTCAAACTAGGACATCGCCAACAGTCTGCATTTTCAAACTAGGACTCGCCAACAGTCTGCATCTTCAAACTAGGACCTCGCCAACAGTCTCTTCCTTCAAACTAGGACCTCACCAACAGTCTGCATCTTCAAACTAGGACCTCGCCAACAGTCTCCTCCTTCAAACTAGGACCTCGCCAACAGTCTGCATCTTCAAACTAGGACTCGCCAACAGTCTGCATCTTCAAACTAGGACCTCACCAACAGTCTCCTCCTTCAAACTAGGACCTCACCAACAGTCTGCATCTTCAAACTAGGACCTCACCAACAGTCTGCATCTTCAAACTAGGACCTCACCAACAGTCTGCATCTTCAAACTAGGACCTCGCCAACAGTCTGCATCTTCAAACTAGGACCTCGCCAACAGTCTGCATCTTCAAACTAGGACCTCACCAACAGTCTCTTCCTTCAAACTAGGACCTCACCAACAGTCTCCTCCTTCAAACTAGGACCTCGCCAACAGTCTGCATCTTCAAACTAGGACCTCACCAACAGTCTGCATCTTCAAACTAGGACCTCGCCAACAGTCTCCTCCTTCAAACTAGGACCTCACCAACAGTCTCCTCCTTCAAACTAGGACCTCGCCAACAGTCTGCATCTTCAAACTAGGACCTCGCCAACAGTCTGCATCTTCAAA
The DNA here is from genome assembly GCF_036321145.2 of Pelmatolapia mariae. Taxonomy (NCBI): domain Eukaryota; kingdom Metazoa; phylum Chordata; class Actinopteri; order Cichliformes; family Cichlidae; genus Pelmatolapia; species Pelmatolapia mariae. Next base: position 38,311,531 of record NC_086241.1, read on the forward strand.
CTAGGACCTCGCCAACAGTCTGCATCTTCAAACTAGGACCTCACCAACAGTCTCCTCCTTCAAACTAGGACCTCGCCAACAGTCTCCTCCTTCAAACTAGGACCTCGCCAACAGCGTGCATCTTCAAACTAGGACCTCACCAACAGTCTGCATCTTCAAACTAGCACCTCGCCAACAGTCTACATCTTCAAACTAGGACTCGCCAACAGTCTGCATCTTCAAACTAGGACCTCGCCAACAGTCTGCATCTTCAAACTAGGACCTCACCAACAGTCTGCATCTTCAAACTAGGACCTCACCAACAGTCTGCATCTTAAAACTACGACCTCGCCAACAGTCTGCATCTTCAAACTAGGACCTCGCCAACAGTCTGCATCTTCAAACTACGACCTCACCAACAGTCTCCTCCTTCAAACTAGGACCTCGCCAACAGCCTGCATCTTCAAACTAGGACCTCGCCAACAGTCTGCATCTTCAAACTAATACCTCGCCAACAGTCTGCATCTTCAAACTAGGACCTCGCCAACAGTCTGCATCTTCAAACTAGGACTTGCCAACAGTCTGCATCTTCAAACTAAGACCTCGCCAACAGTCTGCATCTTCAAACTAGGACCTCGCCAACAGACTGCATCTTCAAACAAGGACTCACCAACAGCCTGCATCTTCAAACTAGGACCTCGCCAACAGTCTCCTCCTTCAAACTAGGACCTCGCCAACAGTCTCCTCCTTCAAACTAGGACCTCGCCAACAGTCTCTTCCTTCAAACTAGGACCTCACCAACAGTCTCCTCCTTCAAACTAGGACCTCGCCAACAGTCTCCTCCTTCAAACTAGGACCTCGCCAACAGTCTGCATCTTCAAACTAGGACTCGCCAACAGTCTGCATCTTCAAACTAGGACCTCGCCAACAGACTGCATCTTCAAACAAGGACTCACCAACAGCCTGCATCTTCAAACTAGGACCTCGCCAACAGTCTCCTCCTTCAAACTAGGACCTCGCCAACAGTCTCCTCCTTCAAACTAGGACCTCGCCAACAGTCTGCATCTTCAAACTAGGACCTCGCCAACAGTCTCTTCCTTCAAACTAGGACCTCACCAACAGTCTCCTCCTTCAAACTAGGACCTCGCCAACAGTCTCCTCCTTCAAACTAGGACCTCGCCAACAGTCTGCATCTTCAAACTATGACTCGCCAACAGTCTGCATCTTCAAACTAGGACCTCACCAACAGTCTCCTCCTTCAAACTAGGACCTCACCAACAGTCTGCATCTTCAAACTAGGACCTCACCAACAGTCTCCTTCAAACTAGGACCTCGCCAACAGTCTGCATCTTCAAACTAGGACTCGCCAACAGTCTGCATCTTCAAACTAGGACCTCACCAACAGTCTCCTCCTTCAAACTAGGACCTCACCAACAGTCTGCATCTTCAAACTAGGACCTCACCAACAGTCTGCATCTTCAAACTAGGACCTCACCAACAGTCTGCATCTTCAAACTAGGACCTCACCAACAGTCTGCATCTTCAAAATAGGACCTCGCCAACAGTCTGCATCTTCAAACTAGGACCTCACCAACAGTCTGCATCTTCAAACTACGACCTCACCAACAGCCTCCTCCTTCAAACTAGGACCTCGCCAACAGTCTGCATCTTCAAACTAGGACCTCACCAACAGTCTGCATCTTCAAACTAGGACCTCGCCAACAGTCTCTTCCTTCAAAGTAGGACCTCACCAACAGTCTCCTCCTTCAAACTAGGACCTCGCCAACAGTCTGCATCTTCAAACTAGGACTCGCCAACAGTCTGCATCTTCAAACTAGGACCTCACCAACAGTCTCCTCCTTCAAACTAGGACCTCGCCAACAGTCTGCATCTTCAAACTAGGACCTCACCAACAGCCTACATCTTCAAACGAGAACTCGCCAACAGTCTGCATCTTCAAACTAGGACCTCACCAACAGTCTGCATCTTCAAACTAGGACCTCGCCAACAGTCTGCATCTTCAAACTAGGACCTCACCAACAGTCTTCATCTTCAAACTAGCACCTCACCAACATTCTCCTCCTTCAAACTAGGACCTCGCCAACAGTCTGCATCTTCAAACTAGGACCTCGCCAACAGTCTGCATCTTCAAACTAGGACCTCACCAACAGTCTCCTCCTTCAAACTAGGACCTCGCCAACAGCCTGCATCTTCAAACTAGGACCTCGCCAACAGTCTGCATCTTCAAACTAGGACCTCACCAACAGTCTCCTCCTTCAAACTAGGACCTCGCCAACAGTCTCCTCCTTCAAACTAGGACCTCGCCAACAGCGTGCATCTTCAAACTAGGACCTCACCAACAGTCTGCATCTTCAAACTAGCACCTCGCCAACAGTCTACATCTTCAAACTAGGACTCGCCAACAGTCTGCATCTTCAAACTAGGACCTCGCCAACAGTCTGCATCTTCAAACTAGGACCTCACCAACAGTCTGCATCTTCAAACTAGGACCTCACCAACAGTCTGCATCTTAAAACTAGGACCTCGCCAACAGTCTGCATCTTCAAACTAGGACCTCGCCAACAGTCTGCATCTTCAAACTAGGACCTCGCCAACAGTCTGCATCTTCAAACTAGGACCTCGCCAACAGCCTGCATCTTCAAACTAGGACCTCGCCAACAGTCTCCTCCTTCAAACTAGGACCTCGCCAACAGACTGCATCTTCAAACAAGGACTCACCAACAGCCTGCATCTTCAAACTAGGACCTCGCCAACAGTCTCCTCCTTCAAACTAGGACCTCGCCAACAGTCTCCTCCTTCAAACTAGGACCTCGCCAACAGTCTGCATCTTCAAACTAGGACCTCGCCAACAGTCTCTTCCTTCAAACTAGGACCTCACCAACAGTCTCCTCCTTCAAACTAGGACCTCGCCAACAGTCTCCTCCTTCAACCTAGGACCTCGCCAACAGTCTGCATCTTCAAACTAGGACTCGCCAACAGTCTGCATCTTCAAACTAGGACCTCGCCAACAGACTGCATCTTCAAACAAGGACTCACCAACAGCCTGCATCTTCAAACTAGGACCTCGCCAACAGTCTCCTCCTTCAAACTAGGACCTCGCCAACAGTCTCCTCCTTCAAACTAGGACCTCGCCAACAGCCTGCATCTTCAAACTAGGACCTCGCCAACAGTCTCTTCCTTCAAACTAGGACCTCACCAACAGTCTCCTCCTTCAAAATAGGACCTCGCCAACAGTCTCCTCCTTCAAACTAGGACCTCGCCAACAGCCTGCATCTTCAAACTAGGACCTCGCCAACAGTCTCTTCCTTCAAACTAGGACCTCACCAACAGTCTCCTCCTTCAAAATAGGACCTCGCCAACAGTCTCCTCCTTCAAACTTGGACCTCGCCAACAGTCTGCATCTTCAAACTAGGACTCGCCAACAGTCTGCATCTTCAAACTAGGACCTCACCAACAGTCTCCTCCTTCAAACTAGGACCTCACCAACAGTCTGCATCTTCAAACTAGGACCTCACCAACAGTCTCCTTCAAACTAGGACCTCGCCAACAGTCTGCATCTTCAAACTAGGACTCGCCAACAGTCTGCATCTTCAAACTAGGACCTCACCAACAGTCTCCTCCTTCAAACTAGGACCTCACCAACAGTCTGCATCTTCAAACTAGGACCTCACCAACAGTCTGCATCTTCAAACTAGGACCTCACCAACAGTCTGCATCTTCAAACTAGGACCTCACCAACAGTCTGCATCTTCAAACTAGGACCTCGCCAACAGTCTGCATCTTCAAACTAGGACCTCGCCAACAGTCTGCATCTTCAAACTATGACCTCACCAACAGCCTCCTCCTTCAAACTAGGACCTCACCAACAGTCTCTTCCTTCAAACTAAGACCTCGCCAACAGTCTGCATCTTCGAACTAGGACCTCACCAACAGTCTGCATCTTCAAACTAGGACCTCGCCAACAGTCTGCATCTTCAAACTAGGACCTCACCAACAGTCTCCTCCTTCAAACTAGGACCTCGCCAACAGTCTGCATCTTCAAACTAGGACTCGCCAACAGTCTGCATCTTCAAACTAGGACCTCACCAACAGTCTCCTCCTTCAAACTAGGACCTCGCCAACAGTCTGCATCTTCAAACTAGGACCTCACCAACAGTCTGCATCTTCAAACTAGGACCTCACCAACAGTCTGCATCTTCAAACTAGGACCTCGCCAACAGTCTGCATCTTCAAACTAGGACCTCGCCAACAGTCTCCTCCTTCAAACTAGGACCTCGCCAACAGTCTCCTCCTTCAAACTAGGACCTCACCAACAGTCTCCTCCTTCAAACTAGGACCTCGCCAACATTCTCCTCCTTCAAACTAGGACCTCGCCAACAGTCTGCATCTTCAAACTAGGACCTCGCCAACAGTCTCTTCCTTCAAACTAGGACCTCACCAACAGTCTCCTCCTTCAAACTAGGACCTCGCCAACAGTCTGCATCTTCAAACTAGGACCTCACCAACAGTCTCCTCCTTCAAACTAGGACCTCGCCAACAGTCTGCATCTTCAAACTAGGACCTCACCAACAGTCTGCATCTTCAAACTAGGACCTCGCCAACAGTCTGCATCTTCAAACTAGGACCTCGCCAACAGTCTGCATCTTCAAACTACGACCTCACCAACAGCCTCCTCCTTCAAACTAGGACCTCGCCAACAGTCTGCATCTTCAAACCAGGACCTCACCAACAGTCTGCATCTTCAAACTACGACCTCACCAACAGTCTCCTCCTTCAAACTAGGACCTCGCCAACAGTCTGCATCTTCAAACTAGGACCTCACCAACAGTCTGCATCTTCAAACTAGGACCTCACCAACAGTCTGCATCTTCAAACTACGACCTCACCAACAGTCTGCATCTTCAACCTAGGACCTCGCCAACAGTCTGCATCTTCAAACTAGCACCTCACCAACAGTCTGCATCTTCAAACTAGCACCTCTCCAACAGTCTCCTCCTTCAAACTAGGACCTCGCCAACAGTCTGCATCTTCAAACTAGGTACTCGCCAACAGTCTCCATCTTCAAACTAGGACCTCACCAACAGTCTCCTCCTTCAAACTAGGACCTCGCCAACAGTCTGCATCTTCAAACTACGACCTCGCCAACAGTCTCCTCCTTCAAACTAGGACCTCACCAACAGTCTGCATCTTCAAACTAAGACCTCGCCAACAGTCTCCTCCTTCAATCTAGGACCTCGCCAACAGCCTGCATCTTCAAACTACGACCTCGCCAACAGTCTCCTCCTTCAAACTAGGACTTGCCAACAGTCTGCATCTTCAAACTAAGACCTCGCCAACAGTCTCCTCCTTCAATCTAGGACCTCGCCAACAGCCTGCATCTTCAAACACGGACTCGCCAACAGCTTGCATCTTCAAACTAGCACCTCACCAACAGTCTGCATCTTCAAACTAGGACCTCACCAACAGTCTGCATCTTCAAACTACGACCTCGCCAACAGTCTGCATCTTCAAACTAGGACTTGCCAACAGTCTGCATCTTCAAACTAAGACCTCGCCAACAGTCTCCTCCTTCAAACTAGGACTTGCCAACAGTCTGCATCTTCAAACTAAGACCTCACCAACAGTCTCCTCCTTCAAACTAGGACCTCGCCAACAGTCTGCATCTTCAAACTACGACCTCGCCAACAGTCTCCTCCTTCAAACTAGGACTTGCCAACAGTCTGCATCTTCAAACTAAGACCTCGCCAACAGTCTCCTCCTTCAATCTAGGACCTCGCCAACAGCCTGCATCTTCAAACACGGACTCGCCAACAGCTTGCATCTTCAAACTAGCACCTCACCAACAGTCTGCATCTTCAAACTAGGACCTCACCAACAGTCTGCATCTTCAAACTACGACCTCGCCAACAGTCTGCATCTTCAAACTAGGACTTGCCAACAGTCTGCATCTTCAAACTAAGACCTCGCCAACAGTCTCCTCCTTCAAACTAGGACCTCGCCAACAGCCTGCATCTTCAAACAAGGACTCGCCAACAGCCTGCATCTTGAAACTAGGACCTCGCCAACAGTCTCCTCCTTCAAACTAGGACCTCGCCAACAGTCTCGTCCTTCAAACTAGGACCTCGCCAACAGTCTGCATCTTCAAACTAGGACCTCGCCAACAGTCTCTTCCTTCAAACTAGGACCTCACCAACAGTCTCCTCCTTCAAGCTAGGACCTCGCCAACAGTCTCCTCCTTCAAACTAGGACCTCGCCAACAGTCTGCATCTTCAAACTAGGACCTCGCCAATAGTCTCTTCCTTCAAACTAGGACTTCACCAACAGTCTCCTCCTTCAAACTAGGACCTCGCCAACAGTCTGCATCTTCAAACTAGGACCTCACCAACAGTCTGCATCTTCAAACTACGACCTCGCCAACAGTCTGCATCTTCAAACTAGGACTTGCCAACAGTCTGCATCTTCAAACTAAGACCTCGCCAACAGTCTCCTCCTTCAAACTAGGACTTGCCAACAGTCTGCATCTTCAAACTAAGACCTCACCAACAGTCTCCTCCTTCAAACTAGGACCTCGCCAACAGTCTGCATCTTCAAACTACGACCTCGCCAACAGTCTCCTCCTTCAAACTAGGACTTGCCAACAGTCTGCATCTTCAAACTAAGACCTCGCCAACAGTCTCCTCCTTCAATCTAGGACCTCGCCAACAGCCTGCATCTTCAAACACGGACTCGCCAACAGCTTGCATCTTCAAACTAGCACCTCACCAACAGTCTGCATCTTCAAACTAGGACCTCACCAACAGTCTGCATCTTCAAACTACGACCTCGCCAACAGTCTGCATCTTCAAACTAGGACTTGCCAACAGTCTGCATCTTCAAACTAAGACCTCGCCAACAGTCTCCTCCTTCAAACTAGGACCTCGCCAACAGCCTGCATCTTCAAACAAGGACTCGCCAACAGCCTGCATCTTGAAACTAGGACCTCGCCAACAGTCTCCTCCTTCAAACTAGGACCTCGCCAACAGTCTCGTCCTTCAAACTAGGACCTCGCCAACAGTCTGCATCTTCAAACTAGGACCTCGCCAACAGTCTCTTCCTTCAAACTAGGACCTCACCAACAGTCTCCTCCTTCAAGCTAGGACCTCGCCAACAGTCTCCTCCTTCAAACTAGGACCTCGCCAACAGTCTGCATCTTCAAACTAGGACCTCGCCAATAGTCTCTTCCTTCAAACTAGGACTTCACCAACAGTCTCCTCCTTCAAACTAGGACCTCGCCAACAGTCTGCATCTTCAAACTAGGACTTCGCCAACAGTCTCTTCCTTCAAACTAGGACCTCACCAACAGTCTCCTCCTTCAATCTAGGACCTCGCCAACAGCCTGCATCTTCAAACACGGACTCGCCAACAGCTTGCATCTTCAAACTAGCACCTCACCAACAGTCTGCATCTTCAAACTAGGACCTCACCAACAGTCTGCATCTTCAAACTACGACCTCGCCAACAGTCTGCATCTTCAAACTAGGACTTGCCAACAGTCTGCATCTTCAAACTAAGACCTCGCCAACAGTCTCCTCCTTCAAACTAGGACTTGCCAACAGTCTGCATCTTCAAACTAAGACCTCACCAACAGTCTCCTCCTTCAAACTAGGACCTCGCCAACAGTCTGCATCTTCAAACTACGACCTCGCCAACAGTCTCCTCCTTCAAACTAGGACTTGCCAACAGTCTGCATCTTCAAACTAAGACCTCGCCAACAGTCTCCTCCTTCAATCTAGGACCTCGCCAACAGCCTGCATCTTCAAACACGGACTCGCCAACAGCTTGCATCTTCAAACTAGCACCTCACCAACAGTCTGCATCTTCAAACTAGGACCTCACCAACAGTCTGCATCTTCAAACTACGACCTCGCCAACAGTCTGCATCTTCAAACTAGGACCTCGCCAACAGTCTGCATCTTCAAACTAAGACCTCGCCAACAGTCTCCTCCTTCAAACTAGGACCTCGCCAACAGCCTGCATCTTCAAACAAGGACTCGCCAACAGCCTGCATCTTGAAACTAGGACCTCGCCAACAGTCTCCTCCTTCAAACTAGGACCTCGCCAACAGTCTCGTCCTTCAAACTAGGACCTCGCCAACAGTCTGCATCTTCAAACTAGGACCTCGCCAACAGTCTCTTCCTTCAAACTAGGACCTCACCAACAGTCTCCTCCTTCAAGCTAGGACCTCGCCAACAGTCTCCTCCTTCAAACTAGGACCTCGCCAACAGTCTGCATCTTCAAACTAGGACCTCGCCAATAGTCTCTTCCTTCAAACTAGGACTTCACCAACAGTCTCCTCCTTCAAACTAGGACCTCGCCAACAGTCTGCATCTTCAAACTAGGACCTCACCAACAGTCTGCATCTTCAAACTACGACCTCGCCAACAGTCTGCATCTTCAAACTAGGACTTGCCAACAGTCTGCATCTTCAAACTAAGACCTCGCCAACAGTCTCCTCCTTCAAACTAGGACTTGCCAACAGTCTGCATCTTCAAACTAAGACCTCACCAACAGTCTCCTCCTTCAAACTAGGACCTCGCCAACAGTCTGCATCTTCAAACTACGACCTCGCCAACAGTCTCCTCCTTCAAACTAGGACTTGCCAACAGTCTGCATCTTCAAACTAAGACCTCGCCAACAGTCTCCTCCTTCAATCTAGGACCTCGCCAACAGCCTGCATCTTCAAACACGGACTCGCCAACAGCTTGCATCTTCAAACTAGCACCTCACCAACAGTCTGCATCTTCAAACTAGGACCTCACCAACAGTCTGCATCTTCAAACTACGACCTCGCCAACAGTCTGCATCTTCAAACTAGGACTTGCCAACAGTCTGCATCTTCAAACTAAGACCTCGCCAACAGTCTCCTCCTTCAAACTAGGACCTCGCCAACAGCCTGCATCTTCAAACAAGGACTCGCCAACAGCCTGCATCTTGAAACTAGGACCTCGCCAACAGTCTCCTCCTTCAAACTAGGACCTCGCCAACAGTCTCGTCCTTCAAACTAGGACCTCGCCAACAGTCTGCATCTTCAAACTAGGACCTCGCCAACAGTCTCTTCCTTCAAACTAGGACCTCACCAACAGTCTCCTCCTTCAAGCTAGGACCTCGCCAACAGTCTCCTCCTTCAAACTAGGACCTCGCCAACAGTCTGCATCTTCAAACTAGGACCTCGCCAATAGTCTCTTCCTTCAAACTAGGACTTCAACAACAGTCTCCTCCTTCAAACTAGGACCTCGCCAACAGTCTGCATCTTCAAACTAGGACTTCGCCAACAGTCTCTTCCTTCAAACTAGGACCTCACCAACAGTCTCCTCCTTCAAACTAGGACCTCGCCAACAGTCTCCTCCTTCAAACTAGGACCTCGCCAACAGTCTGCATCTTCAAACTAGGACCTCACCAACACTCTGCATCTTCAAACTAGGACCTCGCCAACAGTCTGCATCTTCAAACTAGGACCTCACCAACAGTCTCCTCCTTCAAACTAGGACCTCGCCAACAGTCTGCATCTTCAAACTAGGACTCGTCAACAGTCTGCATCTTCAAACTAGGACCTCACCAACAGTCTCCTCCTTCAAACTAGGACCTCGCCAACAGTCTGCATCTTCAAACTAAGACCTCACCAACAGTCTGCATCTTCAAACTAGGACCTCACCAACAGTCTGCATCTTCAAACTACGACCTCACCAACAGTCTGCATCTTCAACCTGGGACCTCGCCAACAGTCTGCATCTTCAAACTAGGACCTCACCATCAGTCTGCATCTTCAAACTAGCACCTCACCAACAGTCTCCTCCTTCAAACTAGGACCTCGCCAACAGTCTGCATCTTCAAACTAGGACCTCGCCAACAGTCTCCATCTTCAAACTAGGACCTCGCCAACAGTCTGCATCTTCAAACTACGACCTCGCCAACAGCCTGCATCTTCAAACTAGGACCTCGCCAACAGTCTCCTCCTACAAACTAGGACCTCACCAACAGTCTCCTCCTTTAAACTAGGACCTCGCCAACAGTCTGCATCTTCAAACTAGGACCTCGCCAATAGTCTCTTCCTTCAAACTAGGACCTCACCAACAGTCTCCTCCTTCAAGCTAGGACCTCGCCAACAGTCTCCTCCTTCAAACTAGGACCTCGCCAACAGTCTGCATCTTCAAACTAGGACCTCGCCAATAGTCTCTTCCTTCAAACTAGGACTTCACCAACAGTCTCCTCCTTCAAACTAGGACCTCGCCAACAGTCTGCATCTTCAAACTAGGACTTCGCCAACAGTCTCTTCCTTCAAACTAGGACCTCACCAACAGTCTCCTCCTTCAAACTAGGACCTCGCCAACAGTCTCGTCCTTCAAACTAGGACCTCGCCAACAGTCTGCATCTTCAAACTAGGACCTCGCCAACAGTCTCTTCCTTCAAACTAGGACCTCACCAACAGTCTCCTCCTTCAAACTAGGACCTCGCCAACAGTCTCCTCCTTCAAACTAGGACCTCGCCAACAGTCTGCATCTTCAAACTAGGACCTCACCAACACTCTGCATCTTCAAACTAGGACCTCGCCAACAGTCTGCATCTTCAAACTAGGACCTCACCAACAGTCTCCTCCTTCAAACTAGGACCTCGCCAACAGTCTGCATCTTCAAACTAGGACTCGTCAACAGTCTGCATCTTCAAACTAGGACCTCACCAACAGTCTCCTCCTTCAAACTAGGACCTCGCCAACAGTCTGCATCTTCAAACTAAGACCTCACCAACAGTCTGCATCTTCAAACTAGGACCTCACCAACAGTCTGCATCTTCAAACTACGACCTCACCAACAGTCTGCATCTTCAACCTGGGACCTCGCCAACAGTCTGCATCTTCAAACTAGGACCTCACCATCAGTCTGCATCTTCAAACTAGCACCTCACCAACAGTCTCCTCCTTCAAACTAGGACCTCGCCAACAGTCTGCATCTTCAAACTAGGACCTCGCCAACAGTCTCCATCTTCAAACTAGGACCTCGCCAACAGTCTGCATCTTCAAACTACGACCTCGCCAACAGCCTGCATCTTCAAACTAGGACCTCGCCAACAGTCTCCTCCTACAAACTAGGACCTCACCAACAGTCTCCTCCTTTAAACTAGGACCTCGCCAACAGTCTGCATCTTCAAACTAGGACCTCGCCAATAGTCTCTTCCTTCAAACTAGGACCTCACCAACAGTCTCCTCCTTCAAGCTAGGACCTCGCCAACAGTCTCCTCCTTCAAACTAGGACCTCGCCAACAGTCTGCATCTTCAAACTAGGACCTCGCCAATAGTCTCTTCCTTCAAACTAGGACTTCACCAACAGTCTCCTCCTTCAAGCTAGGACCTCGCCAACAGTCTCCTCCTTCAAACTAGGACCTCGCCAACAGTCTGCATCTTCAAACTAGGACTTCGCCAACAGTCTCTTCCTTCAAACTAGGACCTCACCAACAGTCTCCTCCTTCAAACTAGGACCTCGCCAACAGTCTCCTCCTTCAAACTAGGACCTCGCCAACAGTCTGCATCTTCAAACTAGGACTCGCCAACAGTCTGCATCTTCAAACTAGGACCTCGCCAACAGACTGCATCTTCAAACAAGGACTCACCAACAGCCTGCATCTTCAAACTAGGACCTCGCCAACAGTCTCCTCCTTCAAACTAGGACCTCGCCAACAGTCTCCTCCTTCAAACTAGGACCTCGCCAACAGTTTGCATCTTCAAACTAGGACCTCGCCAACAGTCTCTTCCTTCAAACTAGGACCTCACCAACAGTCTCCTCCTTCAAAATAGGACCTCGCCAACTGTCTCCTCCTTCAAACTAGGACCTCGCCAACAGTCTGCATCTTCAAACTAGGACTCACCAACAGTCTGCATCTTCAAACTAGGACCTCACCAACAGTCTCCTCCTTCAAACTAGGACCTCACCAACAGTCTGCATCTTCAAACTAGGACCTCACCAACAGTCTCCTTCAAACTAGGACCTCGCCAACAGTCTGCATCTTCAAACTAGGACTCGCCAACAGTCTGCATCTTCAAACTAGGACCTCACCAACAGTCTCCTCCTTCAAACTAGGACCTCACCAACAGTCTGCATCTTCAAACTAGGACCTCACCAACAGTCTGCATCTTCAAACTAGGACCTCACCAACAGTCTGCATCTTCAAACTAGGACCTCACCAACAGTCTGCATCTTCAAACTAGGACCTCGCCAACAGTCTGCATCTTCAAACTAGGACCTCACCAACAGTCTGCATCTTCAAACTACGACCTCACCAACAGCCTCCTCCTTCAAACTAGGACCTCACCAACAGTCTCTTCCTTCAAACTAGGACCTCGCCAACAGTCTGCATCTTCGAACTAGGACCTCACCAACAGTCTGCATCTTCAAACTACGACCTCACCAACAGTCTGCATTTTCAAACTAGGACCTCACCAACAGTCTCCTCCTTCAAACTAGGACCTCGCGAACAGTCTGCATCTTCAAACTAGGACTCGCCAACAGTCTGCATCTTCAAACTAGGACCTCACCAACAGTCTCCTCCTTCAAACTAGGACCTCGCCAACAGTCTGCATCTTCAAACTAGGACCTCACCAACAGTCTGCATCTTCAATCTAGGACCTCGCCAAGAGTCTGCATCTTCAAACTAGGACCTCGCCAACAGTCTGCATCTTCAAACTAGGACCTCGCCAACAGTCTCCTCCTTCAAACTAGGACCTCGCCAACAGTCTCCTCCTTCAAACTAGGACCTCACCAACAGTCTCCTCCTTCAAACTAGGACCTCACCAACAGTCTCCTCCTTCAAACTAGGACCTCGCCAACAGTCTCCTCCTTCAAACTAGGACCTCGCCAACAGTCTGCATCTTCAAACTAGGACCTCACCAACACTCTGCATCTTCAAACTAGTACCTCGCCAACAGTCTGCATCTTCAAACTAGGACCTCACCAACAGTCTCCTCCTTCAAACTAGGACCTCGCCAACAGTCTGCATCTTCAAACTAGGACTCGTCAACAGTCTGCATCTTCAAACTAGGACCTCACCAACAGTCTCCTCCTTCAAACTAGGACCTCGCCAACAGTCTGCATCTTCAAACTAGGACCTCACCAACAGTCTGCATCTTCAAACTAGGACCTCACCAACAGTCTGCATCTTCAAACTACGACCTCACCAACAGTCTGCATCTTCAACCTAGGACCTCGCCAACAGTCTGCATCTTCAAACTAGGACCTCACCATCAGTCTGCATCTTCAAACTAGCACCTCACCAACAGTCTCCTCCTTCAAACTAGGACCTCGCCAACAGTCTGCATCTTCAAACTAGGACCTCGCCAACAGTCTCCATCTTCAAACTAGGACCTCGCCAACAGTCTGCATCTTCAAACTACGACCTCGCCAACAGCCTGCATCTTCAAACTAGGACCTCGCCAACAGTCTCCTCCTTCAAACTAGGACCTTGCCAACAGTCTCCTCCTTTAAACTAGGACCTCACCAACAGTCTGCATCTTCAAACTAGGACCTCGCCAATAGTCTCTTCCTTCAAACTAGGACCTCACCAACAGTCTCCTCCTTCAAGCTAGGACCTCGCCAACAGTCTCCTCCTTCAAACTAGGACCTCGCCAACAGTCTGCATTTTCAAACCAGGACTCGCCAACAGTCTGCATCTTCAAACTAGGACCTCGCCAACAGTCTGCATCTTCAAACTAGGACCTCGCCAACAGTCTCCTCCTTCAAACTAGGACCTCGCCAACAGTCTGCATCTTCAAACTAGGACCTCGCCAACAGTCTCTTCCTTCAAACTAGGACCTCACCAACAGTCTCCTCCTTCAAACTAGGACCTCGCCAACAGTCTCCTCCTTCAAACTAGGACCTCGCCAACAGTCTGCATCTTCAAACTAGGACTCGCCAACAGTCTGCATCTTCAAACTAGGACCTCGCCAACAGACTGCATCTTCAAACAAGGACTCACCAACAGTCTCCTCCTTCAAACTAGGACCTCGCCAACAGTCTGCATCTTCAAACTAGGACCTCGCCAACAGTCTCTTCCTTCAAACTAGGACCTCACCAACAGTCTCCTCCTTCAAAATAGGACCTCGCCAACAGTCTCCTCCTTCAAACTAGGACCTCGCCAACAGTCTGCATCTTCAAACTAGGACTCACCAACAGTCTGCATCTTCAAACTAGGACCTCACCAACAGTCTCCTCCTTCAAACTAGGACCTCACCAACAGTCTGCATCTTCAAACTAGGACCTCACCAACAGTCTCCTTCAAACTAGGACCTCGCCAACAGTCTGCATCTTCAAACTAGGACTCGCCAACAGTCTGCATCTTCAAACTAGGACCTCACCAACAGTCTCCTCCTTCAAACTAGGACCTCACCAACAGTCTGCATCTTCAAACTAGGACCTCACCAACAGTCTGCATCTTCAAACTAGGACCTCACCAACAGTCTGCATCTTCAAACTAGGACCTCGCCAACAGTCTGCATCTTCAAACTAGGACCTCACCAACAGTCTGCATCTTCAAACTACGACCTCACCAACAGCCTCCTCCTTCAAACTAGGACCTCACCAACAGTCTCTTCCTTCAAACTAGGACCTCGCCAACAGTCTGCATCTTCGAACTAGGACCTCACCAACAGTCTGCATCTTCAAACTAGGACCTCGCCAACAGTCTGCATCTTCAAACTAGGACCTCACCAACAGTCTCCTCCTTCAAACTAGGACCTCGCCAACAGTCTGCATCTTCAAACTAGGACTCGCCAACAGTCTGCATCTTCAAACTAGGACCTCACCAACAGTCTCCTCCTTCAAACTAGGACCTCGCCAACAGTCTGCATCTTCAAACTAGGACCTCACCAACAGTCTGCATCTTCAAACTAGGACCTCGCCAACAGTCTGCATCTTCAAACTAAGACCTCACCAACAGTCTGCATCTTCAAACTAGGACCTCACCAACAGTCTGCATCTTCAAACTACGACCTCACCAACAGTCTGCATCTTCAACCTGGGACCTCGCCAACAGTCTGCATCTTCAAACTAGGACCTCACCATCAGTCTGCATCTTCAAACTAGCACCTCACCAACAGTCTCCTCCTTCAAACTAGGACCTCGCCAACAGTCTGCATCTTCAAACTAGGACCTCGCCAACAGTCTCCATCTTCAAACTAGGACCTCGCCAACAGTCTGCATCTTCAAACTACGACCTCGCCAACAGCCTGCATCTTCAAACTAGGACCTCGCCAACAGTCTCCTCCTACAAACTAGGACCTCACCAACAGTCTCCTCCTTTAAACTAGGACCTCGCCAACAGTCTGCATCTTCAAACTAGGACCTCGCCAATAGTCTCTTCCTTCAAACTAGGACCTCACCAACAGTCTCCTCCTTCAAGCTAGGACCTCGCCAACAGTCTCCTCCTTCAAACTAGGACCTCGCCAACAGTCTGCATCTTCAAACTAGGACCTCGCCAATAGTCTCTTCCTTCAAACTAGGACTTCACCAACAGTCTCCTCCTTCAAGCTAGGACCTCGCCAACAGTCTCCTCCTTCAAACTAGGACCTCGCCAACAGTCTGCATCTTCAAACTAGGACTTTGCCAACAGTCTCTTCCTTCAAACTAGGACCTCACCAACAGTCTCCTCCTTCAAACTAGGACCTCGCCAACAGTCTCCTCCTTCAAACTAGGACCTCGCCAACAGTCTGCATCTTCAAACTAGGACTCGCCAACAGTCTGCATCTTCAAACTAGGACCTCGCCAACAGACTGCATCTTCAAACAAGGACTCACCAACAGCCTGCATCTTCAAACTAGGACCTCGCCAACAGTCTCCTCCTTCAAACTAGGACCTCGCCAACAGTCTCCTCCTTCAAACTAGGACCTCGCCAACAGTTTGCATCTTCAAACTAGGACCTCGCCAACAGTCTCTTCCTTCAAACTAGGACCTCACCAACAGTCTCCTCCTTCAAAATAGGACCTCGCCAACTGTCTCCTCCTTCAAACTAGGACCTCGCCAACAGTCTGCATCTTCAAACTAGGACTCACCAACAGTCTGCATCTTCAAACTAGGACCTCACCAACAGTCTCCTCCTTCAAACTAGGACCTCACCAACAGTCTGCATCTTCAAACTAGGACCTCACCAACAGTCTCCTTCAAACTAGGACCTCGCCAACAGTCTGCATCTTCAAACTAGGACTCGCCAACAGTCTGCATCTTCAAACTAGGACCTCACCAACAGTCTCCTCCTTCAAACTAGGACCTCACCAACAGTCTGCATCTTCAAACTAGGACCTCACCAACAGTCTGCATCTTCAAACTAGGACCTCACCAACAGTCTGCATCTTCAAACTAGGACCTCACCAACAGTCTGCATCTTCAAACTAGGACCTCGCCAACAGTCTGCATCTTCAAACTAGGACCTCACCAACAGTCTGCATCTTCAAACTACGACCTCACCAACAGCCTCCTCCTTCAAACTAGGACCTCACCAACAGTCTCTTCCTTCAAACTAGGACCTCGCCAACAGTCTGCATCTTCGAACTAGGACCTCACCAACAGTCTGCATCTTCAAACTACGACCTCACCAACAGTCTGCATTTTCAAACTAGGACCTCACCAACAGTCTCCTCCTTCAAACTAGGACCTCGCCAACAGTCTGCATCTTCAAACTAGGACTCGCCAACAGTCTGCATCTTCAAACTAGGACCTCACCAACAGTCTCCTCCTTCAAACTAGGACCTCGCCAACAGTCTGCATCTTCAAACTAGGACCTCACCAACAGTCTGCATCTTCAATCTAGGACCTCGCCAAGAGTCTGCATCTTCAAACTAGGACCTCGCCAACAGTCTGCATCTTCAAACTAGGACCTCGCCAACAGTCTCCTCCTTCAAACTAGGACCTCGCCAACAGTCTCCTCCTTCAAACTAGGACCTCACCAACAGTCTCCTCCTTCAAACTAGGACCTCACCAACAGTCTCCTCCTTCAAACTAGGACCTCGCCAACAGTCTCCTCCTTCAAACTAGGACCTCGCCAACAGTCTGCATCTTCAAACTAGGACCTCACCAACACTCTGCATCTTCAAACTAGGACCTCGCCAACAGTCTGCATCTTCAAACTAGGACCTCACCAACAGTCTCCTCCTTCAAACTAGGACCTCGCCAACAGTCTGCATCTTCAAACTAGGACTCGTCAACTGTCTGCATCTTCAAACTAGGACCTCACCAACAGTCTCCTCCTTCAAACTAGGACCTCGCCAACAGTCTGCATCTTCAAACTAGGACCTCACCAACAGTCTGCATCTTCAAACTAGGACCTCACCAACAGTCTGCATCTTCAAACTACGACCTCACCAACAGTCTGCATCTTCAACCTAGGACCTCGCCAACAGTCTGCATCTTCAAACTAGGACCTCACCATCAGTCTGCATCTTCAAACTAGCACCTCACCAACAGTCTCCTCCTTCAAACTAGGACCTCGCCAACAGTCTGCATCTTCAAACTAGGACCTCGCCAACAGTCTCCATCTTCAAACTAGGACCTCGCCAACAGTCTGCATCTTCAAACTACGACCTCGCCAACAGCCTGCATCTTCAAACTAGGACCTCGCCAACAGTCTCCTCCTTCAAACTAGGACCTTGCCAACAGTCTCCTCCTTTAAACTAGGACCTCACCAACAGTCTTCATCTTCAAACTAGGACCTCGCCAATAGTCTCTTCCTTCAAACTAGGACCTCACCAACAGTCTCCTCCTTCAAGCTAGGACCTCGCCAACAGTCTCCTCCTTCAAACTAGGACCTCGCCAACAGTCTGCATTTTCAAACCAGGACTCGCCAACAGTCTGCATCTTCAAACTAGGACCTCGCCAACAGTCTGCATCTTCAAACTAGGACCTCGCCAACAGTCTCCTCCTTCAAACTAGGACCTCGCCAACAGTCTGCATCTTCAAACTAGGACCTCGCCAACAGTCTCTTCCTTCAAACTAGGACCTCACCAACAGTCTCCTCCTTCAAACTAGGACCTCGCCAACAGTCTCCTCCTTCAAACTAGGACCTCGCCAACAGTCTGCATCTTCAAACTAGGACTCGCCAACAGTCTGCATCTTCAAACTAGGACCTCGCCAACAGACTGCATCTTCAAACAAGGACTCACCAACAGTCTGCATCTTCAAACTAGGACCTCGCCAACAATCTCCTCCTTCAAACTAGGACCTCGCCAACAGTCTCCTCCTTCAAACTAGGACCTCGCCAACAGTCTGCATCTTCAAACTAGGACCTCGCCAACAGTCTCTTCCTTCAAACTAGGACCTCACCAACAGTCTCCTCCTTCAAAATAGGACCTCGCCAACAGTCTCCTCCTTCAAACTAGGACCTCGCCAACAGTCTGCATCTTCAAACTAGGACTCACCAACAGTCTGCATCTTCAAACTAGGACCTCACCAACAGTCTCCTCCTTCAAACTAGGACCTCACCAACAGTCTGCATCTTCAAACTAGGACCTCACCAACAGTCTCCTTCAAACTAGGACCTCGCCAACAGTCTGCATCTTCAAACTAGGACTCGCCAACAGTCTGCATCTTCAAACTAGGACCTCACCAACAGTCTCCTCCTTCAAACTAGGACCTCACCAACAGTCTGCATCTTCAAACTAGGACCTCACCAACAGTCTGCATCTTCAAACTAGGACCTCACCAACAGTCTGCATCTTCAAACTAGGACCTCGCCAACAGTCTGCATCTTCAAACTAGGACCTCACCAACAGTCTGCATCTTCAAACTACGACCTCACCAACAGCCTCCTCCTTCAAACTAGGACCTCACCAACAGTCTGCTTCCTTCAAACTAGGACCTCGCCAACAGTCTGCATCTTCAAACTAGGACCTCACCAACAGTCTCCTCCTTCAAACTAGGACCTCGCCAACAGTCTGCATCTTCAAACTAGGACCTCACCAACAGTCTGCATCTTCAAACTAGGACCTCGCCAACAGTCTGCATCTTCAAACTAGGACCTCGCCAACAGTCTGCATCTTCAAACTAGGACCTCGCCAACAGTCTCCTCCTTCAAACTAGGACCTCGCCAACAGTCTCCTCCTTCAAACTAGGACCTCACCAACAGTCTGCATCTTCAAACTAGGACCTCGCCAACATTCTCCTCCTTCAAACTAGGACCTCGCCAACAGTCTGCATCTTCAAACTAGGACCTCGCCAACAGTCTCTTCCTTCAAACTAGGACCTCACCAACAGTCTCCTCCTTCAAACTAGGACCTCGCCAACAGTCTGCATCTTCAAACTAGGACCTCACCAACAGTCTGCATCTTCAAACTAGGACCTCGCCAACAGTCTGCATCTTCAAACTAGGACCTCGCCAACAGTCTGCATCTTCAAACTACGACCTCACCAACAGCCTCCTCCTTCAAACTAGGACCTCGCCAACAGTCTGCATCTTCAAACCAGGACCTCACCAACAGTCTGCATCTTCAAACTACGACCTCACCAACAGTCTCCTCCTTCAAACTAGGACCTCGCCAACAGTCTGCATCTTCAAACTAGGACCTCACCAACAGTCTGCATCTTCAAACTAGGACCTCACCAACAGTCTGCATCTTCAAACTACGACCTCACCAACAGTCTGCATCTTGAACCTAGGACCTCGCCAACAGTCTGCATCTTCAAACTAGGACTCGCCAACAGTCTGCATCTTCAAACTAGGACCTCACCAACAGTCTCCTCCTTCAAACTAGGACCTCACCAACAGTCTGCATCTTCAAACTAGGACCTCACCAACAGTCTGCATCTTCAAACTAGGACCTCACCAACAGTCTGCATCTTCAAACTAGGACCTCACCAACAGTCTGCATCTTCAAACTAGGACCTCGCCAACAGTCTGCATCTTCAAACTAGGACCTCACCAACAGTCTGCATCTTCAAACTACGACCTCACCAACAGCCTCCTCCTTCAAACTAGGACCTCACCAACAGTCTGCATCTTCAAACTAGGACCTCGCCAACAGTCTGCATCTTCGAACTAGGACCTCACCAACAGTCTGCATCTTCAAACTAGGACCTCGCCAACAGTCTGCATCTTCAAACTAGGACCTCACCAACAGTCTCCTCCTTCAAACTAGGACCTCGCCAACAGTCTGCATCTTCAAACTAGGACTCGCCAACAGTCTGCATCTTCAAACTAGGACCTCACCAACAGTCTCCTCCTTCAAACTAGGACCTCGCCAACAGTCTGCATCTTCAAACTAGGACCTCACCAACAGTCTGCATCTTCAAACTAGGACCTCGCCAACAGTCTGCATCTTCAAACTAGGACCTCGCCAACAGTCTCCTCCTTCAAACTAGGATCTCGCCAACAGTCTCCTCCTTCAAACTAGGACCTCACCAACAGTCTCCTCCTTCAAACTAGGACCTCGCCAACATTCTCCTCCTTCAAACTAGGACCTCGCCAACAGTCTGCATCTTCAAACTAGGACCTCGCCAACAGTCTGCATCTTCAAACTACGACCTCACCAACAGCCTCCTCCTTCAAACTAGGACCTCGCCAACAGTCTGCATCTTCAAACCAGGACCTCACCAACAGTCTGCATCTTCAAACTACGACCTCACCAACAGTCTCCTCCTTCAAACTAGGACCTCGCCAACAGTCTGCATCTTCAAACTAGGACCTCACCAACAGTCTGCATCTTCAAACTAGGACCTCACCAACAGTCTGCATCTTCAAACTACGACCTCACCAACAGTCTGCATCTTCAACCTAGGACCTCGCCAACAGTCTGCATCTTCAAACTAGGACCTCACCAGCAGTCTGCATCTTCAAACTTGCACCTCTCCAACAGTCTCCTCCTTCAAACTAGGACCTCGCCAACAGTCTGCATCTTCAAACTAGGTCCTCGCCAACAGTCTCCATCTTCAAACTAGGACCTCACCAACAGTCTCCTCCTTCAAACTAGGACCTCGCCAACAGTCTGCATCTTCAAACTAGGTCCTCGCCAACAGTCTCCATCTTCAAACTAGGACCTCGCCAACAGTCTGCATCTTCAAACTACGACCTCGCCAACAGTCTCCTCCTTCAAACTAGGACTTGACAACAGTCTGCATCTTCAAACTAAGACCTCGCCAACAGTCTCCTCCTTCAATCTAGGACCTCTCCAACAGCCTGCATCTTCAAACACGGACTCGCCAACAGCTTGCATCTTCAAACTAGCACCTCACCAACAGTCTGCATCTTCAAACTAGGACCTCGCCAACAGTCTGCATCTTCAAACTACGACCTCGCCAACAGTCTGCATCTTCAAACTAGGACTTGCCAACAGTCTGCATCTTCAAACTAAGACCTCGCCAACAGTCTCCTCCTTCAAACAAGGACTCGCCAACAGCCTGCATCTTGAAACTAGGACCTCGCCAACAGTCTCCTCCTTCAAACTAGGACCTCGCCAACAGTCTCGTCCTTCAAACTAGGACCTCGCCAACAGTCTGCATCTTCAAACTAGGACCTCGCCAACAGTCTCTTCCTTCAAACTAGGACCTCACCAACAGTCTCCTCCTTCAAACTAGGACCTCGCCAACAGTCTCCTCCTTCAAACTAGGACCTCTCCAACAGTCTGCATCTTCAAACTAGGACCTCACCAACACTCTGCATCTTCAAACTAGGACCTCGCCAACAGTCTGCATCTTCAAACTAGGACCTCACCAACAGTCTCCTCCTTCAAACTAGGACCTCGCCAACAGTCTGCATCTTCAAACTAGGACTCGTCAACAGTCTGCATCTTCAAACTAGGACCTCACCAACAGTCTCCTCCTTCAAACTAGGACCTCGCCAACAGTCTGCATCTTCAAACTAGGACCTCACCAACAGTCTGCATCTTCAAACTAGGACCTCACCAACAGTCTGCATCTTCAAACTACGACCTCACCAACAGTCTGCATCTTCAACCTAGGACCTCACCAACAGTCTGCATCTTCAAACTAGGACCTCACCATCAGTCTGCATCTTCAAACTAGCACCTCACCAACAGTCTCCTCCTTCAAACTAGGACCTCGCCAACAGTCTGCATCTTCAAACTAGGACCTCGCCAACAGTCTCCATCTTCAAACTAGGACCTCGCCAACAGTCTGCATCTTCAAACTACGACCTCGCCAACAGCCTGCATCATCAAACTAGGACCTCGCCAACAGTCTCCTCCTTCAAACTAGGACCTTGCCAACAGTCTCCTCCTTTAAACTAGGACCTCGCCAACAGTCTGCATCTTCAAACTAGGACCTCGCCAATAGTCTCTTCCTTCAAACTAGGACCTCACCAACAGTCTCCTCCTTCAAGCTAGGACCTCGCCAACAGTCTCCTCCTTCAAACTAGGACCTCGCCAACAGTCTGCATTTTCAAACTAGGACCTCGCCAACAGTCTGCATCTTCAAACTAGGACCTCACCAACAGTCTCCTCCTTCAAACTAGGACCTCACCAACAGTCTGCATCTTCAAACTAGGACCTCACCAACACTCTGCATCTTCAAACTAGGACCTCACCAACAGTCTGCATCTTCAAACTAGGACCTCGCCAACAGTTTGCATCTTCAAACTAGGACCTCGACAACAGTCTCCTCCTTCAAACTAGGACCTCGCCAACAGTCTGCATTTTCAAACTAGGACCTCGCCAACAGTCTGCATCTTCAAACTAGGACCTCACCAACAGTCTCCTCCTTCAAACTAGGACCTCACCAACAGTCTGCATCTTCAAACTAGGACCTCACCAACAGTCTGCATCTTCAAACTAGGACCTCGCCAACAGTCTGCATCTTCAAACTAGGACCTCGCCAACAGTCTGCATCTTCAAACTAGGACCTCGCCAAGAGTCTGCATCTTGAAACTAGGACCTCACCAACAGTCTGCATCTTGAAACTAGGACCTCGCCAACAGTCTGCATCTTCAAACTAGGACCTCGCCAACAGTCTGCATCTTCAAACTAGGACCTCACCAACAGTGTCCTCCTTCAAACTAGGACCTCGCCAACAGTCTCCTCCTTCAAACTAGGACCTCAATAACAGTCTGCATCTTCAAACTAGGACCTCACCAACAGTCTGCATCTTCAAACTAGGACCTCGCCAATAGTCTCTTCCTTCAAACTAGGACCTCACCAACAGTCTCCTCCTTCAAGCTAGGACCTCGCCAACAGTCTCCTCCTTCAAACTAGGACCTCACCAACAGTCTGCATCTTCAAACTAGGACCTCACCAACAGTCTGCATCTTCAAACTAGGACCTCACCAACAGTCTGCATCTTCAAACTAGGACCTCGCCAACAGTCTGCATCTTCAAACTACGACCTCGCCAACAGTCTGCATCTTCAAACTAGGACTTGCCAACAGTCTGCATCTTCAAACTAAGACCTCGCCAACAGTCTCCTCCTTCAAACAAGGACTCGCCAACAGCCTGCATCTTGAAACTAGGACCTCGCCAACAGTCTCCTCCTTCAAACTAGGACCTCGCCAACAGTCTCGTCCTTCAAACTAGGACCTCGCCAACAGTCTGCATCTTCAAACTAGGACCTCGCCAACAGTCTCTTCCTTCAAACTAGGACCTCACCAACAGTCTCCTCCTTCAAACTAGGACCTCGCCAACAGTCTCCTCCTTCAAACTAGGACCTCTCCAACAGTCTGCATCTTCAAACTAGGACCTCACCAACACTCTGCATCTTCAAACTAGGACCTCGCCAACAGTCTGCATCTTCAAACTAGGACCTCACCAACAGTCTCCTCCTTCAAACTAGGACCTCGCCAACAGTCTGCATCTTCAAACTAGGACTCGTCAACAGTCTGCATCTTCAAACTAGGACCTCACCAACAATCTCCTCCTTCAAACTAGGACCTCGCCAACAGTCTGCATCTTCAAACTAGGACCTCACCAACAGTCTGCATCTTCAAACTAGGACCTCACCAACAGTCTGCATCTTCAAACTACGACCTCACCAACAGTCTGCATCTTCAACCTAGGACCTCACCAACAGTCTGCATCTTCAAACTAGGACCTCACCATCAGTCTGCATCTTCAAACTAGCACCTCACCAACAGTCTCCTCCTTCAAACTAGGACCTCGCCAACAGTCTGCATCTTCAAACTAGGACCTCGCCAACAGTCTCCATCTTCAAACTAGGACCTCGCCAACAGTCTGCATCTTCAAACTACGACCTCGCCAACAGCCTGCATCATCAAACTAGGACCTCGCCAACAGTCTCCTCCTTCAAACTAGGACCTTGCCAACAGTCTCCTCCTTTAAACTAGGACCTCGCCAACAGTCTGCATCTTCAAACTAGGACCTCGCCAATAGTCTCTTCCTTCAAACTAGGACCTCACCAACAGTCTCCTCCTTCAAGCTAGGACCTCGCCAACAGTCTCCTCCTTCAAACTAGGACCTCGCCAACAGTCTGCATTTTCAAACTAGGACCTCGCCAACAGTCTGCATCTTCAAACTAGGACCTCACCAACAGTCTCCTCCTTCAAACTAGGACCTCACCAACAGTCTGCATCTTCAAACTAGGACCTCACCAACAGTCTGCATCTTCAAACTAGGACCTCACCAACAGTCTGCATCTTCAAACTAGGACCTCGCCAACAGTTTGCATCTTCAAACTAGGACCTCGACAACAGTCTCCTCCTTCAAACTAGGACCTCGCCAACAGTCTGCATTTTCAAACTAGGACCTCGCCAACAGTCTGCATCTTCAAACTAGGACCTCACCAACAGTCTCCTCCTTCAAACTAGGACCTCACCAACAGTCTGCATCTTCAAACTAGGACCTCACCAACAGTCTGCATCTTCAAACTAGGACCTCACCAACAGTCTGCATCTTCAAACTAGGACCTCGCCAACAGTCTGCATCTTCAAACTAGGACCTCGCCAACAGTCTGCATCTTCAAACTAGGACCTCGCCAAGAGTCTGCATCTTGAAACTAGGACCTCACCAACAGTCTGCATCTTGAAACTAGGACCTCGCCAACAGTCTGCATCTTCAAACTAGGACCTCGCCAACAGTCTGCATCTTCAAACTAGGACCTCGCCAATAGTCTCTTCCTTCAAACTAGGACCTCACCAACAGTCTGCATCTTCAAACTAGGACCTCGCCAACAGTCTGCATCTTCAAACTAGGACCTCGCCAAGAGTCTGCATCTTGAAACTAGGACCTCACCAACAGTCTGCATCTTGAAACTAGGACCTCGCCAACAGTCTGCATCTTCAAACTAGGACCTCACCAACAGTCTGCATCTTCAAACTAGGACCTCACCAACAGTCTGCATCTTCAAACTAGGACCTCGCCAACAGTCTGCATCTTCAAACTAGGACCTCGCCAACAGTCTGCATCTTCAAACTAGGACCTCGCCAAGAGTCTGCATCTTGAAACTAGGACCTCACCAACAGTCTGCATCTTGAAACTAGGACCTCGCCAACAGTCTGCATCTTCAAACTAGGACCTCACCAACAGTCTGCATCTTCAAACTAGGACCTCGCCAATAGTCTCTTCCTTCAAACTAGGACCTCACCAACAGTCTCCTCCTTCAAGCTAGGACCTCGCCAACAGTCTCCTCCTTCAAACTAGGACCTCGCCAACAGTCTGCATTTTCAAACTAGGACTCGCCAACAGTCTGCATCTTCAAACTAGGACCTCACCAACAGTCTCCTCCTTCAAACTAGGACCTCACCAACAGTCTGCATCTTCAAACTAGGACCTCACCAACAGTCTGCATCTTCAAACTAGGACCTCACCAACAGTCTGCATCTTCAAACTAAGACCTCGCCAACAGTCTGCATCTTCAAACTAGGACCTCGCCAACAGTCTGCATCTTCAAACTAGGACCTCGCCAACAGTCTCTTCCTTCAAACTAGGACCTCACCAACAGTCTCCTCCTTCAAACTAGGACCTCGCCAACAGTCTGCATTTTCAAACTAGGACCTCGCCAACAGTCTGCATCTTCAAACTAGGACCTCGCCAACAGTCTGCATCTTCAAACTAGGACCTCGCCAACAGTCTGCATCTTCAAACTAGGACCTCGCCAACAGTCTGCATCGTCAAACTATGACTTGCCAACAGTCTGCATCTTCAAACTAAGACCTCGCCAACAGTCTCCTCCTTCAAACTAGGACCTCACCAACAGTCTGCATCTTCAAACTAGGACCTCGCCAACAGTCTGCATCTTCAAACTAGGACCTCACCAACAGTCTGCATCTTCAAACTAGGACCTCGCCAACAGTCTGCATCTTAAAACTAGGACCTCGCCAACAGCCTGCATCTTCAAACTAGGACCTCGCCAACACTCTCCTCCTTCAAACTAGGACCTCGCCAACAGTCTCCTCCTTCAAACTAGGACCTCGCCAACAGTCTGCATCTTCAAACTAGGACCTCGCCAACAGTCTCCTCCTTCATACTAGGACCTCACCAACAGTCTGCATCTTCAAACTAGGACCTCGCCAACAGTCTGCATCTTCAAACTAGGACCTCATCAACAGTCTGCATCTTCAAACTAGGACCTCACCAACAGTCTCCTCCTTCAAACTAGGACCTCGCCAACAGTCTGCATCTTCAAACTAGGACCTCACCAACAGTCTGCATCTTCAAACTAGGACCTCGCCAACAGTCTGCATCTTCAAACTAGGACCTCACCAACAGTCTGCATCTTCAAACTAGGACCTCACCAACAGTCTCCTCCTTCAAACTAGGACCTCGCCAACAGTCTGCATCTTCAAACTATGACCTCACCAACAGTCTGCATCTTCAAACTAGGACCTCGCCAACAGTCTGCATCTTCAAACTAGGACCTCACCAACAGTCTGCATCTTCAAACTAGGTCCTCACCAACAGCCTCCTCCTTCAAACTAGGACCTCGCCAACAGTCTGCATCTTCAAACTAGGACCTCGCCAACAGCCTGCATCTTCAAACTAAGACCTCGCCAACAGTCTGCATCTTCAAACTAGGACCTCACCAACAGTCTGCATCTTGAAACTAGGACCTCGCCAACAGTCTGCATCTTCAAACTAGGACCTCACCAACAGACTGCATCTTCAAACTAGGACCTCACCAAAAGTCTGCATCTTCAAACTAGGACCTCACCAACAGTCTCCTCCTTCAAACTAGGACCTCGCCAACAGTCTGCATCTTCAAACTAGGACCTCACCAACAGTCTGCATCTTCAAACTAGGACCTCGCCAACAGTCTGCATCTTCAAACTAGGACCTCACCAACAGTCTGCATCTTCAAACTAGGACCTCACCAACAGCCTCCTCCTTCAAACTAGGACCTCGCCAACAGTCTGCATCTTCAAACTAGGACCTCGCCAACAGTCTGCATCTTCAAACTAGGACCTCGCCAAACAGTCTGCATCTTCAAACTAGGACTTGCCAACAGTCTGCATCTTCAAACTAAGACCTTGCCAACAGTCTCCTCCTTCAAACTAGGACCTCGCCAACAGCCTGCATCTTCAAACTAAGACCTCGCCAACAGTCTGCATCTTCAAACTAGGACCTCACCAACAGTCTGCATCTTGAAACTAGGACCTCGCCAACAGTCTGCATCTTCAAACTAGGACCTCGCCAACAGCCTGCATCTTCAAACTAGGACCTCGCCAACAGTCTCCTCCTTCAAACTAGGACCTCACCAACAGTCTGCATCTTCAAACTAGGACTCGCCAACAGCCTGCATCTTCAAACTAGGACCTCACCAACAGTCTGCATCTTCAAGCTAGGACCTCGCCAACAGTCTCTTCCTTCAAACTAGGACCTCACCAACAGTCTCCTCCTTCAAACTAGGACCTCACCAACAGCCTGCATCTTCAAACTAGGACTTGCCAACAGTCTGCATCTTCAAACTAGGACCTCGCCAACAGTCTCCTCCTTCAAACTAGGACTCGCCAACAGTCTGCATCTTCAAACTAAGACCTCGCCAACAGTCTGCATCTTCAAACTAAGACCTCGCCAACAGTCTGCATCTTCAAACTAGGACTTCACCAACAGTCTGCATCTTCAAACTAGGACCTCGCCAACAGTCTGCATCTTCAAACTAGGACCTCACAAACAGTCTCCTCCTTTAAACTAGGACTTCCCCAACAGTCTGCATCTTCAAACTAGGACCTCACCAACAGTCTGCATCTTCAAACTAGGACTCGCCAACAGTCTGCATCTTCAAACTAGGACCTCGCCAACAGTCTCCTCCTTCAAACTAGGACCTCACCAACAGTCTCCTCCTTCAAACTAGGACCTCACCAACAGTCTGCATCTTCAAACTAGGACTCGCCAACAGTCTGCATCTTCAAACTAAGACCTCGCCAACAGTCTCCTCCTTCGAACTAGGACCTCACCAGCAGTCTACATCTTTAAAGTTGGACTTCACAGGATACCCTTCCATCTCTCTCCACAGTGGCACATTCTCGGCTACGTAGTAAAATATTAGTGTTCTCTTTTTTCTTTTTCTTTTTTTTGCCTGTCCCGTTTGGCTCTTTTTCCATCAGAATTATTGTCTAAAGGTAAAGAAAGATGCCCAACGGATTTACTTTACCAAATGGACCATCCCAGCCTTGCCGTAATGGTCTATTTGATTCACCTTTTATTGTTTATTTTATTTTATTTTCACTTGCTGAATACGGGACAGACTTGACTTGGGGAAAGAAAGGGGAGAAAGAAAGAGGGAAAGAAAAACAGGTGAGAAGAGGGATGGGGAAAAAGGGCAAAAAACAAAAATCAACAGAATAAGTAGACAAAAAAAATACATATATCGATCACCTGGATCACCTGTTGAGAAAGAAAAAAGAAAACAAGCAGAAGAAAACGAGAGTAATAGAATAAACAACATCAGAATGATATATGGGAATATGACAGTAAATACTAAATATTAAACATTATTGTGCAGCACGTAAGATTGACAGCGCACAGTGTGCTTTGAGGTAGGAGCCAAAAAGGGTGTAGTTTGTGTGTGTGATCACCCGTGTGTACACCTGTGAGCATGAGCGCGCTTGTATTTAAAAGGTTCCTTCATGTAATGATCTGCTAGAGGGTGTGGGGGGCCACTGCCCCGTCCTCCAGGGCATGAAGCAGGTGTGGAGGAGATCCAGGCTCCAGACATCCAGAGGCCCTCAGAACACAAGAGACCAAGGAAGACCAACAGAGGGGCAGCCGCGCCACTATCCCAGAAAGAGCTGAGGAGAGTCCCAGATGAGGGGTCACTCAGCAGCCGCGGAGCAGAAGCCAGGGGGGGGTTGCAGTGACGTGCCTGTGAGCTCCGCCGGCAGCCAGCTGTGCCTGAGTGACCGAGCCCCAGGCCGAGAGGCCGAGGGCACCCCATCCCCGAAGTGGCCCGAGCGAGCCCCAGGCTCCAGGCCCCGATAAGCAGCCACCAAGGAGTGAGCCGTTGGGTAATATTAGTGTTCTCAGTTGCGCCGCCCAGTAGTACCATAGTGGGCTTGGGTATTTAAGCCCTCCTCTGACGTAAGGCAGATACAATAGAGATAGGCGCAGCATGGGGCATCTGTTCTTCCATGAAAATTTGATGAAGAGTGTCCTCAGTTGAGAAAATAAATTGCTTGGTGGTGGCAGAGGCAAGTTTTGAAATAAATACAACAGTTTAGGGAGTATATTCATTTTAAGAGCATTTATTTTCCCCATTAATGACACTGGTAGAGCAACCCACCTATCCAGAGAGTTTGAGACATCTTGAATAACTGAATTATAGTTAATTTCTATGATATCATTACGCAAAGGAACAATTTGGATGCCCAAATATGTGAAGCTATTGACAATCTTAAATTGAGCAATTACAGAGGTTGGGTTTTCTGTATCTAATTGGTTTATTAACATAATTGATGTTTTAGACTTATTGATCTTGTAACCAGAAATTTTACCAAACTCCCTAATCAATTCTAGCAAAGCCGGGATGGATTTGTTAATATTTTTAAGAAAAATAATTAAATCATCTGCATGAAAGGCTAAGCGATGTTCTGTCTGTTCTATTGTTACACCAGAAATACTATCATGGGATCTCACTGCGATAGCCAAAGGCTCGATTGTCATAATGAACAACAGTGGGGACAAAAGGTCCCCTTTTCTAAACCCTCGATTTATTTTTATGCTTTTTGAGATATTATTGTTAGTCAAGTTTTGTGCATATGATTCCTTATAAACTAATCTTATCCAATTACAAAAATTCTCTCCCAGACCAAAGTGCGCCAGAGTCTCAAACAAATAAGGCCATTCCACTCTGTCGAATGCTTTTTCAGCATCAAGTGACAGTAAAGCAGTGTCTGGAGCCCCTTTTGGTCATAAAGAAGCTTCTGAATCCTTCTGATATTGTGGAATCCTTGTCTGCCCTGAATGAATCCATTCTGACCCCTCCCAATTATCTTAGGTAGTATTTCTTTGTTTCTCTTGGCTAAGATTTTACAAAGTATTTTCAAATCCACATTAAGCAGACTGATGGGTCTCCAGTTTTCACATTTATTGTGTGGTTCGGGAGCAGAGTGACTAATGCTCCTCTCAGAGACTGTGGTATGGTGCCCTTTTGAAAGGACTCTGTAAACATTTTTAAAATTGGAGTCAACACTTTAAACACCTTGGTATTTAACCCATACTGAGTCTTGACATTTATTTTTTTCTTATTATTTTACTTGTTTCTGGTATGTGGAGTCTCCATATTGTTTCCATGAAAACCATTAATGAAAAGTAAGGTCTGTGTAATACAGATCCAGTTTTCAGAATGAGCAGTTTAGACTTACATGTGACTTTAATGGTTTAACTGGAGACGAGGAACTTAAAACTACAAAAACTGACAGACTGTCATGGATGCTGTGCTTTTCTTTCATTTTTATTTTTCATGTTTTCTTAGAATTCACAATACAGAAAGGAAAAGTGATGTGTCATATAAGACATAACCCAATACATCCAAGAAGAAGAAATGACATCATACATCAGAGCACTCTGAAGCATTTGCTACTAACCAGTAAACTTGACCTTGTTGAGACATGATTTAGGGAGGTCACTAAACTGAACACAATACCACATCTTTGCCCATAATTGGCCACATTTATTCTAACTGTTGCTGGTCAAGTAACACAGTTCTGAATCCGTTTGCAGTATCATAGATGATGAGCACAGGTCACTGAAGTATACTTCTGCATGTTTATTCTGGATGAATGTAAGACATCAGATTCTGGGAAGTGTCAAATATATAAGCATGCTTCAATATTAGCGTATTTGTTAGCAAGACAAGTTAAAAACAGGCAACTACCAGCACATTTTACAAAGCCTTTTTGTGTAGCTTCTGAGAGCATTTATATCATTTTCACATGAAATAATATCATTAGTCGTTATCACTAAGTCACTGAATCTGAAATGATGTGTTGTATGTAATTAGACAACAATATTTCCCCTCACCTCACCATGATGTCAATCTTTCTGAATCAGACTTTCATCAGCATCTAATCTCTGCTAGTATCTTTTCTATCCCGTGTAGGGAAACTTGAGTAGCGCAGCTTCCCCGGGGCCAAGCCGCAGGTTTGTAAGATCCACGCTACTGTCGGCAGGCATTGTGCTGCTGTTGGTGCTGAGAACAACCACAGCCTTCGGGGGAAGCACTGTGTGGCTCAGCTGCAGCACCGCTGACTCCTCTGCAGCCCAGTTGAAGGCGGCGAGGTAACGCTCGTTCTGATCCCACACCCGCAGGTAAGCCAGGGAGGAGGAGGAGTTAAAAAGGAGGATGAAGTCTCCAAACAGCAGGGAACGCTCTTTACCCCGCAGCTCACTCACAGTGCTGAAAAACCTGCGACAGGTCAGGCGCTCAGCCCGCTCCTCCTGCACAGAGAGAGCACACAATCACTATGTGATATTTACTGTTATCGGTAGGCTTCTAGGTTACACTACTCCTGCTCGAACAACTACAGCCAATGACAGCAAACCTGCAGACGAGCAGAGACGTGTTCATAATCACATCTGCTCAAAAGATGGATGTGGTCACCATGACTACCATCTGCCATTGGTTTTGGCTATGAACTGTGCAGCCACAGTCATTTGGATGCCATGTTGTTGGGTTGTTTGAGTCACAGGTTATGATATTTAGCCTACATGATGGAGTGCTAAGTTATCATCTGATGCACACATGCACACAGATGGCATGAAACTAGAATCTCCCTTCTAGGATGGATGGAAAGAATTCCCTGGATTCAATAAGACGTGACACTAAAGTCTAAAGACACCAGCAAAGTGGTTTCTGAGATCACAGACGAGAGAGCTGAGCATCGTTTGTCCAGTTTTACTTCTGTCTGAAGCGTGGGTCAAGGCCTCCTCTGTAAATGACTAATTATACAATAACTAAATCAAACTTACCCCCCCGTGATAAATATTAATAAACTGTTTGTTTATGCAGGCTGAATTCACATTCAAACAGGGACCAAGCTTTAGTAGGTTAAATGCACTGACAGTTATACTGACACTGTCACTACTACACCAGGCCGACTGTATTACCAGCATGTGTATTACTATGGAATTCTATTCAAAACACGCTCCATCCACACAATCAACTCAAATAACACACCTCTGCAGTATGGTACTGACGAGTTTGTTTGTTTTATCCCTATTATATATTCTGTATTTATATATGTGTATACATGGTATATTTATGCTCATATCCTTACTCTCATTCCCCTTTATTTAGTATTTCAACTCTGTAACGTGCAACTTCTGTCGATGCTGTTCTACTGGAAACTGACTTTCCCACCCGAGGGATTAATGAAGTTTCATCTAATCTAATCTTACCTGCAGAGTCCCATTCAGCTCCTCATTGGAGTCCCAAAGCATCTTGGGAAACTTGGTG
Source organism: Pelmatolapia mariae (assembly GCF_036321145.2). Lineage (NCBI taxonomy): Eukaryota > Metazoa > Chordata > Actinopteri > Cichliformes > Cichlidae > Pelmatolapia > Pelmatolapia mariae. The sequence goes on from NC_086241.1 coordinate 38,344,389, forward strand.
TCCTTTCGTGGAAATAATAAAATCTTAATATCACAACAAATACAAGTAATAGTACAATATGTATTCATATGTATTCATGCTTTGTGCTTCTCTGTAACTACAATGAGGCTAAAGTAAAGAACATGAGCTTATTAAAATACTGAAGTACGTTCCTGCGAGTTTACTGTACAGATGTCCTCACCTCGTCCATCAGACCTATCTCATCTCCGTAGCTGAAGATGGGCGTCCCGGGCAATGTCAGCAGCAGTAACTGATGCAGTTTAACTAGAGCTGGGCCCACCAGTGAAGCCATGTGACCCTCGAGCCGCCCCCCCAGATTCCAGGCGAGATTCATCTGACTCTGGGACGAATACAAGTGCTGGATAGAGCGAGCGAGCTCCGTGACATCCGTGTCACGTGAATGAAGGACCCGGGAGATCAGGAGGTCAACACCCGTGGAAGAGAGGAGGGTGGACACATCTTCAGCAGAGGAGCGGTCTGTGAGGCCAATCAAGACTCTGAAAATCACATGCGCAGAAGGTTCAGTTTACGTAATCCAGAGATTAACTGATGTTAATACATGATTTTAAGTTTCTCAGGTAGACCTAATAAACACAGAATAGAAATGATCTGGTCCTAAAGCAGGTCTATGTAGTTCTGGACATATGGCCTCAGTAGGGTCTCTCAGGGCAAACTGATATTTGGTGGGGGACCAGAGGAAGAGTGATTCAGAAAACCCCTGTGAAGGAGAAAGCAAGGTTCACCCTGGTGGGACAAGGTTACAGTCCCAGGCAGCAGCAGCAGGTCAGAATACACAGCCTCTGTCAGCCACAGGGGCAGAAAAACTGTACTGTATATAAATGTTCTGCAATATTTGAGTGTGAGAAAATCATCGAGCGTATTAACCAAAACAAAAGAGTATTTTTCTGGACCATGGGTAACTTTCATGTGCAGGTGTTTGCCACATGAAGTGATGGGTTGTTGTATCTGCTATGTTGGAATAACAACCCAACGGCTTAAAGTAAAGTGACACTTGCATAGTAAACATTTGTACAAACTTCAAATGTAATCTAAGTGACAAGACACAGAAGCACAGACGTGGGTAAAGCTGGTGGTTTCCTGGTGTTGCTGCCATCTCCTGCTTCTGCTTCATGAAATCTCTGATAGTACTCGGTGACATCCAGGCACTGTTTTCCTCACCTGCTGTTGGGATGCTTGTCCGTCCTGTTCTGCACGATGGCTCGGATGTCGTTCCAAAGAGACGGCACCACTGTGGCCACGTGCTCCACCCCTGACAGCTGGATGCCATCCACGCCTTCGTTCAGCCAGAACACCAGAGCAGACTGAGGCACACGGACACACTTGTCATTTCTGTTACCCACCTGATGACTTCTTTTAATGAATAATAGCTTGCACTGGATTCAGCTAAAAATGTTTTTAATGTTAATATTGGAAGCAATAATGACTTTACTGCTGTGGACTGAGATTTCTGGCACATATAGCTGAACAGCAGTCAGCAGCATGTGTGTGACATCAGTGAGCACTCACCTTCAGTCTCTCTGCTACAATCGTCACACTGATGTTGGAGAACCAGGGCCCGGATGAGCCCAGGTAGTTTGGAGTCAAATCCAGAACCACAAAAATACCTGCACAGGTGAGAGGAGCAAATGTACTACATAAGTACATGTGTACTTTGGCGTTGTTCTTCATATACTTGAGTTGATCTCTTTGAGTTTTTCAGAGCATTTTAGTGAAACAATCATTCTGGTCTGTTGTCAGCATTACTCCCACTGATATGGGACATAAAACATAAAACATCATGAGACTGCTGTTTCTGTAGAAGGCTGTCTCCCTGACCCTTTTTATGAGCAGCCTGGATGAAACCCTTAAACTGGTCCAGGTTTCCAACCTCGGGGGAAATCTCCTCAAAGCTCAGGTTCACAGCTTCATCCGGAGGCGCTACGTGGATCGGCCCGACCACCAGCCCTTTGACTTTCAGCTGAGCCAAACTGTTGACTTTTTGTTCCAGGCCTGAGGTGGAAACACACACAATGAGGAGGAGCAGTAGTTTACTGTTGTGATGTTTCTTTGTGGTGACTCTTTTATACTTTAGCAGCTGCTGACTTTGTGTTTGCCTGATTTTACATCTGACTGTGTTTAGAAAACACAGCAAACGATCAGATGACTGAGCAGAGAGTTGCAGACAGAGCATGCTGGATGTTACACATTTATTGGAGAATGATGTAAAGATGATATTTATGTATGATCTCTATCTATGTTTGGACTCACCTTTCAGGTTGTGGGTGTCGGTGAAAGCCTGGATGTTTCCAATCTGGTACAGAGGGCCATCATTCCACCAGTTGGTGTTGGGCAGATCTTTGCAGCGAGGGGCCTGCAGGATGATGAGGACGGCCCCCACCAGCATCCCCAACCAGCCAAGCCAGAACACCACCAGCAGCGCCCAGCGGGTCCTCACCCAGCTGAGAAACAGGAAAAGGCTGGATTATCAATGAGCCGAGGCTCTGCGTCCTGCAGGTACCCAAACGTGATTATCTGGACGACTGAAGTGAATCTGGAAACGCACCACGGCTATGAATGCTGAAACGTTTGTGTTTCCTTTGTGACACCTTCGACAATTTTCACGTCTTGGCCAAAAGACCCAGAACATGTAAAGGTCAAAGAGTTCAAATATGTGAAACAAATCTGCTAAAGCCCACATCTGTTGATATTGTTGCCATGTAAACTTATCAGACAGCTGCATCTGTGGGCACTGTTTCATCTCAGGGATCACATATTGTTTTTTTTAATCCCAACAAATTCCTCGTACTTATTTTTCTGAACATTTAACTTCCTTTTAACTTCTTCCTAAGATTTGATCAAATGTCAAGAATACTACATTTGAAGTAAAGTACTGTATTAACTACTATGTTAAATGTTTCATATTTTCACATTCTTACACTTCTTCTCGATTTCTCTTAACTTTATCTCCAAACCTGAGCTTTCCCTCTGCTGTCAGCCGAAGACAGAAATCTTTACGTTCTTTACACTCCGGTACTGCCTCCTGTCTTTTTGTCAATGCCACTGTCTCCAAATATTATATGACAGCTGGTCTCACTGCCGTCATCCCCCTGACACTATATGTATCAGAAAACAGAGGAGCACAGAGTGACACAGCATGAGTCAAACAGAAAAATCTCTGTAGTTTACTTTGCTTGTCATGGTTTGACAGCCTGCACATTGTTATTAGAGAAAAACTAAAATGTTGTGCACTGAACTGAGATTTTAAACCAGGATTATAATAATGGTGTTGCTATGGCAATGATATTGTGATACAACATTTTTATATTGCATAAAAATGTATAGAGGTATCATCATGTACAACAGCATCGGAGCGTACTAATTAACACAGAAGAACTAAAGAACTGTGAAAGGTGAAAAAACGAAGCATTTCTCTGATATTTATTTCCACAAACCTCGTGTCCTACAATTAAGTCCTTTCAGTCCACCTCCGAGTCTTTTTTGTGGTTAAGAATGCAACAATGAAACATCTTTGCTTTTGTTGCTGTCCTTGGTAGATTTGAACCTGTGTCCCTCCCTCCTCTTATTAAAACTGTAAGACAAGACAGGGACTGATTTTAACCCTCAGGAAAAATGTGTAGTCTCCAGCTGGTTGTGTTTGGTTGCTACCATATTGCTGCAGTCACAGGGTTAATGGCAGTGATGGCCTACAGATGCTGGCAGCTACCTCTCTGCATTGAATCATATCTGTTATTAATCTCTGTCTCTCTTCCACAGCATGTCTTTATCCTGTCTTCCTTCTCTCACCCCAACCAATCACAGCAGATGGCCCCGCCCCTCCCTGAGCCTGGTTCTGCTGGAGGTTTCTTCCTGTTAAAAGGGAGTTTTTCCTTCCCACTGTCGCCAAAGTGCTTGCTCACAGGGAGCTGCTGCACTGAGGTACAGTTTTTACTCTGTTTCTGGTTTAGTATCATGCCAACCCTAGCATGTACAAAGCTCTGACTTGAACCCCACTGAAACTGACAAAGGTCGATGCTCATCAAATATGGAGGAGTTGAGAGATTAACCAAGGAAGGGTGGGCGACGGTCTGTGATTTCTCAGGCGACATGTGCAAATGACTGCAAGATATTCAGCTGACTGTTAGCATCAGGGGAGCTAATCGTTTTAGTTTCTGTGTGCAAAGCAAAAATAATCTAAGCAATCAAAATGAAACTAGGTTTGGAGAGTAACATACGCTCCATTGAAGATGGCATCTTATTCAGGTTTATATCCAAGAGACACTGCTCAACTGCATACTGCATCTATTACAACAAAAAAGCCTGCCTGCAGACCAGACTAATTCAAACATCTCATACACCAGATTAAAAATCTGAAAACGAAGCAGTCCAGCAGCCGGCCTCATTAGTTCCCAGATGTTTATGGAGATGGGAATGGTACATTTTTGAGATGTGCAGCTATCATCAAGTATTGTGTTTTTATTTGAATGTGAGATGGGGTTCAAACGTGTTTTGGAATCTGGATTAAAAATCATGGTGTAAAAAACCGACATTATAATAAAAGCTGTCATCATGCCAAACAGTGTTGAACTGTAGGCGATCTCAGACTTGCCTTCTTCACTTCTATCAAACCACCAACGTTTACCTGCGTATCCAAACACAGAAACAGGCTCAGCAGTACTGTACGTGTCACAGGTTTACTGCATACATGAGGTGCATGCTGGCGTCCGCTCATGCAGAAATAAATAAATAAAAGGAACGACAGAGCCTCGCCCTGCAGGGGTGTGCACAGTGTGTCCTCCTCACCCCGGGGTGCCCGCTACCCTCATCAGCTCCTCCTTGTTCAGCCCAGTGAATTTCACCTCCTCCTCCTCGTCCTCGTCGGGGATCTTCAGCTTCACCAAGCCATTCTTCTCCGCCGTCGTCGGTGCCTCCTGCCCGCTGGCAGAGGGTGTGTCGGCGGTCTGGTCTCCTCCCGTCATCGGCTGCTTCTCCTGCTCCTCCTGGTCCAGATCTGCCTCGCTCACATCGGCCTCCGTGGCATCAGCATCCACCTGAGCGGGACCCGCCTCGTCCTTGTGCTCAGCATCCTTCATCTCTACATTGGTCTCCTCCGTGTTCATGTCGGCCTAGTCCCGTTACTCATGGAAGAGCTGCAGACGTGCTTCAGTCAGTCAGTCTGTGCGACGTTCACAAACAGTGGGACAGACGAACATCGAAACTGTCCCAATTATTTGAACCAATATGTGCTTCACTGGCGTTCAGCTGCCCCAGCACACAGACCATTTAAAGTGACCCTCAGTAAGCTAACTGGGCCAGCTCACAGATAGGTGAATATGGTGAATGGAGCGGTTGTAATGTAGCGCATTTCTATTATAGGCAGCTGCCGCTCAAAGCGCTTTATACAACACGACTCGTCCATAAAAGCACTTTTATTCTACGCGTAGGTGCTTTGTGTCTAACACGCACTCTTACTGAATGTGATGCCCCAAAAGATTTAGCATTCAGACTGGAGGTGGAACCACCTGCCAATCAGCAGATGACCTGCTCTGATGACAACCACTCTGCAACTACAGCATAAACAAAATATGTTCAAAATACAAAACAAACAAAAATATAAACATCAGTTTTGGTTTTTAGGATCATTTTCTTGTTTTCGTTTCCAGAAAATGATTTCTGCACTCTGGTTTCTCCTACCAATGCTTGAACAGAGATTTCCGAGCGCACATGAAGGTAACATCAAATAGGATTGGGCCAGTTTTACATACGTCAGTTGTAGAAATTGTTGAATAAATAAATAAATAAATACATACATACATACATAGGAGAGCTGCGTGAAGTTGCAGCTTGCAGTGTTGTGTTGCTTGAAAGCATCTCTCTGTTGGTGATGGTGACAGCTGAAAGGACTGACTGCATCACATCGCTCTCCTTTTTTGTTTTATTAAATGTATTTATTTTTTGGATTACTACTGCAAATTTGCTATACATCTTTTTTCCCCTGTCACTGTAACAATCAGAATTATTGTCTGAAGGCCGAAAAAAGACCAGAACAGATTTATTTTCCCAAGCAGACTATTACAGCTTTTGGTATACTGGTCCACTTGACTGTCATATTTTATTATTATTATTGTAAATGTATGAATTTATTAATTTTTTCATTTTGAGGTATTACAATCAGAACCTGAAAGGACCAGGGGACAGGAAAGAAAGAAAGAGAGGTTGGGAAGTTAACAGAAGGAGGGGGAAGAAAACCAGAGGAGGAGAGGGACAGAGAGAGGAAAGACACTGAAACTCTGATCAGCTGCTGAGAAAAAGCATCAGTAACACATCCGTCTTCACTTTTACTTAAGTAAAGAAGTTGAATCAGTACTTTAGCTTTCACCAGAGTATTTTTAAACAATAGTGTCTATACGTCTACTTAAGTACAGGATGTCAGTATGTGTGCCTGGATATGTCCTCCAAAGTGTCCACTAAACAAATATGTTGGGATGATTTCTTGTGTTTGCAGAATATCTCTAGAATTAGAAACATGCTGTCTCAGAGTGACGCTGAAAAACTAGTTCCTGTGTTTATTTCTCCTCGGCTGGACTACTGTCATTCATCATCATCACCTTGTGTTTATGCCAAATGCTGCAGCAGGAGTGCTGACAGGCACTGACTGACATGTTCTCAGGCTGCTGCTTGGGACCTGTCAGGTCAGGGGAACACTGACCTCCAGCAGTGCCCAGCGGGACTAGAAGAAGCTCGTTCATACGCACTAACGGGTTTTACGGCCTCATTTAAGTTTTGTTTAAGCCGGTTTTACGCCACTGCATCCGGCTCTGTTAGCCTTCCAGACAATGACTGCATAGCGTGATAGGCGGCGGTAGTGCAGCGTGAACGCGCGCAGACTGCCATTAAACCCAGAGAAGAAGAAGAAGCTCCGTGTTTCTCAGAGGCGTGCAGCGCCTGTCACAGCTTTCTGCGTGTTTTCCAGCGTGAACATGAACGTGGCTGAAGCTAAATCAGAGCTGAAGCGGCTGCTGAGCAGACTGAGGCCGGCTGAACTCACGCAGCTGCTGGGCTGGATGAAGAACTCAGGTAAACATACTGCACGCGTGGCGTGGGCTTCGTGGGTTACGGCTTCAGCGGGGGACTCCTCACAGTGTCGTCACCATGTCGCGCTGTTTCCACAGTCACGCACACTTCAGGAGCAATACACAGTGGGACGCTTCGGGGTTTTTACGAGTTTGTTACATCTTCCGTTCATGCTGACAGAGCAGCCCACAGACTGACAGCTTACTGTCACTGCTGAGCCGTCATTTCCCCTGTACTCAGGAGTGTGTGTGTGTGTGTGTGTGTGTGTGTGTGTGTGTGTGAATGCCTTCTTGCAGATGAGCTGGAGGACGAGTTGCTGGGAGATAACGGGAGGGTGCTGCTGCAGAGTATTGCAGAGGACCTGAGGGCAAACGTGCCCCCTGATGCTATGCTGCCCTCTGAGACCGCTGCCTACAGTAAGGTACTGTGTCTGAATACTGAGCAGGTACTACAGAGGACTGTACACTGCTGATCAGTGCTCCTGCATCACATTGTGATCAGAAGTTCATTATGGCCTTCATAAGTTAGTAATAAAAGTGGTATTACTACTTTATTTACTTTACAGTGATTGTAGCCACAGTCTGCCCCAGGGCAGCAGCTTGCCTCCACCTGTGTGTGAATGTGAGAGTGAATGAATAGTGGAATTGTAAAGCACTTTGGGTGCCTAGAAAAGCGCTATATAAAAATAAATTATTATTATTTCTAATAATCACAGCTCTGTTTGGCCTTTTAAAATTCAGTTTTCTGTGTTTTGGAGGCAAATAAGTGTTTTTAATGTTTTCTGACACAACCTCCATTAATGTTTACATGACTGTACTACAGAGCCACGCCCACATTGTGTTTAAAATGCAGTTTTTATTTTACTTCAAGCTTTTCCCCAATATTTATTTGACTTAAAATAAAAAACACTATTAGATATTTAGTCATATTATATTTTTGTACAGTTTTTTGGGGCTTACAAACATTTTCAAACCTTTCTGAAGTTTAAAAATATTGAGGCATTATATTTCAGTATTTGATTTCGTGTTTGTGCGTCTGCTGCGTACGTCTGAGAGACACTCAGTGTCCTCCTTATGTGAGTGTCCGTGTTGGTAGAATGAGGCAGTGTTAGTGGAGACAGGTCTGAGCTTCATGATGTTAATGGAGAGAGGTGTGGTGATGTTGAGGATGACGAGGAAGCTTTGGTACGTGTTCCAGATGCAGCGGCGGTCACGGCCGACGGTTCACGTGGATAGCTTCCTGTACGACGACGAGCAGGTGGACTCCCTGTGTGAACGGGGGCTCATGAGCCACAACTACTGCCTCAGCTGTGGATCCCACAGGACTGCACCTCTGGGTGGGAGCACATCACCACTGCTCACCTTTGTTCAGGTCTACATGTTTAGCAGCTCGCTGAGCTCCACGTGTTATCCTAGCAGCTGTAGCTAGCTGGCAGACCCACATATGTGTGAAGAAGTGTTAGGGCCACATTAAGGAAAAAGTCTGAATGGTAAAAAAAAGTGGTGATGACAGCTGTTTAAAGACAAACCGGCACAGTCGCTGTTCCCTCTGACATAGTGAAGTCTTACTTCAGGATCAGTTTGAATAACAAGAAAGCAAACAATTTGTCTTTTAGCTCACAAACACAGTGCGGTGCTCAGTATAAGAGCGTGAACACATGGAGCAGAAAGCTGCGTCTGCTAACCCTGACAGGCAGATGCAGGGTTATGCAGCCTCGTGCAGTAGAGACGATGTTTGTTAGAACACACTAGACTTGTAGTCAAGACCGCCTAAACCCAGACCAAGACCAAGACAAGAAAGTCTTTAAACTGCAGCCAGATGCTGTTTCGTTTACAGGTGTCAGGCATATTTATGTGTTTCTGCGATGCACTCGCACAGCCCTCCTCACCGCTGTCGACTGTCTCACTCACTGAGAGGACAGACGCACACTCCACTTGACTGTCGCGTCCATCACCCTCTCTGTTTTTCACATAATGATATTATCCTATATCCTCGCATGTGATTGGCCACAATATGGAGGGATTGGAGCACAGCTGAGCCACTGTGTGAGAGCTGAGCAGCCAAAGGAAATTAAGTGAGGAGCCGGTGTTAAGATTCAGAAGTTAAGGAGAGATATACCGGAAATCCAAATAACAACACTGGTCCGGCCGGGTGAAGTCAAACAGATGAGTTTATTGAGCACACGCGTGGGAAGAAGCACACACCATCACATCTGCGGGGTTCTTCCCCAAAAATACACAGAGAATGGTTTTTATAGCATTGGAGTATAACGCCTCCTCTTGCGTTCTATAACATATTTTTGTATTTCTAAGAACATCATTTGCATCTTGTACAGACAATGATCAATTTTTAGAACTAAAGTCAGACACAGAAGTTCCTCTTTCTAGCATCTTCTTTCCAAATATGGCGATGATTTCAGACCCCTCAAGTCCCCATGGACTCGACTTCCTCTTTAGCACATCTTCTGTCACCTGTTACCAAGTAAACCCCACTGCGACAGGTTGCAACAAGAAGCTGAATGCATTCGGGTCTCTACTCAGGCCTGTTCCTAGATTATATGTAATATATGTGTTTTGCAAGCGTGTATGCTGTTTTAACCTTAATGTTGTGTGTGTACACAATGATTATGGCTGCTCCTGTAATACAAATGTCAACATATGATCATGACAACACCTGTAACACAAGTTTCAACGCAATGCCAACAGCTTCAACAAATGCTTTGATGAAATGATGATTAATGCAATGATAATGATGATGGTTATGAATAGTAGCAGCAAAATATTTCCCTCATCTTGACACTCCCTCTCTTGACCCTCTTTTTTTTAAAAGAGGGTCACCACCCTTTGCTTGTGTCATTTCTCTGACCCTCTCTAGCAGTCCTCTGGCTAGGGAATGAGACAACAACCTCAGGTGTTCGAGTTGGTCGATCAGAACACACTTCTTAATAAACACAATATGCAATGTGTATATAATGATTAGAGGTTACAATGAGAAAGGTTAATCTCAGGCCTGCTACTTTAATAAACATCTCAATGCAATATCAATGCTATAGGTTGTATAATTACTGCAATGTTAATGCTCAAGGTTATATTGTAACAGCAAAATATTTCCCTCTGCAATTTTACAGGCTTGAGCAACCTTAAGCTTAACCTCACATCATAACTGACTAAGGTGCCTCTTCATATTAATATTATGTCATTATTAATGTTATTATCTTTTTATATAACAGCAATAGTATATTACAATATTTTATTAGTATATTACAATATACTACTATACTACTAATACACTAATTTATTATAATATTTTATTTATATTTCATTTTGTATCCATCAAGGGCTTCGGGTGATCTGCAGTTTCACCCCTTCCCCATCTGGAGACATTTTTTCACACACTTTCCTTGGCTGAACAATGAACACAACCTTAAGATACCTTATGCATATGTCTTCGTTTCAATTATCATAAAACACACTTTCTTTTTTTGTTGTAATGTGGTGGACAATCCTAGACCTCCATGATTTAGCTTCCATTTTCAATCCAATTATATCCTGTACCTTCTCGTTCGAACTCGTCCGGGCTTGACCTCTGACTGGTCCCTTACCCTCTCTTCACAGTGTCCTGTGTGGCCTTAAAATCTCCAACAACACAGTCCCACTCAGATCTTTCTGCTCCTGTTTCTTCTCCGTTGATCTTTCAGTCTTTTCTTTCAGGTCAAGCCATAGCCTGGCAAAATATCACATTCAGTGCCTTCAAACAGTCATGTCACACTGTTCTTACCAGCCCGCAGTTCACCGTGGATGTTTTCATCACGTGCTTTCTTTCGTACTGCTTCTGGAGTCGTCAGTGTTCAGTTGCACTGTCTTTTGCCTGCTATTAATTCTTCAAGTCCACGATGTTCTGTCAGTCTTCATCATGAGATTAACTGTCCTTTGAGCTTCTTCTCAGGGTTCAGGGACAAAGTGAGAGGTCAAGCTATAAAATTTTAGCCAAAAACTGGCTTGTTTTTACCAATTGTGTCAGTCTATCCCTTTTTCCGCTGTACTCAAAGTTCCAGGTTGAGAGAAGTCCACCTGTATTAACACACTAAAGCATACAATTAATATCATTTTCATTTCTTTTTCTTAAAACCTCCATTTGCTTCATCTACCAAGAGTTTAACTCGTCTGTCTGTCTTCTCTGGGTGCACACTTGTCACAGTGAGTTTCCCTTTTATGGGCATGCAGTTCCTGTCCCACACACACAGGCACACAGAGCCATATTTCCTGTTTCTTCAGACTAATCGAACTCTTTGTTTTTTCTTTGTATTTATAGTCTACAAACACACTTCCTCTTTCTCACTCACTCTACTAAAAAACCTCCCTAGTGTTATTATTACCTATTTACTTATTTGGTACAAATCACGCAGAGTCACTCAAATCAAATACTGACAGCATTCACACAGTTAAAATCACTCAAAATATGCTTTCATACGAGTATTTTGGACATGTTTTCCATAATCAGAAAAAGCAAGTCAAAGAGAAACAATTGAAACCTCTAATCATTCTCACACCACACACATAAACTGGAGAAAAAATAAAACACACCAGCATTTATGGCTCAAGATAGGTTACTACTTAAAGTAATATGTTGGTCTTAGGTACTGTACAATGCACTCAATATATTTCAACACTCAGTCAACTACTATACATCCACTACAGCAACTCAAAACTTTATTTATAGGCCTCTAATAACATATATGACTTCTTAAACACACGCATTCAACTTTTTATGCAGCATTATTTGTGAAACCAACGGTGGTTTAAGCAGTTCATAGCTTCCTCATTCACATTTTCACCCTCACACACACACACAGTCTCTTTTATACTACACAGACGTCTTTAATTACAACTTCAGTATCAGGCCTGACATTATAACACCTACACAATTTCGACAAATTTACCATAACCGCCTCAAACGGACAAACCCCAGGTTTTTTGCGTTCAATTCACCAGTATCAGTTTCGAACTGTTTCTGTCTCATTTCTAAGATCCCTAACTGAATTTAAAAGCGTCACCCAACCCAAACTTTGCCTGAAGCTCTATTTTTGGCATTTCACAGCCAAGGCTTTCCCGAAGTTTTAAGTTAAGGTTACACGCCCGAAGTCCAACTTCTGCTGGCCAAAAACGCGCAGACTACCGTTCCAAACGGTAAGGAGATTCGAACTCCTAGCTATTTTGGAGGTTCCCAAGTTCTCCCCGGTCGCCAGCCGTACTAACCCTATTCGCCGATAGGTCAAGGCCGAGCGTCCTCGGCCAGGAGGGAGCGTCACCTCCGAGAAATGCGCTTCTTAGCAGCCGCCCCTGCCGTTCTTGAAAAATTTATAATACTTTGAAACAACAATCAACACCCAAAACAAGTGTATGACTGAGGCAGATCTACCCTGATCGACAATGGGGACTTTAACCCACAAAATTACCAACAAAGGTGTGACCTGATGACCAATGGGACTTTAACCCACAAAATGACCAAATTCCCTAACTCCTACGTGAGCCTCGAACTCACTTTCACTGTTTTCCTTTTCCTTATTCTCTTTACTCAGTACTGTTACTTATACCTTCCATTATCCTTATTTCAACTTGTAAACCTTATGAAACTTTCAATAAAATTGAAACAGACATTCACCAGTAATTTCAGTGAGTAGACTTTAATTTATAATGTCCAATTTGGCACAGTTTGGAAATAATTCAACAGGTAGTGCCTTACCTTTATATAAGCCGGCTTATGTCAACTCACTTCGACCACTGATTCGTGTCTGCCGTTCGACCACCTCGGACTCCGGACCTTTTACACTTCCAAATACAGTCTCCCCCTTAACCACCGGACGAGCCCCCAATGTTAAGATTCAGAAGTTAAGGAGAGATATACCGGAAATCCAAATAACAACACTGGTCCGGCCGGGTGAAGTCAAACAGATGAGTTTATTGAACACACGCGTGGGAAGAAGCACACAGCATCACATCTGCGGGGTTCTTCCCCAAAAATACACAGAGAATGGTTTTTATAGCATTGGAGTATAACGCCTCCTCTTGCGTTCTATAACATATTTTTGTATTTCTAAGAACATCATTTGCATCTTGTACAGACAATGATCAATTTTTAGAACTAAAGTCAGACACAGAAGTTCCTCTTTCTAGCATCTTCTTTCCAAATATGGCGATGATTTCAGACCCCTCAAGTCCCCATGGACTCGACTTCCTCTTTAGCACATCTTCTGTCACCTGTTACCAAGTAAACCCCACTGCGACAGGTTGCAACAAGAAGCTGAATGCATTCGGGTCTCTACTCAGGCCTGTTCCTAGATTATATGTAATATATGTGTTTTGCAAGCGTGTATGCTGTTTTAACCTTAATGTTGTGTGTGTACACAATGATTATGGCTGCTCCTGTAATACAAATGTCAACATATGATCATGACAACACCTGTAACACAAGTTTCAACGCAATGCCAACAGCTTCAACAAATGCTTTGATGAAATGATGATTAATGCAATGATAATGATGATGGTTATGAATAGTAGCAGCAAAATATTTCCCTCATCTTGACACCGGCTCTCGCTCAATGGGAGTCGACTCTTCTGATTCACTACAAAGCACTCTCTAAGCACGGCTCTTAGAGCTGATGCTTTTGAAATGACACATTATCGAACGTTACGTTGTGTGTCATGGATACTGTTGACTCCAAATCTCCTGAACACTATGGCTGTATCCCAATTCAGGGTCTGCAGCCTTAACGGTCCTCAAGGGCCGCGTACTCAAAGACCGCTAAGGCCGGAAGTGCGAGGCTTTTAGGCTTGTGAAATGGGACGGTCTAGCCTCCGTCGCGCTGCCCAGGTTGCCTAGCAATCATGATGCTAACAGCTGGAAACGTTATATACAGCATTGTTTGACAGAAATGAAGGAGAAAAAATGTTTTGTTGGTCATTCATTTTTGTCATGACATCACTTTGATTAGTTGAGTATCTGAGGCTGAGACCACGGGACTGTAAAACATGATTGTTGGGCTTCATTTCTGTACTGAACAGTCATTTCAAGATTAGATAGTAAATAACAATTAGCTCATGTTGTTCATGAGACTAAAGTCATCTCACTGTGCTAATGTAAATATAATATGGCCAATATCAAAGTTATTATATTAACCATTATTAGTAGGGCTGTGCGATATGACCAAAATCTCATATCCCGATATTAAGACATCTATCGTCCGATAACGATATAAATCACAAAAATGTAACATTTTCTGTAAATTCTGTGAATCTCGGGCAGCTCAACTTGCGTGAAGTGTTTCCAGCTGGGCGTCATGGACCTGGAGTTGAGTGTTTTAACCGATGCATGAAACGATACATTTTTAGACATAAGTTGTAATGGCCGCCGTTTTCTTTGTTAGTATTTATTACACGGCGTGCTGCGGGGAAAAGCCTGTTCTAACGTTTGAGTCTAAGGTTTATTTTTTAGCACCTGACGGCTCTTTTTTGCTTCTCATCCGTAAATACTCTGCATACTCTTTCACGTGATTCAGTTTATTTTGAAAAGTCTCAACAGGATCTTGAACTTTATTGTGAAAGGTTTATGTGGAAAATAAACAAGCGGACATGCGGTGGTTTTACGGTCGTTGTTGCTAACGACAACGCATAAAAACAAGCGCTTGTCCGTCCGTAGTGTGGTTATATTAAATATAAGAGAAAGAGAGAACTTTAAGAAATTAATAAAGCCACTACAGTGACCATCAAAATGATGAAAAATATTGCCGTAAACAGTTTATTTTGCGACACCACGAAACAAACGATAGCGTAAAATGAAACGATAGACGTTTTTATATCGTCATCCGATATATATCGTTATATCGAACAGCCCTAATTATTAGTTATTACAGCAGTGAGCTTGAACTCTGTGTCAAATACTGGGCTTCAGTAAAGATTCAAGTTGCAGTTATTTATATTTCCTATCACCTTAAATCTTCACTCAAAGACAAGTATCTTTGAAAGTGTATATGTAGATGTATTATACATAAGAGACAAATATTGTTCGTTTAATATGTTGGCATTATTACATTTGGCTCAATGCTTACATATATGTGTAAAAAGGAAAATGTACGAGCTGTGAAAACTGTTTCTGATACAATGAAGAGTAGACTGATATATGAAATATTCCTTTATTGGGTGAGAAAATCAGACCATATCATAACTGCTTTAAGTCATACAGAATAGATATCAGAGCCTTAAACAGGCTGACCTCTGCTAAATGGGTCAAACTGGGCAGAAAGTATACAAACACATAACATCCTTATAGAATATGATGTAACACTATAGATCAACTTACCTCAGAATATATAAAGCATATAAACAATTACAACAATATGATGCGACAAACACAGCAGTACTACTAATCCAAAATACTCAAAGCTTCATAGAACTGAAACAAACATTTATTTTTAGCTCCATTCTGCTGCTGATACATACTTTAGGTTTCTGAACATTAAACTTGTTGCTGCCTTTCATAGTGTTTTACTTGAAGGCCCTGAGTACTTTCTCCCACACTGAAAACACTGGAATGATAACATTATTTGAACATTACCTAATAAGACTGATTCAGGACAGACAATTAGTTATTTTAAACTTTCCTAGCAGTCCTTCACAAACAGGGAACAGTCTGTCTATTCTCTCCATCTGTCAGCTGCTGCTGGCTCTTCCTGCTCCTCTTCCTCACACACTGCTGAGTTTGTCCTGGTGGATCATCAGGGGTGCAAAGCCTCACAGATGATGTGCAGCAGTGGGTCCCTCAGTCTGTCCTCACTCTGGACACTTGCAGTTGTCACACATGGAAACCAAATGTGTGATAAGCTGCAGGATTCAAACACAAGTGTAACTTATAGATACATGTTCATACTTTTATTCCACAATCAGAGAGAAAGAAACAGAGAGAGAGTGCAGGACAGACAGACAGGTGACAGTCTCAGGTGTATACACTGCTACAAAACAGCACAAGAGAAGGAGGATTTAGTGTTTGTGTTATTACAGGTGCTAAACAAAAAGAGTTCCCAGATGGTACAGTGGACACATGTGTGACTCCTGTGATTAAAGCATCTTTCTTTCAGCTTAACAAGTGAACCGTCAGCTCATTCAAACACACGTTAAAGTCCGTTTGGCTCGACACCACCGAACAGAGGCAGCAATATAACATAGCTAACATTAACAGTGCAGTGAATCCTGCTTGTGCCGTGATATTCAGGACTGCAAACCGAGCAGCATCACTGACTTTCAGCTTGTTGTGTTTGTGGATATATGACTGACTTTAATTATCCATAAAATCATCACATTCTCTGTAAGATTAAGGTCAACTATATATATATTTGAAAGTAAAGGCTTTAAAACCAAGTTAACGCTGAAAGTACAAACGTCACTAATGTCACATAACTTTGCCGACATGTGGCCAACAGTAATGTTTTAATGTTCGTCATTATTAAACATTTGCACATAAATAAGTGACATCATATTCAGTACTTACTTTTAAAAGTCTACTCTTCGGCCGCTCTGCTTCTGCCGTATTTTGCGGCAAAATTATCCACACCCCCTCCGCGCTATGAATTGTGGGATATATTGGGCCATGAAGTCTACACCGCCACATCCTTAAAATTCAGGGAGATGAAGGACGCATTTGAGGGCTGCATTTCAAGCCTTAAATCGGCCTTAAAATGTGGCCTTTAAGGCTGCAGACCCTGAATTGGGATACAGCCATTGTCGATTTGAGAAAGCGAGACCGAGATGAGACTCAAGACCACGTAAAAGTGGTGTCGAGACATCCAACTCTAGATCACACTAACTCATCTACACCCTTTGGTGTAGTAAACTCTCCACACTGATCTCCACTCTGTCGTACATGCTGAAAAATATGGAGGAGTTTTTCTTATTCTGCATCACAACTCATTGGAAGAAATGCAGACACCTGCACGGGGCTTCTTCTGATGATGCATTTTATCAAACTGTTCCACTTTCAGCACTTAAGTGGATGCACGAGGTGATGGTGCAGGCAGATGAATGAAACCGTTTGCTGTCATCGTCTCCTTTGGCAGACTTCATCTCTCACTCGTTCTCCGTGACTGAGCTTCAGTTCCTGTTCCAGCACGTTCTTCCAGATCTGAGTGGCCGGACACTGGTGGATGTAGGATCCAGACTGGGGGCCGTGCTGTATGGGGTCAGAGGTCAACACACACACACATACACACTCTGTTGCAGTCATGTTTTTGTCACTTTAGAGGACATTAGAACGACTGTCCTTCTTCCTAATAAGTGGAGCTGTACAGACTTGCAGGAGGATTTGCCAGGAGCACGAACAAGCGCTCAGACGTTTGGTCTGAATGCACTTTTGTGACAAACTTTTAAAAAAGTAAATCATTTAATTTAACAAATGTTGTTGCTTGGAAGTCTTTCATTTCTTTTTCACCTGTTGTCTTTGATGTGTGTGTGCGCGTGTGTGTGTGTATTCAGGGGTATGTGTACAGCTCAGCGTCCCGGTTGCTCGGCCTGGAGATCAGTGAGGGTTTCGTCAGACTGCAGGACTCCATGCTGCACAAATACAAGCTGACTGACAGAGTTCAGGTTTGTGTGTTTGAGTCGTGACGATCGTCTAGAAGAACGCTCCACCACAGATGGTTTCTTCTCTCTACAGGTCCTCCAGGCTGACGTCTGCACGCAGGATATTCTGCTGCAAAACGCAGATGTTGTTGTCATGAATAACGTCTTTGAGTACTTCATGGAGCCCGAGCAACAGGTCAGGTAAGGTTACACAGAATATAAGACCTGCAGGGTGTAAGCTTGGACAGTGCTCAAGTTTTGTTGTGTTTGGTTATCTGTGTGAAACTTTGATCTTGGGTTTCGTTTTTGTTGAGAGGACATGCTGACATGCACTCAGATCTGACTGAACCAGTACTCGTTGAAGCAGGCAGGCGTCTTTGAAGCCCTTCGGCACAGAAAGCTGTATGTACAGAATCATCGGTCGAATCCAGCAAAAAATGTGCTGACTTTGCCCTAAAATAAGGGTTTAGACCCGTGACGTATGTGCACAGGACAGCACTGGCATATATCTCCTATTGTGACTGTTCATGTGTAGGCACAGGCTGGACAGCCTCCATATGTACTATTTCAGAGTTGTCCCACTGGTTTGCTCTCAGGAGTTGTCTCCACCTCCTGTAATGCCTCGTCCTTCTCCACATGCAGATGTAGAGAATGTACAGCCTTGAAGGGAATGATGAAGGATTTTGCTGTTCTTGCCTGTACATGAAAAACGCTGATCACACAGAAATGTACAGGTCACAGTAAAGCCGAATACTGAAAGCATTGGATTAGTAAAACATGGACCACTGTGACGTCTCCCTGTGTGCTCTCACAGAGTAGAACATGCTCACACTCACAGCCAGCTGTAGTGTCCTGTAATGAAACAAATCCTCAGCATTTTGTGTTCAAACATGAAAGTAGTGATCATTTTCTCACAGCTTCTCTGCAGCCAGAGTCGGCTCCCCCTGCTGGCCATTAGAAAGAATGCAGGTTTAAGACATTCCTGGCTTCACGTCTCAGAGGGTTGTACTAAGAAGTGTCATTATTCAGTTAAAGAGGTCTGTTCAACTCAGTGTTCAGTGTCATGAAGGAGCTTTACACCACAGCCCAGCTGTTACAGTTACAGAAGCACAAACCTGTCACTGCAATTCACTGTATTACAAAAGTAATACAGTGAATTGCAGAAGTTAAAAAAAACATCAGGTGTGCTTGCAGGCTGTTTATCACCAAGCATACTGATTGACTCAGAGCAATAAATGTAATTGTGATCAGGTGAAACACTACAAGTCCTAAAGTAATCTTTAGTGTTAGAATGGATGCACTTTAAAGAGCTCTAATCTGCAGCCCTCACATTAGAAATAAACAGGATCAATGCACTAGCTGGAGCTTTTCTTTGACCTCTCAGTTGAGTGATTTTTGCAGCATTACTCTGTCATCCTGTTTCTATTCTTTATACATCTGTATTGTATGTATTCCTGTAGTAATGTCTGATCGGAGTAATCAGTACTCAGTTATTTACGTTTGTGTAGGTCAGGGGTCGGCAACCTTTCTGATGACGAGTACCATCGAAAATTTCCTCAGAAGTCAGTGTGCCATATGACTGCATTAACAATAAATTTAATAACACTCTATATTAACAGTTAAACACTATATAGAACAACTTTATAGAATTATATTTGTTCACAGATGTTGGCAGCTGTCAGTGAATAGTTATCAGCTATTTAGAAACAACAAAGACACTTTTTATCCATAACAGCAAATGAACTGTACAACAGAAAATGCAAATGCTATTTATGGTCTCCTTAAAACAATGATAAGAAAAATAAACTGGGCCAATATGGCATGTTTGTTAATACACATATTAATGTGATCTCTGGTCTCCCACTCAGAGACACAGGTCTCCAAGTGTCCAGCATTCAGACGGCTACCTGAGGACACTCATGTGAGAGAAAATCTGCTCACACAGATATGTAGAGCCAAATACTGTCAATAAGGCCTCTGCAATGTTCTGAAGACAGTTAAACTTGTCAGGTAGTGATGTCCAGCAGGTGAAAAGCAGCTCCATGAACACGCACAGCTGTGGATTCCAGCTGTGCTCGTAGTTCTGCAAACTTTGATCCCCACAGAGTCGAGCTTTCAGTTCAATCAGCTGCATTTCAGTGTCGCATTAACTGGTATTAACTCAGCCAGTTAATGCGAGACAAACCCAGCTGCTCATTAAAGCTTTCTGGTTTGATCAGAAAAGAAAACATTGGTCCATACACCTGAAAGTCCCGAAAAAGCATTGTGAATCTGTCTCGAGTCTACGGATGTATCCGTGTATTTCCGCGGTGCTGATGCTGCGCTGAGCGGACAGCTCCTGAAGCTTTTGAAGTGTTGGAATGTGGAAATTTCAACATCGCTTGAAAAAAACCACCTGCTAGCAACGTCCCTCTCACCGGGAGGCTAAGTTATTTTTAGTCAATTGCAAGTTGAATCTGGTAGTTGGGGTTGTTAGCTAAGATACCATCATTAAAAAGCGGCACAACTAATGTGTCTATGCGAGCTAGTTTGTGATGTGCACCGCTGGCCCGGCCATTTATTTTATATTGCACCTTCTCAGATTAACTCACTGCGTGTCGTGCCCAGGGCTGGACTGGGACCAAAAATGGGCCCGGGCATTTTGACTAGAGACCGGCCAACCAGGTATTAAAGCCATAAAGCCTTTGAATGAAAAGAAACGCTGCTGTGGCAGTGATGTACACTGTCTTGTTGGTATATGTATGATTTCTATACATTTTATATCAGATAAAAACTTTGGTTGTAAGATTCAGATAATTATTTAATAACAGCGAAACATTTTAAATGAGAATAAGAAAGTATTTCTTTGTGCCCCCCTCTCCCTGTTAATGCCCTACTTGCCCCCCTGGCTAAACTTTGCTAGACCCGCCCCTGCACAGTTACCAGCTGTCAGCTACTTAGAAAAGGATCCTGGTGTTATTTGTCTCTCAGAAACAGTTCATAACTTCAACTCATTCATGTCACCTAAAAGGTAAACCTGTTTCTCCATCACCTGTTCAGCTCTGATGATTCAGTAAGGACATCTCCTGGTTTCATCTTCATGTTTCCCTCTCACCACATATCCAAACCGACATCATGACCAGCAGCTTTACAGCTGTGGCTCCAGCAAACATCAGCTGATACTAGAAAGTAATATTAAATAAATTCTAACAACAGCTGATCAGGCTTAAACGTGCTGCTGTTGTTTAGCGCGACATCTGCTGGTTTCCTCTTTCTGGCGCAAAGTGGGCGATAAACAAAGAAGAGAGAATGTTGTGTAACACTACAACCTGAAAGGACAAATAGATTGCGTTGGCCTGTACAGGAGATAAAGGAAAAAATCACCAAAGTAAACTGGACCTGGGCTTGTTGCAGGGATCTGAAGTTACTAAACATTTTGTGAGTGTATGCACTCACACTTAGGACCATATAATAATAAATATGTGCGTGATGAAAGTTGGGCAGCACGCTAACGTCCTTACTCCACTCTGTATGCTCGTATGGGTCTGACCCTTTAAGTCCTTTGATTTTTTTCCTCGTCCTTTTTTTTTTTGTTGCCTTTTCGTCACGTCTGTCTTTGTACGGACCTGCCGTGTTCTCTGTCGTTTTGGACATAACTGTTTTTGGGGCAAATGAAATGCAAGTAGGGATTAAAACCGCAGAATTAATGATTACCGGTGCTGGAAATGTTAGCGCTTGATGCAGTGTTTTGATTTTGGTGCCACTCGTGCCCACATCTCTATACCAGTTTTTAAATTGTGTTGATAGGCCACGTAAAATCAGAGTTACAATAAAAAATACACGCGATATTTTTTTCTGAATAAAGCAGTGGTGTTTACAGCGGGAAGAAACCGTAAAAACTGCGTTTTCTACGGACAGCAAACACTCCGCTTGGGAGTGAAAAAAAGAAAAAGAAAAAAACACTCCTTCCCTATTGGTGGAAACATGTACCATGTCGACCAATCAAAAATTGATATGGCAACATGTAGCATTTGGTTGTTTAGGAAGAGGGGGAAGTTTAGGAGTGAGCGAAAGAGAGAGAGAGAGCGAGTGAGCGAAAGAGAGAGAGAGTTTTGATACGTGAGAGATTTGTGACGTTTACCGTGTTTGGAGTCTCAAGTTAGTGTGTTGTCTTGTGTAGTTAGTGTGTAGTCGTTGTTTTGTTTTGTGTGTCAGTTCTACTAGTGCATGTCACAGCTGCAAAAAAGCCACCAAAGGATGATTGCAGTGTAAACGCTGAGTGACACACCTGCTGTCAGACCTGCAGGTTTATTCCTGTGCTGTTCTCATCTGTGTTATAGTGACACAAACTATTTTTTGGAGTTGCATAAATAATTTGTGTGCCTTCTTATTTGACGCAGAACACCTGATTGTTCTGTAAGTAGTTTTAAATGGTTGTATAAAAAACGCCTGAGCCTTGGCTGCATTTTTAGGTAAATAGTACCATTTAAGTTTGTTGTTTGCAAAACTTGTGATATTTTTTAAAAATGTACAATTTTTATTTGCATTACAAGTTATGAAAATGATTCGTTAAACATGCTTGTGGTTTTTACAGTCAAAAATATCACTTTCTACTCGTATGTTATATTTTGTCTGAATTTAGATAAATTGTGCTGACACATTATGTCAAAATGAGAAATAACAGATTGGCAAGATAAACAGTTTTTTACGGTGAAATATAGAGGCCAAATCAAAAGTAGTCAAAAACAGCCAGTTATACCCTGGAGCCCAGAGGGTTAGAGGCTAAAAGCAAAGTTGTCGCCAAGTACTGTTTATATTTGTGTGTATTGCTGCAGCTTTTTTGAGTATTAACTTGGTGCCTTTGGGTGAAATAATGGTAATATGAGGGACCGATCCATATGGTCACAAAGAATAGCCACTTGTTTCTGTGCTACCAAAGTTCCCCAGCTTTCATCCAAAATGTGTTTATAGTCAGCACCTACACATTAAACTACTTAAACATTATAAATGTGTTCAAGCTCACACTGAGGCCTGTGGGGCACTATCAGCCACTCAGACAGTACACACATTTATATGTATTTGTATATGAATATTTCATACTTTAAGGCTACCTGTTTATTTAAGGGAGATGAACAAAATGCATTGGAATTGTACATAATAATATCACAGATGATAAATTAAATAGATTTTAAGTAGATGCTTGTGCGTTCTTAAAGTCTCATATGTTGAATTGAACTATGTGATCTGTTCAAAGCCTCCCAGTGCTGTTCTCCATGCCTGTCTGACTGTACATGATGTTATTAGCACAAACACTTTAAAGGTGATTATGTAGAACTTCAGCAATAATACAGACAGCAATGTAGTTAAACATCTTACAGTTAGTTTTATTGGGAATTAACTTAAAAACAAACAATATTTTGTTTATTATTTTTTGTGTCATACAGGAAAGAAGCATCAGTATCTGATGAGAAGACTTTGTTTTTCAACAGGAGAAGAATATCTCTAACAAGTTGATTTGTTCACATTTTCACATCTTAATTTTTGAGTGAAATGTGCATTTTGAGTTTATGCACTATATGCATAGAATGCGACCGTTTCCTTTTGCAGTATTTTTGTGTGGTCTTAACAAAAGGGGAACAAAGGTGTTTAAGTTCACCTAGGATGATTTGTTTTAATTTTCACATGGTCTTATTCTTTTTCATTCTTTTTTTGGCGGGGTGGTAGATTGAAAAGGGACCTTGAAAGTGTTTAAAAAGTGCTTGAATTTGACCCTGAAAAAGGCGTATGAACCCTGATAGAAATACATGTAAAAATGTACAAAGATGCGTACATAAACACACACAGAAATGTACATAACTACACTACAATGCACACAGAAATACACTCAAAGTATATACAAGATACAAGCAGCAACAGAAACAGTGGTACAGTGATGGGTATAGGAAAGTACAGTTCTAAGGTTTCATCAGCACATAATAAAAATCATCAGCTCATTAGCAGGTCTTATAATTAACAAAATACAACCTAACTACCAAACATGGCACATCGTTGTTTTTGTTTTTAATGAAAGCTTCAGTCTTTCTGCTTCCAGAGGAACCAAGAGTGCGAAAGCCGCTCGGTGCTGCTATTGAATGCACCGTATCAGGTGATGAACAGGTGTGAGCGCCTCTATACAAGCAGATCGGGCAGTTTGCATGACTGTGACTTTCAGGTGTGTGTTAACTCGCTGCCAAGGATGAAAGCTGTCAGCAGTAGAGAAACAATAGTTACTGCCCGTTAGTCTGGGAAGGCTTATCTGAGGATTATCTCAGACAATAGAGGACTCCATTAAGCATGCTGAAAAGTTCATGTACAGTTGGAAAAAGACTGAATGTGCAGGGTAGGCAAGCGTGTTCTCTTTAAAAAACATGGTGACATGGCTTAGGTTTGCAAACTTCATTTGAACAATGTGCTTTGGACAGGTGAGACCAAAGTGGAGATGTGTGTCTGTAATCCACAGCAGTACAATTAGTTAAACCCAAACACAGCACACTGGCACGAACACGTGATGATTTGGGTTCATCGTGCAGCCAGAACAGACCTGGGACCTCTGTTCTAGAGTCGGATGTGAGGTCCCTGGTAGACAGGGACCTCAATTCACTGAGAATTCATGAAAAGAATCCATGTGCCAGTCAAAGTTTAGACTCCTACCTGACTGAAAACTCAGGTGGGACCTTAAGACACTTTAACTACATGAGACCTGCCAAAGACCATATGTGTTTCATTATGTCCTGATATAGAAAACCTTGGTTTTGGCTTGGCTGTACAAACCGCACAAACACCCTTCTGTACGCTCTGTCAGATGCACACAGCTATGATGACTTTCTGTTTTCAGGGCATGGAAGTTCATCATGCAGAATTTCCGGAAGAAGGGATCTCTGCTGGTCACTGTTCCCAGTCTGCACGAGAGTCTGAATCCCCTGCAGGTGACACTCGGCTGATGTTAGCAGTTCTTACATGTGGACAGTAAAAAGTGTTTCTCATGTTGTGACAGATGCATGAAGTTTATTTCTCTCTTGGATAAAGTGACTGCTAATATCATGAACAAAGCTGTTCTTGGTCTGTTCCTCAATGTGTTTGTGTCTGTGTCAAACAGGAGGTGTTGCAGCCTGACTGGGTGGAGGAGCTTCCTATCAACTATGACGTCTACCTGGGCAGAGACACAGACCCCGATGCTCTCAGACAGATCCACCTGTACAGGGTCATCTGATTTGGACTGGACCTGTTTGATCCCTGATCTCAGTTGAAATCGTCTTGGCTAATTTATACTCTGAACTGAACTGGTCAGAAGTGAGCTCGTTAAATCCAAACCCAGTTAATGAAACCCATGATCTGGTTTAAACTGGTTAGGAGGGGTTGAAATTATCTGGGTTGGTTAGAGCTGGACTCTTCCTTCCCTGGTCTACATATCAAAGAAACTCAGGCTTTGTCTCGTTAATTGAGTTGCACTTGCAAAATGCTATGTTAATATTATATGTCAGTTAATTCAGGGTTGACTAAATGTGTGTCCTTTACTATAAAGGCTTGGCAACAAGTAACCAATCACAAACATGGACAGATGAGCGTGGCAACATGATGAAAGTGTCAAAGTGAGGCTTTCTCTAGTAAATCCTCATATTGAGTCACAATGAGACTGCCTGACTATCCCAGCAGAAAACTCAATAAATACAACTTTCCACAAACCAAGGCCAACACGATCCTTCAGAAAAACTGTCTGCTAGTGTTGTCAGAAATCTGGTCATATTGTGGGGCATCATGTAATGTTAGTGTATCCTGCTCAGGTTAGAGATACAGAATAATCAGTGTGAACATACCATGAGTAACATGATCACAAAGTTGACCCTTCACAGTGCACCGTGCTGCCACTCTGGTTATGTGTAATGTTTTTCTTGGATGTGCCTTTTCACACCAATCTTTAAATGAGAAGGTTTGTCATTTCTAAATGTGGCATTTAAAGGAGGAGGCCAAACATCCCTGCAGAGGTTGGAGTCTTTCAGAAACAACATTAATGTATGGAAAGTGTGACCATCAGAAAACTGATGGTGCAAGTGGTGGGTTGAAGTCAGAGTGTAGAAATGTACTGCAAGGTGTCACTTTACATCACAGCTGTCAAACTCCAGTGTCCTGACACTTTTCCATGTGTCCCTGCTGCAACACACATTTATTTATATTCAAATGATATCTAATTTAAAAATCCTTCAGATATAAAATAAAACTGGTGTGGCGCATACCCCTATTTTAAGTCTCTAGATTAGGGGTGATGGCTAGTGATGTGCGATACCACTGATTTCCTTTCCGATCCGATACCAAGTAAAATTCAGGGTGGTATCGACGATACTGATCCGATACTGATACTTTTTGCAAAAACTTATTTTATTTATTGTATCTTTTATTGTATCTTTTATTATAGCGTCATCATGATTACAGGACAACAGATTTCTTGTTCTTATCACTTAATGATGCAGAATTCATCATACAGAAATAAAAAAACCCTGAAGTTTTGCACTATTTGAACATGTTGCCTGCCTGCAGCACTAAAGGACTCTGTGAGAGACGTCTGTCTCGCCCTAGCAGCACCTGTCCCTCTCCTCCTCTTCAGTTCGCCTCAACATAAGCTTGTCATATTCTGTGATATGATTTACTCTGAGGTGTTTGACAAGGTTAGTGATGTTGCCACAACACCTCACTGTCTTGCCACATGTATCACAAACCACATCTCGGCTGTTTGTGGAGGTAAAATACGTCCGCACATGACTCCATTTACGCTCAGCCATTGTTGTGAGTGCGCAAGCCAAGGGGCTGCAACACGTTCATACAGCCGTATTACGCACATGACTATGGAAGGTGGAAGAGGAAGTAGTTCCTTCCAATGTAGACAATCCGAATGATATAGTTTCTTTCCACTGTGTTCCTGTTAATGATAAACTACAAATTTACCCTAAATTACTAACATATCGATATTTTAATGTGAGAATCGATTCTAGAACATAAATGTCTGGTATCGGAGGAATCGATATTTCAGTATCGATCCGCACATGACTACTGATGGCACGACCATAGCTGGACTGGCTCTCCCGGTGGGTCGATGGTTTTTCTAACGGCATGAACAATGAGAGGTGGTGGATTGGCCAGATGCTGGCCGATGTGTAAAAATAACTCAGTTGTTTGGTGGTGGCTATGGCGGAGCTTCCACAGAGGCCAGCAGGTGGATGAGGGAAAGGGGAGGCAGGAGGAGCAGAGACCCGAGGCGGCCACCGGTGTCCCAGATCAACTGGCGTTTAGATTAACTGGCGTTGGTCGAACAGATGTGTGGCAGTCTTGCATTTCAGGAGCTGCTACCGACAAACCAGCAAAAAAAAAAAACGCCAAATGTGTCATCCGTGACACTTGTGAGGTTATCTCAAACACACTCCGTCAGTCTCGATGCCATTGAACAACAAAATGTTTAAAAATGTCGCGAGTTTACCTGGTGATATCCTCATGCGCGACGCGATCGCGAAAACGGCAAACAATTAACACCACGCCGGTGTTGTTCACAGGACAGCGAGAATAAACGATCGGGAGACTCTTGTCGTCGTTATCGTTCCCCTCGCACGTTTTATTTCTCCGGTTTCAGCGTTTTATCCTCACAACTAAAGCGTGCAGTTTACTTTGTGTGCACCAACATGGACTCGAATCAACCAGCGCCACCTCTGGCCAAGTGCCACAGCCTACAGCCAGATCAACTTGTGACACACATCTGCAGCACGTTTTAATTCGTTTCATGCACAATACATTTGTACCTTTCAATTCTGTCTGTCTGTGCGTCATGCAAATAAACCTTCGAAATGAATGAAATTATATCATGTATCTATTATTGACCTACATTTGTACAAAATGCCAAATTATGTAAACAAAGTCATAAGAATCACCACCCTCGTTCATCATGATTTCAATACCTTTGCCCATTAGGAAAATGTCGTGAACAAATATATATGACACACTAATATCTCACCAGTGTTGTAACATCACATGTTGTTAGCATAGTGTGCCTGTGTCTTTTCTCTGCAAACAAACATTTTAGAGGTGGTAGATATATACAGTCTGTATAAGTGTGGTTAAATAAACATTTTTTTTCACGTTTATTTGGCATGCACAACATTTGTAGTCGCCTTCTTTACAGGTGAAGTCCACGAACACTGTATGGTACCAATTTGCACAGAAGGTACATTCAATCTGCAGGAAAAATTAGATCAGAATCAGAGTCATTCATCTGACGTCAGGCTGTTGAGTGAAGCAATTAAACATGTTCAGATGTGCAGGTAATGCAGATTTCTGTGCAAAAGCCTTATCTGTGAATCTGTCAATGTTTTCATGTGTACTTTAGGTGCTCCAGTCTCTTTACAGTGCAAAGGCATGCAGGTTACGTGAACTACAAGTGTTCTGTTGGTGCACCAAAGTGACATTTCACCCAGTGATGTTTAAGTAACCCATTCAAGGTGTTTCCGTCTTAGGTATCGATTTGGTGATCTTACACACTGATCAGTTTCTGCACCTGAGCTTCTCTCACCACTGGCACAACATACCTGGGAAAGGTCATTGAAAATATATTCCACAATAGGGATAGACATGCTGACTGTGCTGACAGAATGTGTTGTGAGAACAGTAGTCAAACATTAATGTGTAATATATTTGTTGAATACATAAGTCTTTGCTGTGAAATGATATAAACAAAAGGAGCGCTGATTTCGGAATTTTCAAGTGTATGATAAGCTCAAAATAAGCAAAATTGCATATCATTCAGTTGAACGGTTTTTTGGAAAGGATGGAAAACAATGACAGTTACAAATGTATTGTGCATAAAACAAATTCAAATGTGGTGATAGAGCCAGCTACAGATGTGTGTCACAAGTTAATCTGGCTGGATAATAAACAGAAACAATTGATCCCTGTTGTCTTTGCTTAATGATTGTTTTTAGTGTTGACAATCCACATTGCTAGCATTGCATCTTTCAACATGTTTGTGGGTAGATTTGGATGCACCAGGTATAAGTGCAGCCACTCAGCCTCTACTCAATGTGATCATAGAAGCAGGTGCAGATGTGTGTCACAAGTTAATCTAGTAGTAGGCTATGGTTCTTGGCCACAGGTGGCAGCAGTGGACTCACCTCCATTGGAGACTGCTCCAGCTGCTATGTGATAGTCAGTAGATGGATTCCAAATTGAAGATCATATGCAAGTTTTGGGGACTGTTTATTACCAATCACTGTGTAACTGCTGTAAATTCACAGTAACTGCCATCTCCTTACAAATGTTTATTGGATTAACCACACTTATACAGACTGTATATAACTACCAACTCTAAAATGTTTGTTTGCAGAGAAAAGACACAGACAGACTATGCTTACAGGATGTGAGGTGACAACACTAATGAAATATTGATGTGTCATTTTTGTTCAAGACGTTTTTCTTATGGGCAAAAATATTAAGATCATGATGAACAGGGGTGGTGATTCCTATGACTTTGTGTATATAATTTGGAATTTCTTACAGATGTGGTCCAAAATAGATACATGATATCATTTCATTCATTTCAAAGGTTTCTTTGCATGACTCACAAACACACAATTGAAAGGTACAAATGTATTGTGCATAAAACGAATTCAAACATGCTGCAGATGTGTGTCACAAGTTGATCTGGCTGTAGGCTGTGGCACTTGGCCAGAGGTGGCGCTGGTTGATTCGAGTCCATGTTGGTGCACACAAAGTAAACTGCTCGCTTTAGTTGTGAAGCAAAAACGCTGAAACCGGAGAAATAAAACGTGCGAGTGGGACGATAACGACGACAAGAGTCTCCCGATCGTTTACTCTTGCTGTCCTGTGAACAACACCGGCGTGGTGTTAATTGTTTGCTGTTTTCGCGATCGCGTCGCGCATGAGGATATCACCAGGTAAACTCGCGACATTTTTAAACATTTTGTTGTTCAACGGCATCAAGACTGACGGAGTGTGTTTGAGATAACCTCACAAGTGTCACAGATGACACATTTGGCGGGTTTTTTTTGCTGCTTTGTCGGTAGCTTTGTCGGTAGCAGGTCCTGAAACGTTCGACCAACGCCAGTTAATCTAAACGCCAGTTGATCTGGAACACCGGTCCGAGTGTCAGGTGAACTGAACTTCAGGTAAGAAGTTATGACCTGCAGTCTATATGGGTCAGATATAAACCAAGTTTAGGTGGAGTTTATTTTCGTTGTGCTGACTTTTTACAGTCAGTAACAATAACTCGTACTGCGTACTAGCTAGCATGACGGAGTTTCTATACAGCTGGGTGGGTGCTATGATGTTACTGATAGTGAACTTTATTTTATTCATAAGGTTAGTTAGTAGAGTTGCCAACCGTCCTGTAAAAACAGAATCGTCTCATATTCAGAGAAAATATTACGTGTTTCGTATTGAGCTGAAAAGAGACGCAGTTTGTCCCGGACTTCAGCTACAATGGAAAAAGACTGGATTTATTCTGTGTCTTTGCTGCACAACTGCCTCTTCTTCTCTCATTCTCTCCCCTCTCTCTCCTGTTGCTACTTCAGTCATGAAACTGATCAATGATCAGCTGATCGGCTTTTCTCTCTTGCTTGTTTATTGCCCACTTTGCGCCAGAAAGAGGAAACCAGCGGATGTCGCGCTAAACAACAGCAGCACGTTTAAGCTTGATCAGCTATTGTTAGAATTTATTTAATATTAATTTCTAGTATCAGCTGATGTTTGCTGGAGCCACAGCTGTAAAGCTGCTGGTCATGATGTGGGTTTGGATATGTGGTGAGAGGGAAACATGAAGATGAAACCAGGAGATGTCCTTACTGAATCATCAGAGCTGAACAGGTGATGGAGAAACAGGTTTACCTTTTAGGTGACATGAATGAGTTGAAGGGAAGTTATGAACTGTTTCTGAGAGACAAATAACACCAGGATCCTTTTCTACGTAGCTGACAGCTGGTAACTGTGCAGGGGCGGGTCTAGCAAAGTTTAGCCAGGGGGGCAGGTAGGGCATTAACAGGGAGAGGGGGGCACAAAGAAATACTTTTCTTTCTTATTAGTAATAAATAATTATCTGAATCTTACAACCAAAGTTTTTATCTAATGTAAAATGAATAGAAATCATACATATCCGGTCGTTAAGTCTGACGTCACTAGCCGTGTCTGGGCCTAAACTCCGCTGCAGGTCCATATATCAAATGATCACTGTGGCATTACTGAGAGTTGAAAAACTGTCTAAAGTCTTTCATCTTTAATAAAATGATCAGCGTTCTGCTCTACCAGGTGTAACAATTGAGTTTAACATCCAGGCATCCATGAAAACGGAATTTATGACATTTAACGGAGTTAGAAGTTAGCAGGAAGTTAGCTCGCTAGCTTCCATCTAAATACAATATAGCATGTCCTGACTGCGGGGTTTTGGAAACAAATTAAAACGTACAGCTCTGCTATCACTTCCAACATAAATGAAGACAGAAAACTAAACAGCAGTGAACTAAACAGCAGCGTTTGTAGGGTTACTGAAGTTTGGCTAGCTGGTATATAATGATGTGCTACGTGACCGCTAGCGACACAGCTATGTTAGCATAATATAAACAAGCTAACTTTTTTTCCACTCGATAAAAGTTAACGTGAGGGTTCTCAGTGGTCAGGAACAAATGTAATCGCATGGCAGGATGCTGTAAACGGACCAAACTTCAGCCAGGAGAACAACTGAGATAATCCATCCACAATACGAGGTTAGTCATTCATATACTGCTGCATGGGCTGTGCTGTAGTTACATCGTAAGGTTTTAAAAACTGAGCTTAAATAAATGATTAGCGGTAATAAAAGCCGAGGGAGGTCAACAGTGATCACTGACTGTTTTTAGGAGCTTTTTGAGATTAAATAGAAGAAAATACAAAACATTAAACATGTTAACAGCACAAAAGCCATATTAAACGCAGACTACTTTAGGCCCGGAAGTAGGATTCGTCACGTCATCACTTAACGACCGGATACCATCAAGACAGTGTACATCACTGTCACAACAGCGTTCATTTTCATTCAAAGGCTTTATGGCTTTTCCTATAGGGCTTTGGAGTTGACATCACGCCGCAATGTATTGTGGGAGCGCGGCACCATTTTCCGGGTCTACGAATCAACGATGAATGAACGGTATAGAGACCGATTGCGTCCAGAGGCGAAGCGGCGGTACTTGCAAAAATAGAGTGCATCGCAAATGTGGACCCGTATGAAATACGGCCGTGGAGTAAAGACCCCGACAACTTTCCGCCATTGTCCTACCCCAATATCTTTACGTATCTTGTTTGTGGAGTAAGCGCTTACACTGCGAACCAGTTTCGTAATTACAAGTCGCTGGAGGCGCACATCCAATTTACTAACTACCACATTGATAATTGGGCAAGATATTGCATACATTTCATAGGCAGTTCATACAGTTGTGCGAAAGAATTAGCGAATCATTACATAGCACGTATGTCTGCAAAGTCACTCCATTCGATGTTTGTTCGCAATTTCTATAACCTCTGCGACCACCAACGACAATATTATTACACTATAGAGAGTGATAAGAACATATATAGAACTTACTGGAATGAAAATCACACCAACAGATATCTGGAGATGGAAGAGAATGCATATCAGCTCATCTCACGGCTGCTCTCCAGGCTAGATGCCTTCTTTTGGTAAGGTCCGCTATATGAGCTCCCTCATGTTGCTTCCAGGTTGGAAAAGAATAAAAATACAAACCATTCTCAAGCTTATTCCCGTGCCGATCGTGCGATCGAACATTGCAGCCGACCACACAGCAAGTACGAACCATGGCTGTTGTGTTTGCTTTCGCCCCGGGAAATGGTGCATCACACCAAAATCCTTTCCACGCCCACCCCCATGACATCACGCTCCAAAGCGCTTCTACATTAAATTGAAGAGCAACGACATGGCTGCAGGTCTCCACAACTCCGGCCATACAGGTGCAGTGGGCGGCTTCAACCTTCCCTGTGATGCTCACAGTGACCCATGGCTGCAATGCTGGTTCATTTTAGTCTTTGAGAGTGCAGTACCTGAAACACACACACAAAGTTCATTTAAAGACAAGAACTAATGAGCCAAGGCCAACACAAATGTGTTTTATCTACTTTATCATAAATGTAACAAAGTGTTTAGAAAGTTAGCACATACATGTAATTTTCCATTTTTTTATGTATCCATCTATAGAACGCTGCATGTTATATTCTACATCTGCCTGTTCTCTCTCAGAAACCTGCCTGCAGAAAATGAACCTAAAGTATGTAATGCAAGGATGTAATCACTTTCAAGAGGGAGAAAGCATAAAGTTCGACTTTAAGTGACAATTATGGACACGTAATATGATAAGGAGATTCTGCAGGTCATTAATCAATGTATAAAACTAAAATGAAATGTATTTTTAGTGACACAGGATACAAACATGGAAGCAAGATGTATAATTAGAATTATTTATAATAAATATGAATGAATCATTGCAATTTCTTTAACCATAGAGAATAACTAAATCCTTCAGGACAATGTCACATCAATGCACTGAACTCACGATGTTATCCATCTAACAGCCTCCACATGTTCTCACTGTAATTTCCCCCTCATGAATGAATTTATGCTGCACTAATCTGAATGTTCGGAGGAAATCAAACGCATTTCACTCGCAGTACTCAAACTGACTTACCTTTGTTTGAATGACGACTTGTACGCGCTGACTCCACAGACAAGGTACGAGAATATGTCAGGCTACGTCAATAGCAGTTGGTCCTCAGGGTTTCTACTCCACAGCCGTATTTCATACGGGTCCACATTTCCAATGCACGCAATTTTCTGCAAGTACCGCCGCTTCGCCTCTGGATGCAGTCGGTCTCTATACAGTCCTGTCAAGAGATATATTCTAAAACACTTCTTCAGCTAAGAGTCAGAGAGTGGAGACACACACACGCTGCAGATTTTACTTGCAAGGGCGGTCACAGAGCGCTCACACGAGAGTGGGGGCCCTGTGATGTGCGCTCTGTTCTTGCACTTGTCTTTATTTATACACAAGAAAAGTAATACAACAGTGAATACATTTGTTTAGTGGAATGTTGATACGTGAGCATGTGCGTATGTGAGTGTGTGTGTGTGTGTGTAGTTTGTGGGAAGCGGCTCCTTTTCCTGGTAGGGGAGTGAAACTGCTTGTTCAGCTCTTACTATCGCTGTGGGAACTGATAAAAGAGAACAGAACAAGTAACAACAGTCTAAGTCATCAAAAGGTTATTATGCAGTATTCTATCACATGTAAACTTATATCATTAAAAGCTTATACTGACTACTAAGTACAATTTTCCATTGACACGTCCGTTTTGTTTTCAGCTGCTTTTAAGCATGTTTCTTGTCGTCGTCGTTCCAACACAGAGTGTTTGTTTTGATTTGTGGATGCGGAAAATGGCGCCGCGCTCCCACAATGCATTGCGGCGTGACGTCAACTCCAAAGCCCTATACCTGGTGGGCCGGTCTCAAGTCAAAATGCCTTGGCCGATTTTTGGTCCCACTCCAGCCCTGGGCACGACACGCAGTGGATTAATTTGAGAAGGTGCATGAAAAAATAAATGGCCGGGTCAGCGGTGCACATTTCAAAGTAGCTCGCATAGATGCATTAGTTGTGCCGCTTCTTAATTACGGTATCTATTCAATTCAATTTTATTTATATAGCGCCAAATCACAACAAAAGTTGCCTCAAGGCGCTTTATATTGTACAATAGATACAGAGAAAAACCCAACAATCATATGACCCAACACAGACCCCCTATGAGCAAGCACTTTGGCTACAGTGGGAAGGAAAAACTCCCTTTTAACAGGAAGAAACCTCCGGCAGAACCAGGCTGAGGGAGGGGCGGGGCCATCTGCTCTGATTGGTTGGGGTGAGAGAAGGAAGACAGGATAAAGACATGCTGTGGAAGAGAGACAGAGACTAATAACAGATATGATTCGATGCAGAGAGGTCTATTAACACATAGTGAGTGAGAAAGGTGACTGGAAAGGAAAAACTCAATGCATCATGGGAATCCCCGGCAGCCTACGTCTATTGCAGCATAACTAAGGGAGGATTCAGGGTCACCTGGTCCAGCCCTAACTATATGCTTTAGCAAAAAGGAAAGTTTGAAGCCTAATCTTAAAAGTAGAGATAGTGTCTGTCTCCTGAATCCAAACTGGAAGCTGGTTCCACAGAAGAGGGGCCTGAAAACTGAAGGCTCTGCCTCCCATTCTACTTTTAAATACTCTAGGGACAACAAGTAAGCCTGCAGTGTGAGAGCGAAGTGCTCTAATAGGGTGATATGGTACTACAAGGTCATTAAGATAAGATGGGGCCTGATTATTTAAGACCTTGTATGTGAGGAGCAGGATTTTGAATTCTGGATTTAACAGGAAGCCAATGAAGGGAAGCCAGTACAGGAGAAATCTGCTCTCTCTTTCTAGTCCCTGTCAGGACTCTTGCTGCAGCATTTTGGATTAACTGAAGGCTTTTCAGGGAGTTTTTAGGACTTCCTGATAATAATGAATTACAGTAGTCCAGCCTGGAAGTAATAAATGCATGAACTAGTTTTTCAGCATCACTCTGAGACAGGATATTTCTAACTTTAGAGATGTTGCACAAATGGAAGAAAGCAGTCTTACATATTTGTTTAATATGTGCATTGAAGGACATGTCCTGGTCAGAAATGAGAGATATAATCTCTCCAGCGTGTCCTGGGTCTGCCCCGGGGCCTCCTCCCGGTGGGACATGCCCGGAAAACCCCGCCCAGGAGGCGCCCAGGCGGCATCCCTGTCAGATGCCCAAACCACCTCAGCTGACTCCTTTTGATGTAGAGGAGCAGCGGCTCTACTCTGAGCCCCTCCCACATGGCCGAACTTCCCACCCTATCTCTAAGGGAGAGGCAAGCCATTTCCGCCTCTTGTATTCGCGATCTCATTCTTTCAGTCACTACCCACAGCTCGTGGCCATAGGGTGAGGGTAGGGGCGACCGTTAAATTGAGAGCTTCACTTTTACACTCAGCTCTCTCTTCACCACAACTGGTGTCTGCATCACTGCCGCCGCTGCAGAGCCGCTCCAGAGACGGCTTTTTAAGTAAAGGTTTAACTACAGCCAGCTTGAAGGCCTGTGGTACATAGCTGATTATTAGAGATAGGTTGATCATATTTAAGATTGAAGCATTAATTAATGGCAGGACTTCTTTGAGCACTTTTGTAGGAATGGGGTCTAAAAGACACGTTGATGGTTTGGAGGAAGTAATTATTGAAGTTAACTCAGAAAGATCAATTGGAGAAAAAGAGTCTAAATGAACATCAATGGTACTGAAAGTAGCTGTAGATAATATTACATCTGTAGGATGATTATTGGTAATTTTTTCTCTAATGGTTAAAATTTTATTTGTGAAGAAGTTCATGAAGTCATTACTAGTTAACGTTAAAGGGATGGTTGGCTCAACAGAGCTCTGACTTTTTGTCAGCCTGGCTACAGTGCTGAAGAGAAACCTGGGGTTGTTCTTATTTTCTTCAATCAGTGATGAATAGTAAGATGTTCTGGCTTTGTGGAGGGCTTTCTTATAAAGCAACAAACTATTTCTCCAGGCTAAATGATGATCTTCTAAATTTGTGACACGCCATTTCCTCTCCAGCTTACGAGTTATCTGCTTTAGGCTACGTGTTTGAGAATTATACCACGGAGTCAGGTACTTCTGATTTGAGGCCTTAGTTTTCACCGGAGCTACAGTATCCAGAGTCGTACATAGTGAGGAGGTAAAATTATTAACAAGATGATCGACCTCTGTTGGAGTAGCGTTCAGATAGCTGCTCTGCTCTGTGCTGGTACAGGGCATTGAAGATGATAACAGTGGGTGGATTATATTCTTAAACTTAGTTACAGCACTTTCAGAAAGACATCTACTGTGATAAAGTCTACTCTCCACTGCTGTGTAATCAATTATTGTAAATGTAAATGTTATCAGGAAATGATCAGACAGCAGAGGGTTTTCAGGAAACACTGTTAAATGTTCAGTTTCTATGCCATATGTTAAAACAAGATCTAGAGTGTGATTAAAGTGGTGGGTGGGTTCTTTTACATTTTGACAGAAGCCAATTAAGTCTAATAACAGATTAAATGCCATGTTGAGGCTGTCATTTTTAGCATCTACATGGATGTTAAAATCACCCACAATAAT
The DNA here is from genome assembly GCF_036321145.2 of Pelmatolapia mariae. Taxonomy (NCBI): domain Eukaryota; kingdom Metazoa; phylum Chordata; class Actinopteri; order Cichliformes; family Cichlidae; genus Pelmatolapia; species Pelmatolapia mariae. The sequence goes on from NC_086241.1 coordinate 38,381,322, forward strand.
TATTTTATCTGAGCTGAGCACTAAATCAGATAAAAAGTCTGAGAAATCAGAGAGAAACTCTGTGTAAGGCCCAGGTGGACGATAGATGATAACAAGTAAGACTGGTTTCTGAGTTTTACAGCTGGGTTGGACAAGGCTAAGCATCAGACTTTCAAATGAATTAAAAGTCTGTCTGGGTCTTTGGTTGATTAATAGGCTGGTGTGAAAAATTGCTGCCACACCGCCCCCTTGGCCTGTGCTTCGAGATTTCTGGTAGTTAGAATGACTCAGGGGTGTTGATTCATTTAAACTAACATAATCATCCTGCTGCAACCAGGTTTCTGTAAGGCAGAGTAAATCGATTTGTTGATCAATTATTAAGTCATGTACTAACAGAGATTTGGAGGAGAGAGACCTAATATTTAATAATCCACATTTCACTGTTTTACTCTTTGGTTCAGATGTGGATACTGTATTGTTCTTTCTTTGTGATTTTTCATGTTTAAGTTGTTTGTTGCTGGTTTTTAGTTTGTTTTTTGTCTGTTTGGGAGCTGACACAGTCTCTGTGGAGATGGGTTTTTGGGGGGGTAGCAGGAGGAGAGAAGCTGCAGAGAGGCGTGTACGACTACAACTCTGCTTCCTGGTCCCAACTCTGGATAGTCATATTTTGGGGGGTTTAATAAATTTGTCCATATTTCTAGAAATGAGAGCTGCTCCATCCAAAGTGGGATGGATGCCGTCTCTCCTAACAAGACCAGGTTTCCTCCAGAAGGTTTGCCAATTATCTATGAAGCCTACATCGTTTCTGGGACACCACTCAGACAGCCAGCAATTTAAGGAGAACATGCGGCTAAACATGTCACTCCTGGTCTGATTGGGGAGGGGACCAGAGAAAACTACAGAGTCCCACATTGTTTTGGCAAAGTTACACACCGATTCAATATTGATTTTAGTGACCTCCGATTGCCGTAACCGGGTGTCATTACATTGCGACGGGTCGCTTGAGCTCGCAGCTCAGATTGTTAGACCCCCTCTGGCAGTGGCAAGAGAATGCTTAGACAGATACTGAACAATGAGATTGTTAAGAAGAAAAGGCATTTTTTGTACGTGGCCCATAACCCTAAAAATAATTTATGTTTTGCAAAGTCTGGCCCACCTTCTGCACCCTGATTTTAATGATATCCAGGCAGAAAACGTAGCTGGAGAATGTTAAATGGTAAATGGCCTGTATTTGTATAACGCTTTTCTAGTCCCTAATGACCCCAAAGCGCTTTACACATCCAGTCATCCACCCATTCACACACACATTGGCTGTATCCCAATTCAGGGTCTACAGCCTTAAAGTACGCATCCTCAACGGTAGGCCGGAAGTGCGAGGCTTGTGAAATGGGACGGTCTAGCCTCCGTGGTGCCCAGGTTGCTAGGTACTCCTTCAGAAATGAAGGAGAACATATTTTGTTCATTTTTTTGTTTGTTTCTACACGAGCTTTGTGAGATTTAATAAGTATCTGAGGCTGAGACCACGGGACTGTGAAACATGATTGTTGGGCTTCATTTCTGTACTGAACAGTCATTTAAGATTAGCTAGTAACCTATCAACAGGATGTCAATTCTCTGTACTGTTAATGTAAAAGTAGAAATACTAAATGGCACTGTTATCTATATCAGCCTTTTTGTTCCCCTGTAGTTAATCAGACAAACAAAGCACACATAACTACACTGATAGCTGTTACTTTACTTTAGGGTGGAGTCTGCTGTTTACTGGTTCTTTATATTAGCTTGCTGATTTACAAGTTAATGGAAAAGTCATTAATGATGTGGTTTAGTTTTATGTGCTGATTTTGCTACAGTGGCTCACAGTGCCTGCTGGAAAAAACTGCAAAAGCTATACTACTATAAATTTAGGCTCCTCTCCTCTTCAAGGTCACTGTGTTGTGTACGTCCAAACAGCTTCCAGGGCCTTTGTTTTTGTTGTTGTTTGCTTTTTTGTTTTTCAAAATCACTTCTTGGATATCTCATTTCAACCAGGTTTTCATCTGTGATGGAAAGCCTTGACAAAATCCTACAACTTTAAATTCATTTTATGGGAAGAGGATGAAGCTGCAGAAAGCAAAAATCTGGCAAGTTGGGCTGGTTGTTGAGCAGAGGCCAAAATAAATAAGCCTTCAATGCACTGTGAGGCAGCACATGAGGGCAGAGGTCCTCTCTCCAACACCTCAGGATGTTACAGTGGAACTTTATGCTGACAACCTGACCATGGGGGACAAATTCACTGCTCAGCCCATGAATGTCAAAAAATAAACCACTAGCTTTCTTCTATTTGTGCTCCTGACCTCAGGCATTGCCTTTGGGCTTAGACACTGTGGACTTCAGAGCCAGAGACCCAGTTCTGATCCCTCGATGTGAAAGTGAGCTCAGCTTGACTTCCAGAGAGGGAGCGAGAGAGAGATGTAAAAATAGCAGGACGGTGAGATGGAGATGACCTTGTAGGGGAGATTGGACAAATTTATATTGTGCATAGTTTTTGGCTCTACGGTGCAGATTAACACATTCGCCTAATGCGAATCTGCGGTTCAAGACTGGGAGGAGATGGAAAACCCTGGGAAGGTTGTGCCAGGAAGGAAGGGCATCCGACGTCAAATCTGTGCTGATCCATCTGCCGCTGCGACTCCTGGGAAAGAAGCTTTATGGCTTTTGCTTCAGAGTCACAAACCTGTTGACTGCATTAATCTCTTAACATCCAACATCTCATTAATCCAGTAATGTGACCACAACAAATGTAAAATAAAAACTGCATTTATATTGTGTAAAGAATTTGTTTTAAAGTGAGTTTAATCTTTACCACCAGGTTTTGGTTGACCTGAAGGCAGACAACCAGCGTCTTAAAGATGAAAAAGGAGCACTCATCCGTGTCATCAGCAAACTCTCCAAAGAGATGCAGGGAGAGAGAGACATGAAGAGCAGGGATCCCCCTCCTCCCTCCACCCACCTCTCCATCCATCCCTCCCTGCCATACATTCCTCCCAGTGCCAAAGAGAGAGAGAGAAGGGGAGAGAAGCAGCAGAAAGTCCTTCGTACATGAGCACTACAGCATGACTTGGATTGTGTGCTTCTATGCGAACAGCTGGAGTGTCTTTTGTGTGCCTTAATGCCGGATAGTCACAGCAAAGACCCCGTGGCTGCGGCCAGAGGCTTCCACAGTAGCATCATGAGACCCGACAACAGCCAGAACACTCTGTGTCTGGTGCAACACGCAAAACTGTGCGTCATGGTGAGCGCCAACGCACTCCTGTGCACTCCTATCCGTACTTCCTCGATGCACGTGGATGCACACAAGACAGTCTGGCCTTAAAGTTCCCACTTAGTATTTATTTTTGTGAACACATTCACAATTTTTTATTTTTCATCCCCCCCAATCCCCTCATCCTACTCACAGTCCAAATGTAATGTGTTGTCAGGCAGGAAAGATTTCGGTGCATCCTTTTTTTTTCTTTCTTTCTTTTTTTTAAAAAAAACAAACATTCAGCATCATCCTGACAACGGGAGTCATCCGTGAAGGTCTGTTGGGTTGTTGTCTTTCCATGTGCAAGTGTTTGAAGCCACCTACCTCTCCACCTATGCACTTCCCCACATCATTTTTATATTTTTGTGACCACAGATACACTCCATGCTCTTAAAAACAAAAACAAAAAAAGAAAAGCACACACACAAAAAACCGCAGCACTTTATTCTCTGCAAAGCGATAAAGATCTGCGAGGCTCTATCCTTACGTTGGGCAAGTGCTGAGTGTTTGTATATGTGCGCATGAGGGTGGGAATGCATGTTTGTGTCTGTGTGTGGCTGTTTGTCTGTGTCTATATGTCAGGTCGGGTCTTAGACTCCACCTCTCTAGGAACTCCCAGGCCCTCCAAAGTATGGAGGTCTATCTCCCCTCACCACACTCCCTGCTGGTGACTGGTGCCCTCAGGGGTCGGTGCGTTGGTGGTTCTTGGTGTCCAGGGCTGGGCGCTCAGGTATGTACCAGCTCACTCCTGGTGGCTACTTGGCGGGGCCTGGCGCCTGTTGCTCGGTCAGGCCTCTTCCGGGGCAAAGGGGGCCCTCGGGCCTCCGGCCTCTGGGCCTGCGGCTCGGTTCACTCTGGCACAGCTGGCTGCCGGCAGAGCCGGCGGGCAAGCCAGTGCAGCCCCCTCTGGCTTCTGCTCCGTGGCTACTGGGTGACCCCTCATCTGGGGATCTCCTCAGCCCTTCCCAGGAGGGTGGCACGCATGCCCCTCCGGTGGTCTCGCACTCTGGGGCCTCTGGATGTCTGGAGCCTGGATCTCCTCCATGCCTGCTTCATGCCCTGGGGGACAGGGCTACGGCCCTCTACACCCTCTAGCAGACCATTACATGGGGAAACCTTTTGAATACAAGCGCGCTGATCCACACAGGTGTGCACACGGGTGTTCACTGTTCGTAAACATAAACTACACCTTTCTTGGCTGCTACTTCAAAGCACATTGTGCGCTGTCGGTCCTGCGTGCTGCACCACAACATTCAATATTTAGTATTTACTGCTGTTTACACTTAGCTAGATTAATGCGATGGTGTTGTGTTTAGTATGTTGCTTTGTGTTTTTTGCTTGTTTTCTCTTCTTTTTCTCTCAACAGGTGATCCAGGAGATTTTTTCAGGACCAATACGGCAAGGCCGTGATGATCCATTCGGCAAAGTAAATCCATTGGGTATCCTTGTTGGTCTTCAGACAACAATTCTGACGGCTAAAGAACCAAATGGGACAGACAAAAAGATAAATAAATAAATAAAAAGAAAAAGAAACAGATGCTCCTTCCTCCTCACGTGAGAATAAAACATTCCCACTTAAGTAATGAGTTTAAGGACTTACGGTACGTGTTTGTGCATGCTGTTGGCAGCAGCGACAGAGCTTTAACTTTAATGTGTTTGAAACCATGATTTTACTTGATAAGGGGACATTTTATCTTTATTTGTGTATTTTTGTTTTTGCGTTGCTACATTTCAGCCAGGCTGTCTGCATGACACATCTTATGGTTATATTTAGGCATGGCTTGTGACACAGAAGTGTCAAAGTCAACAGTCTGCAAATAGTCTTACTAACGTGAACCTGTGGAAAATAGAGGGTCCAGGTCCACAGAGGAAAAAAGCATTTGAGATCTACAGCCTTATGTTTGCATTTTTAATCTTAATGGTTTTCACTCCAAATCAAATATTTTTATCATTTAGGTGAAAACTTCCTGACTTCTTGGTTTGATTTGAGCCTTTAAAGTGAAGGTAATCTCCTCATCATGTCCTGTGACTCGGACCCTTACATCTTCACCACCGACACCCTCCCTAGTGACCTCCGCTTCCTCCCTCCGCTTGCGAATGGCCACGTGGGCTGGAGGGTGTACAATAATATCATGCACATGGGGGGCGTTTATAATGGGGAGGGTGGGCGCTGCCACAGAGCAGATGTCCCCTGCCCTCTAGCTGTTAAGGTGGAGCTAGAGGAACCTGTCCAACACACCTACAGCCTGGACACCCACAAAGGTAGACACTCCTGTGCAGGTGTTTTCTCCATGGTGTTGTTGCTGATCTGGTCTCATACTTCTCTCTCCTGTTCTTGTGCAGGCATTTTTATTCACACTCTGAGCTCCGCTAGCGCCACACAGTCTTTGTACTCTCACCGACACTACCCCAACCTGATGGTGATGGAGATCCTGCTGGAGCGTCAGGTGACCTCACAGGAGCCCGTCACGGTTAAGCTGGTCAGCTCATTCACACCTCAAAGCAAAGACATCAGGTTTGAGGCCGGCCCTGATTACAGAGGAGGCAGGTGAGGCTAACAACATTTTTTTGAGTTTTTAGTAAAAGGAAAAACTGTTGCACAGTCTAAATCCAGCCCTCCCTCAGCCACATCCAGGGACAGACAACCACAGCTGAGTACCCTGGAGGTTCTTGTCCTACTGTGCACCTCATCTGGACCCCCGTGCCCGTGACTCTGATGCTCCCTCCCAAGCACAGCGAGGCTCGCTGGGGTTTTATCCTGGTCGCGGCCAGCAGTTTAGACTCGGCTGAGGCCAGTTTTGATGAGGGCCTGAATCTGATGGCAACTGGGAGTCTGCGTCCATCTCACGAGAAGGCCTGGCAAGAGCTGTGGCTGCAGAGCAAAGTGGAGGTGACAGGGTCTGAGAGCCTCTGCAAGGCCCTGATTGGCTGCATGTTCTACCTCCTCAGCGCTTTCCCGTCCATACATGACACCTCCAGCTCTTTCGGTGGAGTCAGTCCAGGAGGGCTCTCTAATAGTGGAGAAGGCCAGGACTACTGGGGCCATGTTTTCTGGGACCAAGTGAGGCTAGATTCAGCCAATGGCCATGTGTTGTTGATTCTGTTATATGTTGTGTCACACAATGACTCTTCCTTCCTGTGGCAGGACATCTGGATGTATCCCGGGATAGCCCTTTTTTATCCTAAACTAGCCCGAGCTGTGCTGGAGTACAGGGTGGAGACCATAGATGGTGCTAAAGACAACGCCCAAAAGCAAGGCTACAAGGTATAAGACGATCGGTGGAGTGTTTTTTTTTTCTACTGTTTTTCTTCTGTTCAACTCTGAAAACAGTACTGGCTACACAGATCAACACACAAATGCACTCATGATGTGGTGGCACATCAGAACATAGTAAAGTAAATAATAAAGTTACAATAATAAAAAAAAAATAATAAAGTTAAGTAAGTAAGTAAAGTTTATTTATATAGCACCTTTCATCGACATGTGTCACAAAGTGCTTTACAAGGTAAAAACACAGTACAGTCATAAATACATCATAAAACTCTGGTCTAGTTAAAAGCTTTTTGAAATAAAAATGTCTTTAGCTGCTTTTTGAAGGTCTCCACTGAGTCCAAACACCGTAGAAATTGGGGAAGTGCATTCCACAGTCTGGGTGCAACAGCTTGGAAAGATCGGTCCCCTCGAGTTTTAAAGCGAGTGTGGGGGACCACTAAAAGATTTTGGTTTGATAACCTCAGGTTACGAGAAGAGGTATGTGTACGAATCAAATCAGCAACATAGGGAGGGGCCTGTCCCTGTCATGCTCTAAAAGTTCAAACTAGAATTTTAAAATGGAACCTAAATCTGATTGGTAGCCAGTGCAGCGACTGTAACACAGGGGTCATGTGAGCTCCCTTGTTTGAGCGGGTCGGTAGCCTCGCTGCAGTTTTGAACAACCTGTGGACGAGCTAGCCCTTTCTTGTTTAGACAAGTAAACGGGCTGTTACAGTAGTCGAGTCTTGTAGAGACAAAAGCATGTATTATCATCTCGAGTTCACTTGTTGACACGATGGATCTAAGTTTTGAAATCTTCCTCAAGTGAAAAAAGCAGGTTCTTACTATCTGATTTAAATGTCCCTCCAAAGAAAAAGCTTCATCAAAAATAACACCCAGGTTTCTAAGGTTATGTTTCTGTGAGGAACCTAAGTCACCCAGTCGCCGTTTAATATCAGGTATTGCACTGCCTGGTGCAATAATCAAAGTTTCTGTTTTGGCCGGGTTTAGCTGTAACCAATTATTGTTCAACCATTGTTGGTTAAACAGTCAAGTTATTCTTGTTAATATTAGTTTCCACCAACAGTGGTGATTCCATTTGGTAGATTTACACAGTTTCCACCCAACCAAACTCTCTAAATCTTTGGTTATGGACTAAATAACATCCAACATGTTCGTTGTTCAGTTTTAGAGGCTCCCAGGCGGATTTTGTTATCAGAACAGGTCTTAAAACACAGTGGAATTAATATTCCTGTGCAGATATTTACAATAAAGTCCATTAAGACATTTTTTCAAATGTTGTGCTTTTTTTAATATAGGATGTGACATATTAACCTTCTGAATAATTTCACAGTTACCTGCAAGGATGTTGTATAAGCAATACTACAGGTTGGACATATAATCTGTAATATCAAAACTACTCAGAACCAGAGCAAATCTTAATACTATTAAGAGTTTCTGAGGAATTTCAGGCAAATCACTCAGTGTTAGATTGTAAAAAAACAAGCAGTGGGTACAACAGTGAGGCAGAAACGACAGATTCAACTGTAAAATCAGATATACTGTAAAAGATAAACAGGACGACTTTGTTGAAACCTGGTATCCTTTCATCACTTACTTGGAAAGAGATTATGGTCGTAATAGCTGTTGCATGCCCTGGTGCATTCACAGTGCCCATTTTTAGTGGAAAATCCATGTTCTCTTATAATCCTTTTTTTCTTGCAGTTTTTGTTTTGTTTTGTTTAACTGTGTGACATATTCTGAGAGTAACAACTGGGATATAAGAATGAAAATCCTAGAATAAAGATGAACTTGGCATGAGTGGCAGCTGCATGAACACCTCAGAACCTAGTGGTTGTAATATTTTCTGTACATCTGCCCCATTGGTGCACAGTTAGTATCTGCTGTATGCTATTGTAGAGGCATATATTTGACTTTCTGTAGGTCCGGCTTTACTTTTTAATAATAACAATCAAACAAAGTCTGAGCCTTCTAAAGAAATATGCTGTTTTACAGGGTCTAAAGTTCCCGTGGGAGAGTGCTATGTCAGGGAGAGAGGTGTGTCCAGAGGACATTTATGGACAACAAGAGATTCACATCAACGGAGATGTCACATTGGCTTTCCAGCACTATTTCTACCTCACCGAGGTATGCTCGTTCACATCCCCACTCACTGTCCCTTCTACCTGGCGTCGTTAATCTAGCTCTTTGCTGCAGGATCTGTCCATGTTCAGAGAGGGAGTGGGCAGCGAGGTCATCTATGGTGTGGCTGATTACTGGGTTTCAAGGGTAACCTGGAAGCCCGAGGACCAGAAGTATCACCTACTGGGTAAAGACAATTAGTAGGAAGATGGTACTCAACCTTGTCACACTAAATAAATTCAGTGCATCAGTTCCCTGCTTTAATGAAAGGATCTGACTCACACTTTGGTTTATTTTATATTGAAGGTTAACTTCATGTTGTTTCCATTCAGGTGTCATGCCACCCGATGAATATTACTACAATGTCAATGACTCTGTGTACACAAACACAGTGGCCAAACTTGGGTATTTGTATTCAAGATTAAACTTATAACTATAACACCTTATAACTTATGTCTTATCAATACCAGTAATAATGAAAATATCTTATTTGTCAGTCTTCAGTTTGCTGTTGAACTGGCTGAACTCCTTCAGCACCCTGCGCCCAAGGAATGGCAAGCAGTGGCCGAATACATTAAGATACCTTTTGACGAAGCGCATCAGTACCACCCTGAGTACGACGGCTACATTAAAGGTTAATATTTGTTTCTGTTAAGAAAGAACCTTAAATATTCTTAACTTGATGCCAGAATGTCCTCTGGGTGACAAACAGGGCATCCCGTGAAGCAGGCGGACACAGTGTTGCTGGGATATCCTCTTGGATTGCCGATGTCCCCAGAGGTTAGAAGGAATGACCTTGAAGCGAGCCAGTGACAGACCCTCACGGTCCAGCCATGACATGGGTATGAAAGACATAGCATCCTCTATGGTCACACGAAACTGCTGAATCAACTAAATTTGAGGTTTGTTGAATCTGTGTCAACAAGCATTAACCTCCTAGGACTTGGCATCCACATATCATATGGATGCCAGGACATCATATTGGACATATGGACATAATATTTTGGGTTGTCTAGACCACAATACTAAATTTTGCTCTACAAGGGCCTGTTATCCTCTTCTCACAAACTACCTAAGGTAAAAATAGATCGTGGCTCAAGAGTTGGGAGTTCACCTTGTAATCGGAAGGTTGCCAGTTCGAGCCCCGGCTTGGACAGTCTCGGTCGTTGTGTCCTTGGGCGAGACACTTCACCCGTTGCCTGCTGGTGGTGGTCAGAGGGCCCGGTGGCGCCAGTGTCCGGCAGCCTCGCCTCTGTCAGTGCGCCCCAGGGTGGCTGTGGCTACAATGTAGCTTGCCATCACCAATGTGTGGATGACTGGATGTGTAAAGCGCTTTGGGGTCCTTAGGGACTAGTAAAGCGCTATACAAATACAGGCCATTTTTTCTTTGTTTTTACATTCATCAGGTCCCAATCAGCCCAATCAACAGAAAGAAATTAAAAATGCATGCCATGAAAGAGTTTGGGTCTTAGGAGGTTAAAGTAGTTATTAAGACAAAAGAGGATCCAAATCAGTACTTAATATACTTAATAAGAAGTCTTACTTCTCAGTGTGGTGCAGTGACTGACTTTTGTGTTCATATTTGAATCAAAACTTTTTACTTTCCATTTTCAGGGGATGTTTGCAGTCGGCTGGCTGGAGCTCGGGGAGGCTGAGAAAGCTCAGCTTTTACTTGAAAAGTGCTTCAACAACATCCAGGGCCCGTTCCAGGTACCCTTTAGCTCACACATCCACATAAACACACAGCTGACATTTACTGGGCGAAAGATTGATTACCTTTCCTCGCAGGTATGGAGTGAATCATCCGATGGCTCCGGTGCAGTCAACTTTCTCACAGGTATGGGAGGATTTCTGCAAGCTGTGCTGTTTGGCTACACCGGTTTTAGGTTAGTTCTTAATCCAGGAAATAAACACTTCGGTGTGTTCGGTCCACAGTGTGTTCACAGTGATACAAAGCTTCACATACTTGTTTTATATCCTAGAGTTCAGAAGGACTGCCTGGCATTCTCGCCACTGCTTCCCAACGACGTCTGCGAGTTTTGTGTCCGTGGTGTGAACTACCTGGGCAGCCAGATGGACTGGCTACTGAGGAAGGAAGAAGTCTGTATCATACTGAGGGAACAGGAAGGCAGTACAGGCAACACTAAGCCCTGTAATTTACAAGTTGTCCTGAAGGCATCAGGAAGTAAAATCCCCCTCACACCAGGCAAAGCACAAGTTCAAACATGCAGTTTGAACATGCAGCTCTTCAGAGCAAGTTTTATTGATGAAAATAATTTGATCGTTTCTGTGTGAAAAAGAAACAAACACGTCTCACAGTATAGCAAAAAGAAATGATCATTTAACTGTTTATATGGGGACACAATCTTGATAGAAGTGAAAAACATTTGAATCTCATAATCAGGGAAAAAAACTCCAGGACTGTGATCTTCTCCAGCTTACCTTATCTAGGCTGGAAGTGATGTAAAAATAATGTGTGGGGCATGAACTCAAAAGTATAGCCTGCCAGAACAAGATTGCAAACCGGTGTGCATACCTGAACCTGATCCAAGCTTGTATACATCTGTATTTTCAGGGCAGCCGGTAACTTTCCCTCGAGAGCCCGGATACGTTTGCAAACTGATTTCAGCTGCTTCCTGCTGGCCTTTCTGAAACCTGAGCACCAATCCTCCGAAACATTTCACATGCTGACAGTTGAAAGCATATTTGTTTTTATTATATTTTGCTTGATTTACTAAATGTATGGAATAAAGAAGGGCAGTATTAATTTAAGTCCCCCAGCAACTATGGATCTGAGCAGGGCAACATACGCTGGTCTGCAGTACGGGGGCCCCACAGGGAACTGTGCTGGCACCGTTCCTCTTCACCCTCTACACTGCAGACTTCTCCATCAACTCCCCACGCTGCCACCTACAGAAGTTCTCTGACGACTCTGCCATAGTCGGCCTCATCACAGGTGAGGACGACTCAGAGTACAGACAGTGGACTCTGGACTTTGTGGACTGGTGTCAGCAGAACCACCTGCTGATCAATGCCGGGAAAACCAAGGAGTTGGTGGTGGACTTCCGGAGACGCAGACCCACCACACTGACACCGGTGAACATCCAGGGAGTGGACATTGAGATAGTGGACTCTTATAGGTACCTGGGTGTTCACCTGAATAATAAACTGGACTGGAGCCACAACACTGATGCTCTTTACAGGAAGGGTCAGAGCAGACTCTACCTGCTGAGGTGGCTGAGGTCATTTGGAGTACAGGGAGCGCTTTTAAAGACCTTCTATGACTCTGTGGTGGCATCTGTCATTTTTTACAGTGTTGTGTGTTGGAGCAGCAGTTTATTGGCAGCTGAGAGGAAGAGGTTGGATAACCTCATCAGGAAGGCCAGCTCTGTTCTGGGATGCACCCTGGACCCAGTGCAGGTGGTGGGAGACAGAAGGACTCTGGCCAAAATAACATCTCTGATGGACAGAGTCTCCCACCCCATGCATGTAAATGTTGCTGCAGAGCTGCTTCAGTGACAGACTGCTGCATCCTCGATGCATGAAGGAGCGTTTCCGCAGGTCCTTCCTTCCTGCAGCTGTCAGACTGTACAATCAGAACTGCTCCCAACAAACATAGATGTTTACATCAGCGCTGTAACTGCCATAAGTTAATTAACCGATTCGCACTACAACCTGGTTTGCCTCTTATCTGTAGTTATTTATATTTAATTTAATAACTGTACAGTACTCTCTGTATATAGTAACCATTGTCCTTAATGTAAATATGTAAGAAAAATTGTGTATGTTTCTGTTCTGTGTCCTGTGTACTGTTGTTTGTATGTGTGTCTTTTTGGCTGCTGTTACAACCAAATTTCCCCTTGTGGGACAATTAAAGGATTATTCTATTATATTCTATAATACACAGAAGGATTTGCATGATATTTGTGGACTTTTAAAGTTAATTAAAAAAAATGCAGAGAAACTTTGAGTCTAAATTACTGAGTTATTGAAGTTTGCGATGTCAAAGGAAATATGATGATCAGAGTTATTATAATTACGTATTTTTATTTAGTGTTTTTGTTTTAGTTTTGAATCTTTTCCTTTCACTTTAGTTCAGAGCACCTTTGACATTTGAGTTTAATCTTTGTAAGTTTGTCTTTATATTTTATGTATGCTAATTGTCCTTGATAAAGATGGGACTCACCAGGCACCGCATTGTAACAATATTATCACTTGATTTAACTCACGATATGATACTATAGCAATTGTAAACATTTTGTCATATGCAGAGTATTGCAATAACATTTACTGTGATTTACCAACGGGAGTATTATCAGAATACAAGCCGCTGGCAGCCAGTTGAGTCGACTCCCCTCAAGTTTGGTTGTTAACAAAGACTCAGACATCTGGAGACTGATGGCAACATGTTTGCCATCAGTCTGCATTTATACATTAGACAGCAATTATTTGCAGACCTTCAGCAATCTGTCTGAGAGTGATTGCAGTCAGTCCAACTCAGACTGCAGATGTTTGCAGGAATGCATAATGTGATCAAATTAAACAAATCACCAGCCATCAATTTCTTTTACAGGTTTAAGGAGGTTGGTGTTTAATTTTCACTCATGTGACTAAGCCAATATCTTGAATTAGGAGATAGACTTGTCAAGCTAAGTGTAGAAAATGTAGGATGTTGTTTTGTTAAACTGATTTAATGTAAATTTGCTCTTCCAAGGTTATCTCAGGATGGCGGTGTGTGAAAAGAGCCCTCTTTTCTGCAGTGTTCGAAGAGTATTTTAATTTATTTGAAGAAATGTAGATATTTGGTGTCTTTGTATTGATACATTATCACCGTGTAAAATATCGTGACACTCTCCCTAGTGTCTTTCTACTCAGGGATAATGAATACTTGCACCATCTCCTTTGACTACATTAAGAAAAGACTAAGTTAGGGAGTAAGTTTTAGTTAACTATGTTAATTTGCCTGACACTAAGCACATCCACACTTTTTAATGGTGACTGTTAGATGATTAGAGTTATAGTTAGATATGCCATGCAAAAAAACAAAACACTAAACAACTTACAATAATTACAATGCATTATAGACTTTTATTTATGACTGGAAGGATGAGGGCACAAGAGCATGTACACAATGCATTTCTGTTTACTTTGACTTACAGACTACCATGACCTTTGTGAGATTCATGACTTCAAGCATCCTGTAGCTTTGCTTCCTGACAGGAGAAAACTATTTCAGTCTCCAGGGGGGAAAAAATCCAGAGGAAGGTCATCACCGTTTACTTGAAATACAATTGCGTCGTCTTCTTGATTTAGGCACACTAGAGTCTGTGCTGGTGTATTGCTACCCTCTACCCTTTAATCGTCAAATCCCTTGTGGTAAACTATTATATATGAACCTTACAGATCCCTCAGGTCATCTGGATCTGGTCTTTTATCAGTTCCCAGAGTCAGAACCAGACATGGAGAAGCTGCATTCAGCTTTTATGCTCCATATATCTGGAACAAACTCCCAGAAAGCCTCAGATCAGCTGAAACACTCAGTTTATTTAAATCCAGGTTGAAGACTCACCTGTTCTCAGCTGCATTTGAATAAAACACCAAATCCGCACTTTTAAGCTTAAATTTCAAAACTTACATTTTAACTACTGATTTTATCTACTGTTCTGATTTTTGATTTTATATACTGTTTTGTTTTGTTTGTTTTAATCAATTTTAAATCATGCTTTTTATTTGTTTTTGTTTTTAATGTCTCTGTAAAGCACTTTGAATCACCTTGTTGTTGAATTGTGCTATATAAATAAACTTGCCTTGCCTTGCCTATAATCCAACACCATCTAGATTCTTAGGTTTTATCTGATACTGAGCACATCCACACTTTCCATCCAGATGTTTACCAATAAGAGCCAGCCGAACTCTAAACCCACAGTTTCCAAGAGTGATTTTAAATAATAAAAAGAAAAAAGAATGAAACAAAGAATAAAACACATCTCAGGGGTGGGCAATTCCAGGCCCCGAGGGCCGGTGTCCCTGCAGGTTTTAGATGTGTCCTTGAACCAACACAGCTGATTTAAATGGCTAAATTAGCTCCTCAACATGTCCTGAAGTTCTCCAGAGGCCTGGTAATGAACTAATCATTTGATTCAGGTGTGTTAACCCAAGGTGAGATCTAAAACCTGCAAGACACCGGCCCTCGTGGCCTGGAATTGCCCACCCCTGGTCTAACTGGTCCACTTTGGTTATATTTCACTGTTCTTTCCACGCCCACCCCCGTGACATCACACTCCAAAGCCCTATAAAGGGTTTCAGCGGGACAGTTTGTGTCTTCTTGGGTATTCGTCAAGGTAGGAAGCTCCTCGTTTTAGCAAATTTGTCTTTTACGCAAGTATGCGATTGATGTAGCTTTTTAAAATAAGCGGAACAACGAGCCGTCAGAAACGCGAACATCAAAGGTAAATATTTTGACATTATAGACAATGTTAGCTAAGGTCATCAACGTTAGCACACCTGGTACTTTTAGGACACGGCAGAGCAGCTATCAGTAAAACGCCATAAAGATGTTGTGTTATATTATGATTAGATTACTGTTGCAACAGTCTTACAGTAGTATTTAAAATAATATGCGTGCACTGTTGTAAGTGTTTTGTGTTAGCTAGCCTAGCTTGTTCATTTGAAAGCGTTGGGCAGTGTTAATTTTGTTCACTTCAGTACATTATTCAGTGCTTTTGGAATATTTAGCTCATGTAATGATGCTTTTTTTTTTTTTTTTTTTAATTTTTTTTATGGTAACTCAACATGCCAGGTCTGCAATAAGGTGTTAAAAACAAATCTCTTGGTCGACAACACTGTTAAATACCCACCGACCTTAATTGTCATATAGTGTAGTCGCGGAAGTGGAAAACTGTGCACTGTTCAAGTTTAGTTATCAGGAAATCCCACACATTAGTCTAATATTACTTGTATTCTTTGCACAGCTGTCCAAAGGTTAATGTCTTATTGTAAAACGTTTTACTCTATAAGAGTTTTTAACAGGAACTTTAAATACTGTGTTGGTTATTGAGGTGGAAAAAAAAGGTTAGTGCGTTAATCCTTTTAAAGGAACTTCGGGGTTCCTTTTTTAAGCACATTTGGTTCGGATATTACATGTGTGATACTTGCATTCAGTGGCCACTTCGTTAGGTACACCTTGCTAGTACTGGGATGGACCCACGTTTGCCCCCAGACCTGCTTTAATTTTTTATGGCATAGATTCAACAAGATGCTGTAAACATTGCTGAGAGAGCTTGGTCCACACTGACTTCAAAGCATAACACAGGTGCTGCAGATCCATGATGTGAATCTCCTCTTCAGGAGCATCACTAAAAGGCCTCTGCAGGTTTGAGATCTGTTGCTTGTTTGGCCGTTTGAGTGCAATGAACTCACCGTCATGTGCAACAAATGAGTTTAAGCTTTAGCATTGTGACCACTGTCGGAAGAGGAGTACACTGTGACCTTAAAAACATGGAACTTGTAAGCAACAATACACTGGTAACGGGGTGAAGTGTGGCAAGAAAATATCCCCCATATCATCACCAGCCTGAACCATCAATGGATTTGTGCTTCCAAGTTGTTGTCACAAGATTGTGACTGTATCATCCAAATATTGCAGCAGAAATTGTTGACTCATCTGATCAGGCAATGGTTTTCCAGTCTTCTTTTGTCCACTTGTGGTGCTCCAGTGGAAAGTGTCGCCTCTGTTTCCTCTTTGTAACTGACAGGAATGGCCCCCTGTAGTCTTCTGTTGTTGTACGGCATCTGCTTTAACACTGGACCAGTTGGGCATTGAGGATTTTTTATTTTTTTTATTTTATTTTTTTCTCTCCCCACGTCATAATTGCAATGAGTGTTTATTTCAGTTACCTTTGCCTTCCCATCACCTTGAACTAGTCTGGCTAGCCTCTTCAAACCTCTGGCATCAACAAGGCATTGTCACCTAGAGGCCTGCCACTCACTGGATACTTTCTTTTTCAGACTGTTCTGTTCTTCTCTCCATGTTGGGAAATCTCAGTAGATCTGTTACATCCCAAAGCTGATTAAACAAAAACACTACAAACAAGAACAAAGAAAAGAAATGCAAAAGTCATGGAAAATATTTAGACAATGAGAAGGATTTAAAAAAACAAAACATTGCTGCATATAAACATTTTCAATAAGCTACTTTGAAAAAGACATTTCAAACGCTGATGGTGCCCCATTCAACGAACTAAGTAGATTCCCAGCTACATTAGGGCTTCGTAAGTCCTTGAATAAGGTGATTTAATGCTTTAAAAGGTATGGGTAAAATTTTAAGATTAGTTATTCTTTTCTCAGCTAAACTGTAGCTGTTGCTCCGTGTGGGGCTGCTTGAAACTAAGGTGATTCTTAACAGCTGATCCATAATCTTCGCTCGAGCTGAACTAAACATGCCGCAGGATGTCGGAGTGAATTTTGGCGTTTTGGAGAGGGGAGAAGGGGCTCCACTGCAAGGGAAAAAGAAAGCAAGATCATAGCAAAAAGGTTTTCAATTTTCCCCCAGTTCAAAACTGGTGTTTGGGAGGTGACTGTACATAATGCACTTTGTCTAAATCATGCTTTTCTCTTTGATAAAAATGTACTGAAGCTTCAGTACATCAATATGGGGGGAAAATGTAACCTCACTTAAAGAAAAGGACCTGTTAAACATATTTTTAGCAGAGTCCTGCTGATTTTGGCACTAAAAAAGATAAAAATGAGAGTCTTTATATACCCCTGTAAACTGGGTCTTAACTATTCTTGTAATCTCAGAACTCCGACTTTTTGTGCCTCAGGTCATCACCATGGACTCCATACGATCAGTGCGATCCCTCACGCAGATGTTTGGTGGCAAAGCACAAGACTTCATCAATGAAATCGATAATGTCCACATGGTTTGGCTTGAGGAGATCCAACAAGAAGCCAATCGCATGTTCTCAAGGTAGGCTATAAATGTTCTATGTAGCTCTACTCAATGTGTTTAATTTTTTTCTAATGGAGTGCTTTCTTTTCTTCGTTTCAGAGACTTTAATGCTGAACCAGAGTTGATGCCAAAAATGCCGTCACAGAAGAAAAACAGTCGCAGGAAGCGTGTGTCTTTGGGTCGCCAAGAAGAAAATCAGGGAAAGCAAAGGTTTGTTTTATCAGTCCCTGTTTTTAGTGAAGGCAGTCTGAAGCGTGCTGTACCTTTTTTGTAACTCTTATGTTATCCTTTCCTGCTTAGATACTCAAAGGGAAGGTGCAGTAACCTTCGTGGCTCTTCAGTTAAATCACTGCAATTCGGTGCTGAAGAGGATCCCATTTCTGAGGTCTCCACCACTGAAGCCAGTAGCACTGGACAGTCCAAACGCACCACTAGCAGAAACAAACAGACAAAGCCTGAGGTGGTAGATGATGAGAGCCAGTCACCTCATGACTGCGATGAAGTGCAAAACAAAACGCAGGTGGTGGGAGGTGTGGCGTTGCCAACTGTGTCATCTGGTTTGACTTTAGCATTCACCTCCACCGAGTCTCTTAAGATTCCCTTACCTGAAGCCGTTGTCAGCATCTCTCATGCAGACCACGTGTCTGCTGAGCTTGCAAAAGAGCCTGAGCCCTCTCCTGGCCGTACAGCTGCTAAGATTGCAATAGCTGAATCTGCTCAAACCTCGAGGCGCCGCTCTGTGCGGTGCTCCCTGAAGCTACGTCACTCTCTGGCTGGCCTGCGGCACAGTGTGACTCAGGAATCTGTCCGCCGTGCCTCGTGCCGCTCCATGCTTAAGAGTAAAGCTACTCGTGCGGGTAACTCCACGTGTAGCACCAAAGTTAGTGGTAAGAAAAGGACTAGTTTGCTTATAATTACTTAATTTCCAATTATTAAAGGGCTGTTTGAAATGTTTGACTTTTTATTGTTGTAGATGACTCTTGCGTGGAGGAGGAAATGGAGAAGGAAAACCAAGAAGTGTGAGTGTTAAAAAAAGGATATGGGAATCGTAATGATATGGTTTTGTAACGGAGCTTTAAAAAAAAAGTTCTGAATGGTCTGCTTGAATCTACTGATCCTTAAACGAATTCTTTACCCAAAGCCAATAAGCACGAAACCTAGGAGTGATGTTGGATTGAACTTTAGGGCTCATGCAGCTGAGGGTGGTAGACATCTCATTGTCAAGTTCTGTGATCAACAGATGCCTTCATGAATGTACAAAGTTGGTACAAGATGCAAACTACAGATTCTGCTCAAGAACAGGAAGCCCACATTAGACTTTGCCAGAAATCATCTAAATGAGCTGGCTCAGGTCTAGGAAGAAATTCTTTGTACAAATGGAAACAAGATAAACTTGTACCAGAATGATGAGAAGTAGAAAATATAGAGAAAGAGAGAAACCAAACTGAAGTATACCGCATTATCTGTCAGACATGGAGGTGGTAGTGTTATCTCATGGGCCTAATGTCTGCCAGTGGAACCAGGTCATTTGTTGATGTGTTTATTGATGAAGTAGCAGGATGAACTGACGTGTACAGGGGCTGTAGTCTGTGCTCAGACTCATCCTAATGCTGCAAAACTAAAAAGCTGTAATTCCCGAGCAGTTAAAGTAACATTTTTGTTAAAGCCCTGCATTCAAGCTGAAAGTCTGCACTTCAATCACATCTTATTGTTTTTAAAAATCCACTGTGGTTGTGTACAGAGCCAGAACAACAAGAAGTGTCATTTACTGGAAAAAGTAAATGAATTGTTTTTATTTTCTTTTTCTGCCTGTTGTCCCCCCCCCCAGGTCAAGTCGCAGCACTAAGCGTAAAGCACCTGGTACTATAGATGAAAGTCCAACAAAGAGGCGCTCTCCTCCCAAGAAAAGTCAAAGTGTAAGAAGCTGTTAATATGGTTGATGGACATTTTCATATTTTAAGTGGATTTCTTAAGGTTTGACACTGTTTGCTCTGGATGAACAGGCAATCAAACCCCACGTGAAATCTTTTCTGCAAACCGTCCAAAAGAATCAGATGCTGATGACTCCGAATTCAGTCGGCCGGACCGCAGTGATCAAGTCCTTCATCAAACACAACACTCATCTGAGGGTTGATCCTAAGGTAAGCTTCACACGCTGCAAGGCGGCATTCTTTAATACGTACCAGCTTCTCTCCACATGCTCAGTATAGTCAGTGTTGCAGTGAATTTAAAGCTGCATTCAGTCACTTTTAATCTGACTAATGTGAAAAGGTCCTTTCATCAGTGAGTATCCCTTAAACATAAATCTTGTATGTATTTGAGAAACTTATGGGAGCTTAAAATGTGGGGGGACAAAAAAACCACACTTCATAAATGTTGTGGGTCATATTTTTGGTCTGGTATGAATTATGTGGTCCTTATTTGGATGTGCTTTCTCCTCTCCTCAGTTCAGCACTAGTATAGTGGTAAGTGTAATGTCAAACACTGAAGCACTTTATGTTTGTGGGCATTTGCTGGTGTTTAATATTCCCATTGTGCGACTTGATTCAACTTGTACTCATTTAGCACTTTCCCCATCCAAGCCTCTTTCCCACTGGCATGACATTTGGATGTTTAAATAAAAAGTCAAGTACTGATGTAAAGGTGGACACTGCACTTTTTATGGGCATGAGATCGACCTGCATGTAAACAACCCGAAGCTTATCAACTGCATTTGTTTCACAGCGGCCGTGTGTGGAAGGGGCTGCTCTGTAAACATTTCCTCAACCTGATCTCACGGGTCACTAATGCTCTTTGTCGTGTTGTAATCTAACAGAAATCCACCCGCTTTAAATAGCTTTGGTAATCTCATTGTCGAGTTTGAGACATCATTTCATCATAAAGTAGAACTCCATCTTAACCTAAGCTTTTTATTTATTTTCTTTTGAATGTGATTTACCTGTTTGTGGATTAAGCTAAAACTGGGGAAGTATATCGCACTGGGGGTGAAGTTCTCTTTATGGGAGCTCGATTGAGTCTAACAATAACCTGTAATCTTATTCAGCTACTTTGGGGATTTGTACAGTGCTGTGTTTGTGCACTTGGTGCTTTTCCTCATGGCTTTGCTGCTTTTTGTGTTGGACTTGGATCATAGGCAATTTCCATTTACCCAGGCAGGTCCACAACACTAAAGGCTAATGCATAGTTTTAATCTGCACATTTGATTTGACTGAACCTTTTAAGGACCATGAAACTGGCATTTTGGATGGATTTTTGCTTTATTTTTGTAGGGGGCTTCCCCCCCTTTAATTTTATGATTGTTTGCCACATTTTCACCTTACAGCATCTTGATCATATTTCTTTGTGACAGGATGTTTTTATTTGAAAATCTATTTAATTTGTAACCTTTGTTCTATATTCTTAGACAAAAGAGCACAACAAACTTGAAGCACTTAAAAAGAAGCAGGAGGAAAGGATAAGGAAAATGGAAGAGGAGAAGAGGAAACAGGAGGAATTTAAAAGGTTAACCATGCACATATTTCAGAATCAAAGACAAAGCTTCAATTCCTCTTTTAATTAACTTTAACATCGTCTTCTAGGAAGAGGGATGAAAGGTTAAGAAGAGTCTTTGAGGCCAAAGTAAAAGAGGAGCAGAGGGAGGAAGAGAAGAAGAATGATGAGAAAAATGATAAGGTATGCAACAGCTCTTTTGGGCCTGAATCTGTATATTCAGCTTTAAAAGAAACCAGCTCACGTTTGCTCTGTCTCGGCCATTCTACACATTCATGCAGCGCATGGTGGAGGAGAAGGCCAAGAAGAAAGCGGCCCTGAAGCGTCAAGAGGAGCTAGAACAGAAGAGGAAAATGGAAGAGGAGGCCAGAAAGAGGAAGATTCAGCAGGTTATTTGCTTTTTGTGGAGTATTGGCACTACGGCTCTTGTGCAGAGGGTTAAAGGCACTATATTTTCTCATACTGCATGCATGTTTGTTTGTTGTTTTTTTTAAATCAGGAGGAAGAAAAGCGGCAGCGAGAGTTGCTGGCCAAGAAGAAGGCTGAGGAAGAGGCTCGTAAAGCACTCGAGCTGAAGAGGGAGCAGGAACGCGAGAGGGAACGGCAAGCTGCTGCTGAAAGGTCATATGATGATTTCAATACTTCTCACAGTATACAGGAATAATATGTGGTCCTGATCAAACAAGAGCATATATTAGTACTGTTAGGTTTTGATTGGCTTTTCTAAGAATGCTATAATGTTTTTCCTCTAAAACTGTAGTTACACTGAAAATGAAACCCCAAAAGAGACAAAGGACCGGGGTCTTTTCTCGTTTTTGGCTCTGCAACCAGTCTGCTCCATGTTAAAAATGACCCCACTGCCAATTTAAGGCCAGCTGTTACTTGGGCTTATCAGATCAAATATATCCACAGTTGTTAACAGTAACTGCTACAAATGTAGCACCAGATGTTTAGCTTAAAAGGCTATTGTTAACTTTAGTGCCAAGAGCTGTGGTGGTTCTGCTATGATCCTGCTGCACTGGAAACTTTTTCCTCTAAGTAGGACTTTCACAATGTGCATTTCAAATGGTTAATAGATTTCTCACTTTCCAAACATCCGTAAATTTTCCTTTATTGCTCTGTCCCTCACAGATGGAAACGGTTAACAGTAGGGGTGGGTTTTTATAATCGATTTATCAATTAAAATTCTGATGTTTCAGCAGGTCCGCGCTTTATGTTCACGCCCTTTTTGCGCTGATTCTAAAGCTGTTTTATCTCTCGTCAAACAATATTGACCGAACCAGCAGCAAAAGAAGATCCAAACTACGCTTCACATAAACATCGTCATGAACTCTGACTTTTCTGCATTATTCGCTTGCTTGTTACGCACAAGTCTACCGTTGTTTACAGCGCTGTCGGCCGCAGTTTTGTTTTTGTTTTTTCGTTTTACATACTCCCAAAAAGAGAACCTAATTTCTGCCGTTCAATACTGAACAAATTTAAACTTTTTAAAATTATGCAAAACGTTTAGCCGTGTCTCTAATAAAACCGCTGTAACGTCAGAGGTAACGTTCATATGTTTAATGGTTTTCTTTTGTTTTTGATGTACTGCAGAATATTTTTATAAAATGCCAGGAAAACCACCTCCATGTTTTTCTGTTTTTTATCTTCAGCTACTTTGACACAGAGGCATCTGCTGTGACACTTACACCTTTGATAAAGTGTCAGCTTCCTTTTTATAGATGCAAAAATATGTAAATGTACTGATCTGAATTATAATATTTCTGACTGTCAAAATTTCCCAGATTCAAATCGAATTGTGGATCAAATCGATTCTAGAAATCAGTGACGATACCAGCCCTAGTTAACAGCAAACTGTGATCAGTGATGTGAGGAGTAGTGTAGTACTAGCGTGTATATACAAAACACCATACCTAAAGTGTGTCAATTATCTGAATTAACAAAAAAGAGTGTTAAAGCCTGTAAGAAAAGGATGCGAGTTCACTCCAGGTTTTGTTTTTGGATTTTGTTTTTAAAATTGATGCGATGTTTGTGTTTGCAGAGAGCGAGTGGAGAAAGAAAAAGCTCTCGCTCTGCAGCGTGAAGTGGAGAGAGCAGCGAGAGAGAAAGAGATGAGGGAACTCGAGGAAAAAAGGAAGGCACTCAAGGGAAAAAACTGGTAAGAAACAATTGTCTAACAAAACTTGATGTTTGAGCACTCACAATATTTACTTTTGTTTTTAGTGCATTTCTCTTATTAGGAGTGTGTTGGGCTTGATATTTAAAAAAACAAAGAATGGAACTTGATTCAGATGATTAGCAAACATGGGTGTGAATACCCTGAAATTAAAGATGTGAGTCTGTGCGGCGATGATGATGATTATTATTATTATTCAATAAAAGGACTAGATGTTATGATAATGCATATTACAAGTCTACTGTAGCTTGATTGTGTTTCAGTGAATTTAGCGTAACAAATCTTTCAAGCACCATTTTAATTGGCCCAAACTATAAGGGATAGGTTCAATTAGGACCAGTGGGGGGGGGAGCAGCAAAGGCTGGCAGCAAAAGAGAAAGCCACTAAAGAGATGGAAGCTGCTAAGCAGAGGGACGCTGCTGCTCAGGAGGCTGCTAAAACACAGGTACAGCAAAAACTTCAGTTCATCGAGACAGCTTAACATTGGTACAAACTGGGGAGCAAACCCAAACTACAGAAACATTTGCTGTGTTCTGTTATTTGAGATCACATGGTCAACAAATATTTCAAATGAAACTGCTTTTAAGGTTTTGTTTTCCCTAAACCTTATTACATTTCTTTCTCCCTCTCCCCATGCAATGTAGACTGCTGCTAACCTAAATGTGACTGTGGATATTGAGGTAATAACTATAGCTTTTATACTTTTTACATTAGATTATGTACATTATACAAGTCTTTTCACCTTTAGCCTTAAGCATGTAAAAACGATTACATGAAAGCTGTGTTTCCTAGACAAAGGTAATAGACTAGCATTTAATTCAGTTTCTCAGTAGCAAATATTTATAATAAATGCTTCAAAGGGTCTTAACGTGTAATTTCCCAATTTTCTTGAACTGTTCAGCGCTCAGTAATGAGCACGTCTATAGGAAAAGGTGGTGGTCTCAACGTGACTGTGGATATTGAGGTATGTGATTATTATCATTTATTTTTAACACATGTACATTTATTCTAAACAAAGACTAAATGAACTTTTTCCTTCTTTCTGCAGCACTCCTCACCACAGTCATACGCCATCACGCCGAATGGTGGAGATAAACCTTTGATTTTGTCCAAAAATCCAGAAGACTATGGGATGGACCAAAACAGTGATGACTCTACTGATGACGAGTCTGCACAAAGGAAGCCTATTCCACCCTGGGCAGAAGGTATTTAATGATCTCTAGACTCTTCAGTATACCTGAAGTGCTCTTGTGTTACGCGTTAATCCAGCTCAGTTATAATTGTGTCTTAAATTGTTACGGTGGGTTCATACCAAGCTCAGTCAAGTTTCACCTTGTGTTACTCGTCTGAATTCAGTCGTGTTGGAAACCTGCCCTTATTCACCCCTAACAACCAGCGGAGGAGCTGGAAACAAGTTACAGGAACACATTTTCAAAATTCACCATGGAGTGCTACTACACAGCTCCAGTCAAAGAAATATTGTAACCTCCATGAACTCGAACTCTTTATCTGGATCACCAAGCCTGAATTTGTGTTTGCCTCAGAAAGACTGAGAGAAAGTCTTCACCATGTCTGGCATTTGGGTTTTTTATTCCCCCCCCCCCTAAGTTTAGGCTGAAACTCTCAGCCTAAACTTAGGGAATTGCTGGTGTACAGAAATGGCCCAGCACCAAGACCCTGCTTGGACAATGTGAGAGAAGTTGAGGTGCCCGAGATTCACAGAATTTACAGAAAGGCACTATTTTGTGATGTATATCGTTATTGGGATATGAGATTTTGGTCATACCTGCACATGTGCACTGTGAACATTTACAGTGGTTAAGATTGCATAGTTTGGCCACCAGAGGGCACTCTGTAACTTCCAAGTTTTCATGTGTTCTGCACCCAGAACAGCCAGCTGGTCCAAGCATTTAATTCCCAGTTGGGCAGAGCACAAATACTAGCCACAAAAACAAACCCATATTTGTTGGTCTGTGAGCAAACACTTGGCACCAGTGGAGAGGAAGAAGTCTCTTCAATAGGAAGTACCACGTTCAGGGAGAGGCAGCAATCTGCTGAGATCTGTTGGACAACTGATCACTTGATCATAAATATAATTTCATTTCCTGAATGAACTTGAAATGTAATGACTCCCTTGATATATCGCACTTTAACTCAGGATGAAGAATCCTAGGTATGACACTACAGGAAACTTGAACCATGATAAGAGATTTCAGACATTTGTATCACAGTTCTGGTCTCTGTCACAATTTTACACCCCCTACCAAACTGGGCTAAACCCACATGTGTGTTTGTGGATATTGCATGCTATTTAAAGCTCCTAAACAGACCTGTTTGTGTGGTTTTTTTTTTTTTTTTTTTTTTTTTTTTTTTTTTTCTCTCTCTCTCTCTTCTCCCCCCCCCCCCCCCCCCCCTCAGGTCCCAATCTGGAGCAGATATTAATGAAGCAATACTACAACCCTCCTGATTTGGACTCTTTCGACCAATCGAGCCACCACGACTGGAAAACATCTTTTACAAGAGCAAGCCCAGATATTTTAAACGTACTAGCTCTGCGGTGTGGGACTCGCCACCAGCTGCAGAGTAACATCTGTATACTGATACAGATGTATAAAGTTAAAAGTGTGAAACATACAAAACAAGACTTTATTTGAAACATTTTCACATCTTTGTCTCAGTGGGTTTTATATCTGTGGTTTGTTTAGCTTTTACGGTGTGTTCACACCAAACGCGATAGACGCGAGCAAAAACACCCCAGACGCCCCTAATTTGACGCGTGCACATTGGCACCTCGACACGTGTCCAACACAAATCAATCGTGCCTCAAAATTGCATATTTTGACACGCGTGAACCGGAAATGTGGGAGGAAGTTGTGCCAGACGCCATCTTTGCAAGATGGCAGCTGTCGAGCTAGCATTTGAAGAGAGTCTCCCTTCTCTATTTACTGTGGAGAGCAGAGCAGCGGCGTTAAGGATGTCCTTGCCGTACCTGGGTCCATCAGGTCCTGCAGAGGCAGTTTGGTGAGTCTCACCACTTGCTCCAGGAGCTGCGTCTGGATGACGGCCGATTTCAGCGATATCAGTCTTTCACTCGGCCAGTTTGAGGACCTGCTGTCCCGCGTCGGTCCCAGAATCGCCCGCCTAGACACCAACTACAGGCGCTCAATCCCACCTGCAGAGCGCCTGTCCATCTGCCTGAGGTTAGTAAAAGTGTTTAATACGGTAGTCCTTTATTGATACCTGTGCTAGTTTAGCATATATTATCGTTTATACACTGCTAACATGGATGTGGTATGCTGTCAGTGTTTACTGATAGCAAACTGTGGTATGGAGACGACTGTTTATATTTCTAGTGATACTCGAAAGGTCTCATCAAGTCCCGATTTAATTCGATTTATGCTGTTATCAGTGTTTGCAATGATAGCATGGCTGTGGTGTCTATCAGTGTATGCTCTCGGTGTTTGCTGATATCAAACTGTGGTATGAGGACCACTGTGGGTTAATCTTTGTAGTGATACTCACTCCTCTTTTCTTTTATTTAGACCTGGTTTAATTCTGGTACAGTTGAATATTTGTATAAAATCCCCGCAGCTGTCAGACTCTATAACAGGGGTCACCAGCCTTTCTTAAAACTGAGAGCTAGATAAAATTGTGACCAGTTCATCTTTAGTTATATGATAATAGCTTATCAAGATAGAATTGTTGTCTTATCGCAGGTTAATTTTTCAAAAAAGGCCTGGGTCGTGTAGCAGCCAACAACTCCTCCAGAGAGGCTGTCCTGGTGAGAAGTTCAGGGCCCACTTCTCGGCAGAGGGAGCAGTGTCTTGGCAGCCAAAAGAAAAGCCCATTTGAAGTCCCAGTGACTTCCCCACAACAGCTCTGAGCCACCTACAAACCTCTAAAGAGCGTTCCTGCCTTAAACTTTTCTTAATAAATGGATCTCTGCTCCAAAATAAACTAACCTGTCTTTATTCTCTTAAATAACTGGTCTTCACTATGTTCCTAAATATTAGTATATTTTTTTCATTAGTATAATATGAAATTCTACATGTGTCAAGTCGTGTGCCAATATTTGCTGTGTATTAGAACTGAAACAGTCATTACAAAAATTTATTTCAAATAATATAAACTCTCAAACAGAAAAACATTAAACATAAATATATAAAATATGTATTTACAGAGAGACGGGAATAAAAAGGACCCAGCTTAAAGTGGAAGAGCCTCAGGGAGGAGGAGAAAAATAAGAACATTGTTTCTGCCCTGGAGAGCTGCTGCCTCAGAAAACTACTGATTGCTAGGGTCCAATGTTTCCAAACTTAACACAGCTGTGCTGTTTTCAAAAACTAATTTATAAATGTGAAATTTCACTAATACTCTGGTCTGAGGCAGCATGCTCTCCAGAGCAGGAACAAGGCTGAGGAGGAAATGCTCCGTTGGAGACTGGCGTGGCCTCTTCAGGGACTCCAGGATAGCCAGCTCCACCGCCGATGGACCGGCCTGGGACCCGTCCCTCGTCTGCCTCTGCGCTGTCCTCTGTGGGCCTGTGAAACACAGCACAAAACAAAAAGAAATGAGAAGGCTGCTACTAGATTTTCATTTTCAACATTGGAAAAAAACCCCAGGATATAAACACATTGGTTGTAGACATTTAGTAAAGGTAATCACAAGCGAGTAAAAAACTCAGTGCTGCTGTACATACCTGTGGGGGCAGCAGCAGGAGCTGAGGGACCAGAGACTGGGGAGCCAGGAGAAGCAACAGGGGATGCTCTGCTGCAGAATCAGTTGGTTCTGTCAAGACAATATTAAATGTTAACAGGTTGAAAACAATAGTCATAGAGAAGGTATACACAGTGGTCCCTCATTTATTGCAGCAGGGGTTCTCAGAATAACTAGCCCCTCGCCACGCACTTTATACACTTGTTTTCCCCACACACGAACATTAATCACAGTTCTCACAAGTTGATTCTCAAAGTGCAAACCTTTATAGATTTTAAAATGTAAAAGTATTATGCTGTGGCTTTTTTTTTTTTGGTTTTTTTTTTTTCTCCGTCTGCGCGCCACTTTCATGCGCCTCTTTCCCTCGCGGTGCAGGTGTCTATTTCCGAATGAGGGTCATAGTTATGGGTGTTTTTGTTCTGTTTTTTCTATTGGACGTGATGGTTATCAAAACCAAACATGATAAATTTGGCAAGTGCAGGAGACACGACACGGAGGAGATTTGTCAATCAGGCTGCAGAATGCAATGCGTATTGTTGAAAGCTGTACGGTGCAATAAAAAATCAGTGAAAAAGCGAGGCAGTGACGGATGAACAGCGGGTCCACTGTGTGCTGTTTATTAATAAACAATAACATATATTCCTATATGACAACATGCATAAAAGCAGAAAGTTATTTGTACATCAGTGGGAAAATAGCGGGACAGTAGGCGGGCTTTTGTGCGGCTTCCCCGGGTCAGTCAAAAATTTCAAAAGAGAAATGAATGAACTTACCAGGTTGCCGGATCTCTTCACACATCTTCCTCCAAGCTCGGTCCTTTTTATTCCTTCACAAAATGCAACACTTAAACTGACGCACGTATTTTTATTCGAGCGTCAAACGCACCAGTCGCGCTAGTTTGACGCGATGCAAATCTGTTTATGAATTGTCGCGGGACCCCAAGTCGCGCGTCATCGCACTTCTCCATTGACTTTACATGTAAACCTGACGCTCTGGCCACCTCTATCGCGTTCGGTGTGAACACACTTGTAACAGTTATCGCCTTTTTCTAAGTCAGGAGTATAATGCAACCTAAAACTACATAACGATTTCACAATCTTTAATTAGAGGTATAACGTGGCATATGATAGTAGAATAATCTCACAGTATTGAACAAAGCAGTTAACAGTTTATTCGCACATTCAGAACAGAACACAAACAGTAACATGGAATATAAAGATTAAAATAAAAGATCTGTCACTTTTTCTTTTCCTGGAGTTCCTTAAGTTCCTTCTTCAGCTGGTCATTCTTCGTGGCTTGCTCCGACAACTTGAAGGAAAAGATTAAATATCAGTATTTTACTCATTTTGCGTCAAACCGGGTTATTTAATTGAATGAACTGGTAATTACATGTATAGCTTAAATATACTACGCAGCCAATAAAAAAACAGTATTAAGCAGTGTAGAGATTAGGAAATTATTTTGCTGTTACTATTCATGTTGCATTAGTTATTTCATCAGAGCATTTTTTGAAGCTGTTGATGTTACATTAAAGTCTGTATTTCAGGGGTTGTCATAATCACATGATGATCTTTCATTGCAGGTGCAACTGTAATCATGTTATCTATATTGCATTTTGTGCTTATTAGAGAGTTGAAGCTGGGTTAGGTCAATTAAGGGTCTGAAGCTACGGGCAGCGTGAGGTCTGGCCGATCAATGGAGAAAGTTAAGGTGACCCAAGCTACTAAAGGATTCCATATCTGCTTAGAATACAACACATCACATATAATAAAATCACAGCATACAGCATGGAGACCTGTGGGCCCAGTAATCTGCTGCAGTGTGGACTCTGCCTGGTAACAGATGACTCGGAGGAGGTTCACGGAGGATAAGACACACATAATAGGGCCTGTGCATACACACACCGTATCTTGACTTGTTTTGCTCAAAACTGCTACGTGACTTGTCCGGTGTACGTGACTGTTTAGCAATAACAAGAAACATCTGGTGTAGGGAGTGAAGGGTCTTCAGGGTCCGATGTACTGGAATGTTCTTGGATTACGGGAATTGATACTTAGATTTCCAGTAAATCCAAGTGCTTTGACGCATGATGCTCGTCATCAACTGTTATAAATACAACTGTTCATCTGTTGTTCTGGGGAGATCGGCTTTGGATGTGTGATGATGCTCATCTTCCCCACATATATATGTGTTTAATAAAGTCACTATTTTGACACACTGGGACTTTGCAGTCGTTTGTCTCTTCCTCAAAATACGAACCATGACAGTTTTGGTGCCGAAACCCGATTTGAGGGGGGACTTTGGTTGGTGGTTTGGCTGAGGTCCAGTGGTGTCAAATAGACGGACAGGAGTCCAGCAGGTCGACTGAGTGATGGGGGCCCTTAATAAGGTAAGCACCACCTGTTGATTAAAAGGTGCTGAATTTGGGAATTAAGCTAAATTAAATGTTCACTCAGTGGAGCTTCTGGGGAAATGTCCGTGGTGATTTTGGGGTAATTAGTGATAAAAGTTTGGGGAATATTTGACTGACAAAATTTGTTGCTGTTAATTCTGGGGTGAATTAAGTTAATAAGTGGGGTGTTTAAGTTAATATGCTATGTGGTTACTGGGTTATATTTGTTGACTGTGACACCAGCCAAGCAAGGTTTAGAGTAGGTTAGATCAGGGCATTCGGCTAAATTGAACAGCAGAATTGGATTCGGGCATCAGATAACAAACTGTTGGTGCTTGGAGCCCAGAGTGATGCTTTTAAAAAGTATTTAAATTAGTCTAGGACCGGAGTTGGACTCCGAGGAGCGCAGCTTTGTTCAGCGTGTGGCAGCGACCGGTAACCGTGGACGCATGGTTATTTTTAGCCCGGGTGGTACCCGCGGGACTTCGGACACCCGTTAAAAACCAAGTGGTCAGGGACCACTTTTTTACTGCGCTGTTTGGCTGAAGGGTTGGACCCGGCCGTGACCATTCAACGTGACTGACCGGTGAGCTTTAAGTAAAGCTGAAGGCGCAAGTGTGATACTTAGACGCCGGATGTGGGGCTCCCTGTCGAGCCGCGGGAAGCGGTTATAAATTAATTAGGGCTTAGAAAATTTGGCCGCTGTCGGTAAGGGCATTTCCGAAGCGGAGTGATTGATCAGCAAGGTTGGACCTGGCCTTAGAAGGTTTTAAATTAGTCAAAAAGTTAGGTGTAATGCTACAGAGGTTTTAATAGGAATAAGTGACAGGAATAAGGATAAGAATAAGAATAATATGTGATAAGAATAAGAATAAGGAACTGTTGAATAACTTGTCTTGGCATCTGGTGTCTTTTGTCATGTTGATACAGGCCTGTGTATATAAAATAAAGTGTAAATTAGCTGTGTAAATTGCTTGCATTGATTATAACTGGGTGTGCTGTGAAACTGATTTAATACAGAAGCTGAGTGTATGACGATTAAACAAAAGAGTGTGTGTTTGTGGTGTGTAGAAATCGCGGTAGGAAGCCGTGTCACGAGTTGTTGCAAACTCTGAAGTCGATTGGGGGGTTGAAGTTGGTTTTATATTTTTTGGAGGGAGAGAAACTGCGGTATCAAGTCCGTGGCGCAGTTTGAAAATTTGTGAGGTGTATAAGAGTGGATGGCAGCCGCTCTGTGTGCCGTCTAGGGCGTTGTCCAGAATAAGCAGAGAAAGAAGTATCTCACAGAAAGTTTGGATGGGACTGCGAGAAGCATGAAGTGTGTGTGAGCCAGCCTCGACAGGCGGGTTCACTGGAGTGAAATGTGTGTATGAGTCTGTGAGAGAGAAATGAAAAGGTGGGGGCCGAGTGACCAGCCTGTGAGTGTGTGTGAATTCCTGGATGACAGAGGAGGGAGAAGAAGTAGATTAGTTGATTTTCTGTGAAATAATAATAGTCATAGAAATCAAAGTGATTAAATAGGAGAAAGTGAACTGAAAATAAATAAAGAAAACTAAACAGGGGATTAGTGTTAAGGTAAAGATAAATAAATTGATAAAATTAACAGTGACATTTAAAGGTGATCAAGTACTCAAGGATGAATGGAGAATTTGTTTGCTGACTACATGAGAGCTGTTGGGGGAAAGGAAAATGAGGTTGGAAGAGTGAGTTTACAGGTTAATGTGTGGGTGTAAAACAATTGGGTAAAAGAAAGTTAAAAAAAAAAGAAAAAAAGAAAAAGAGAAAGAAAGTGACGAAAGCAAAGAAAATAAAAAGTGTGGAAGGGTGAGTGAGAAATTGTCTCCAACTGGGGAAGCGGAGATAGTAGAGGTTATCTTATTCCCCTGGTGGACACAAATAGAAAACATGATTTGGAGTGTTGTGGATGAAAATAATTAATAACAACATCAAGAAGATTTTTGTGTTTGCGGTTAAGAGCAAATAAAAATTCACATTTGGGGTTTAAAGTCAGTAGAGTTCAAAACAAAATAAGTAGAGATGTGTTGCTTTAGGAGTGATTAAAACATCTGGAGTCACAGTAAATGATGAAAGTCTCTCAGTCTGTCGTTTACAGGTGGGGAACAGACCTGGATCAATTCTCCATGGGCAGCAGTCAGCAGTAAATTATAGGTTAAAATCATTAGAAAAATAGAAACACCCAGGCAGAGTTTTTGGCTGAATTGTTTTGCAGCTTCTCGTCTTCATCCTGAATAAGCGAGCTCCAAGGAAGCTAATCTCTCCCTGAAGACACAGAGTGCAGTTCCCGAAGCACAAGCATGAACATCAACAGTGGACAGAAGTCCAAGAGACAATACCAGAGTCCTGAGCAGAGGTCTAGCAGCACTATGGGCAAACGGCATCAGAAAGAGAAGATCCACCATCTAGATTGGATGGATGGAGATGCGTTTCCAGCAAGCTGCAACCTCATTGTGTGTGAAGGACCTTTGAGAAGTCTGTCTGAGCTTGACATTTGCCATGTTTGGAGCGAGATGGCAATGAAAGAGACAGTGGGACAAAGAGATACGCGGGACAATGTTGAAGAAGACTGCATGCTATTGGACTGCAAAGTGGGGGAGAAGAATGGAGAGAATGGAGCAGGTGAGGACAGAGGAATGCTGTTATAGTGTGGGGAATCAAATTGGGGTTAGGGAATCCAGGGATACAGACGACTGCCGGGAAGTGGAGGATTGACAAAGTGTCCAGATCACCACAAAAGGGGGAGGAAGACAAGCACTGAGGTATGGGAGTGGACTGTTAGGAAAAATGGAAAGACGACACCACACATGAACATATTGTGCAGTAGAGGTAACACAAGATCATACATAAAGTGTTACTCATCCAAAGAGGATATTTGTAGAAGGGGTTAATAACACACAGTGTGGTTGCCGATGGTAACCTGCTAGCATTTGGGGTTTAGCTGTGTCTGACTATGATAGAGATTTTCATTTAGATGTTTCTGAAACAAAATTTGGAGTGGACGGAATTTGGTTTCAGAAAAAAGGGGGAAGGTACATAAAAGGGTACATAGAAATAGAAAATGTATTAACCTTACTAACACACACACACGAAATGAAGCTCATTAGGATCAAATACAATTTTAAGTAGGCAATATTGTTACCATCATCCTGTCTGTCCTAGCAGGGGTGAACAGAATCCTGCAGCCAGAGTTTAAATGAGTGAAACTAGCAGAGTTTTGTTTTTTGTTTTGTTTTGTTTTTGTTTCTGAAGTATGGGGGAGGTTTTACCATGGCACCAAGTTTTAGATTTGGTGTTTTTTCATCTATAAGAGAAGGAATATTCTGTGACAAGTCCTAAGACCGGGCTTCTGTATCTTTTGTTTATTTTTCATTTTATTTTTATTTTTTGCACAGTGCACTGATTTCTGTTTGTGAATTTCTATTCTTTAAGCAGATCTCCACGTCGGGAATTAAAAGCGCTACACGTCGTCAAGAAAATTGTTGCAAGTGAGTCTCTCCACATTAAAATGGGCTCTGGAGAAAGTCACTTATCTGGGACAATTAAAAAGTAAGTCCCTGACAAAAGAGGATTCAGTGAGGTAATCCATCTAAAGTTGTTTTTCTTTTTGAAATGACGTCATTTTGCTGAGGGGGGAAATCTAAATGCGGCGATGGTTTCTTCTATCAGCAAAGAAAGAGTGAATGTATGAATGAATGGTAATAAAAACAAACTGACTGACTGGTAAAAGCTGACAAAAGCTGACAGGACTTGACCACGACTCAAGGTTAACCTCCACCTAGACAGGACAAAAGGGTGGATGAATTTATGTGTGTTTCTTTTTACAGGAGCAGGATGATGACAGCAGCATCCTAGGTTGTGTGACGATTTAACCTTTTAAATGCCACTTTCTGTGTTTGAGAATCTAACAGGGGTGTGTTAATCATGGGCTTGTGCGCAGCGTTAACATTTACATTTCTTTTCAGAGAGTGCCACCGAGAGAGCAGAGAGTTAATGATGTGATTTGATGATGTGATTTATAACAGAACAATTGGTTGATGTTTGTTTTCCTATTACAGGTTTTCTGGGCTTATGTGTGAAGAAACTGTCTTTACAGGTTATGAGTTGGTGATGCTGTTACACTGTGTTGTTGCGAGAATGTGAAGGTTACTTTGACAATGTGAATAACATGTGAGACATTCCCTGTGTTGAAACTAGTGTCACTTGTTTCCACAGCTATGGATGGCTTGACTTTATGGTCTTTTTATAGCACCTCTGGAATGTGGATGGCCGACGCCTGACCACCGAGATGGTCCATGTGTGTTGCTAATGTTTGTTTTGCTTTTGTTAAGGGTGCATGTGGAGGATTCAGTAGAAAACAGACAAGTGACAGGAGAAAACAAATAAGAGACGCAGTGTTTATGGAATAGTTTAATAGGGGGCTCACTAGCTGGCCACTATTGAGCTCATAGTGATAAAACAGTGGAGTGACATTGCTTAAGGAAAGTCACCAATTAAATTGTGGAATAAATTGGGATGATTGATGATTGGGGACAAATTATGGCAATAATAGTGATTTAATGATTGGAGAAAACCTGCACATGAGACTTGTCTGTTTTGCTGAATACTTTATCACTCTCGTGATCTATAGTTGGTTGTAAATAAGAAGTGATTTAACAGATTTGTCTTCCAGGATACAGGCTCGAGCGCTTGGTGGGTGGCGCTGTCACTTGGTGTTTCGCTCGCTTTGTGGTAGAGTATCTGTTGGGTCTGTTCCCACAAACCCCGCTAGTTCTAGAGACTTATTCATCATGAAAGAAAAACAAGGCAACAGCGTTCGATCGATTACTTGCGCAAGGGAGGCCTCATCTGTGTCCAGCACGAAAATGACCCCAAATCCGGCCTCCTCTCGCTGCCTTTTATTGAGAGACAGTTCACACAAAACACAGCAAAGCAACGCCCACATGGTTCTAAGGCATTATATGTATATGTGTGAACTTCTGTATGTAGGTAAGTGTGTGTGTGTGTGTGTGTGTGTGTGTGTGTGTGTGTGTGTGTGTGTTACCTCCTGCTGACCAAAGGGTCGTAAACGCAGGAAGTTTACATCAAAAGAAGCAGATCTTCCAGATAGGATGTATCTGCAATAAAACCTCCCCCAGCACAAAGTGGTTAGAGGTGGTTAGGATCAAAGGAATGGCTTTGATCCTACTGCTTGAACTAAGACTGTACAAATTTAAGAAATTTGTACAGTCTAATTGTTGAATTAGGTCTAATTCAACAATTAGACCTAACAGTATCACTTCCTGTTCCTGCTCAAACACAGTGGTGTTTCTGAGTAGCTTTTCTGCTTAGCAATTTAATTGAAATCTTTTGATACATCCCTTTTTCATAGTATAATCTTAACGTGCTTCATCTGAATCACCCTTTCTGTGTGCTCACTACCTAATTTATAGCCAAAGTATTCACTCACTGTCTCTTTACTGTTTCGCTAGCTTAGCTTAGCTCGTAGCCGACTCATTAGCACCATGGCTACTTCACCTGTCCCTGTTGCACTTTCCTGCTCATTGTGTCAGATGTTTAGTTACTCCTCGGCCTCCTTTAGCAATAATGATACCTGTAACAAATGTAGCATATTTGCAGCTCTGGAGGCCAGGATTACTGAATTGGAGACTCGGCTTCGCACCCTTCATTCACCCATAGCTAGCCAGGCCCCTGTAGCTGGTGCAGCCGACGATAGCGTAGGCCCCGCTTGCTCTCCCCCGGCAGACCCCAAGCAGCTGGGGAACGAGGGCGGTTGGGTGACGGTGAGGAGGAAGCATAGTCTTAAACAGAAGCCCCAGGTACACCACCAACCTGTTCATGTGTCTAACCGGTTTTCCCCACTCGGCGACACACCCGCCGGGGGTCAAACTCTGGTAATTGGTGATTCTGTTCTCAGACATGTGAAGCTAGAGACACCGGCAACCATAGTCAATTGTCTTCCAGGGGCCAGAGCAGGCGACATTGAAGGAAATTTAAAACTGCTGGCTAAGGGTAAACGTAAATACAGTAAGATCATAATTCACGTCGGCAGTAATGACACCCGGTTACGCCAATCGGAGGTCACTAAAATCAATATTGAATCGGTGTGTAACTTTGCCAAAACAATGTCGGACTCTGTAGTTTTCTCTGGTCCCCTCCCCAATCAGACCAGGAGTGACATGTTTAGCCGCATGTTCTCCTTAAATTGCTGGCTGTCTGAGTGGTGTCCCAGAAACGATGTGGGCTTCATAGATAATTGGCAAACCTTCTGGAGGAAACCTGGTCTTGTTAGGAGAGACGGCATCCATCCCACTTTGGATGGAGCAGCTCTCATTTCTAGAAATATGGACCAATTTATTAAACCCCCCAAAATATGACTATCCAGAGTTGGGACCAGGAAGCAGAGTTGCAGTCTTACACGCCTCTCTGCAGCTTCTCTCCTCCTGCTACCCCCGCAAAAACCCATCTCCATTGAGACTGTGTCAGCTCCCAAAAAGACAAAAAACAAACCAAAAACCAGCAATAAAAAACTTAAACATAAAAAATCAAAAAGAAAGAACAATACAGAATCCACATCTGAACCAAAGAGTAAAACAGTGAAATGTGGATTATTAAATATTAGGTCTCTCTCCTCCAAGTCTCTGTTAGTACATGACTTAATAATTGACCAACAAATCGATTTACTCTGCCTTACAGAAACCTGGTTGCAGCAGGATGATTATGTTAGTTTAAATGAATCAACACCCCTGAGTCATTCTAACTACCAGAAACCTCGAAGCACAGGCCGAGGGGGCGGTGTGGCAGCAATTTTTCACACCAGTCTATTAATTAACGAAAGACCAAGACAGACTTTTAATTCATTTGAAAGCCTGATGCTTAGCCTTGTCCAACCCAGCTGTAAAACTCAGAAACCAGTCTTACTTGTTATCATCTATCGTCCACCTGGGCCTTACACAGAGTTTCTCTCTGATTTCTCAGACTTTTTATCTGATTTAGTGCTCAGCTCAGATAAAATAATTATTGTGGGTGATTTTAACATCCATGTAGATGCTAAAAATGACAGCCTCAACATTGCATTTAATCTGTTATTAGACTCAATTGGCTTCTGTCAAAATGTAAAAGAACCCACCCACCACTTTAATCACACTCTAGATCTTGTTTTAACATATGGCATAGAA
The DNA here is from genome assembly GCF_036321145.2 of Pelmatolapia mariae. Taxonomy (NCBI): domain Eukaryota; kingdom Metazoa; phylum Chordata; class Actinopteri; order Cichliformes; family Cichlidae; genus Pelmatolapia; species Pelmatolapia mariae. The sequence continues at coordinate 38,418,895 of NC_086241.1, forward strand.
ACTGAACATTTAACAGTGTTTCCTGAAAACCCTCTGCTGTCTGATCATTTCCTGATAACATTTACATTTACAATGATTGATTACACAGCAGTGGAGAGTAGACTTTATCACAGTAGATGTCTTTCTGAAAGTGCTGTAACTAAGTTTAAGAATATAATCCACCCACTGTTATCATCTTCAATGCCCTGTACCAACACAGAGCAGAGCAGCTATCTGAACGCTACTCCAACAGAGGTCGATTTTCTTGTTAATAATTTTACCTCCTCACTACGTACGACTCTGGATACTGTAGCTCCAGTGAAAACTAAGGCCTCAAATCCGAAGTCCCTGACTCCGTGGTATAATTCTCAAACACGTAGCCTAAAGCAGATAACTCGTAAGCTGGAGAGGAAATGGCGTGTCACAAATTTAGAGGATCATCATTTAGCCTGGAGAAATAGTTTGCTGCTTCATAAGAAAGCCCTCCGCAAAGCCAGAACATCTTACTATTCGTCACTGATTGAAGAAAATAAGAACAACCCCAGGTTTCTCTTCAGCACTGTAGCCAGGCTGACAAAAAGTCAGAGCTCTACTGAGCCAACCATCCCTTTAACGTTAACTAGTAATGACTTCATGAACTTCTTCAGAAATAAAATTTTTATCATTAGAGAAAAAATTACCAATAATCATCCCATAGATGTAATATTATCTACAGCTACTTTTAGTACCATTGATGTTAAGTTAGACTCTTTTTCTCCAATCGATCTTTCTGAGTTAACTTCAATAATTAATTCCTCCAAACCATCAACGTGTCTTTTAGACCCCATTCCTACAACACTGCTTAAAGAAGTCCTGCCATTAATTAATTCTTCAATCTTAAATATAATCAACCTATCTCTAATAATTGGCTATGTACCACAGGCCTTCAAGGTGGCTGTAGTTAAACCCTTACTTAAAAAGCAATCTCTAGACCCAGCTGTCTTAGCTAATTATAGGCCAATCTCCAACCTTCCTTTCATATCAAAAATCCTTGAAAGAGTAGTTGTCAAACAGCTAACAGATCATCTGCAGAGGAATGGCTTATTTGAAGAGTTTCAGTCAGGTTTCAGAGCTCATCACAGCACAGAAACAGCTTTAGTGAAGGTTACAAATGATCTTCTTATGGCCTCTGACAGTGGACTCATCTCTGTGCTTGTCCTGCTAGACCTTAGTGCAGCGTTCGATACTGTTGATCATAATATCCTATTAGAGCGATTAGAGCACGCTGTAGGTATTACAGGTACTGCGCTGCAGTGGTTTGTATCATATCTATCTAATAGACTCCAATTTGTTCAAGTAAATGAAGAGTCCTCTTCACACACTAAGGTCTATTATGGAGTTCCACAGGGTTCAGTGCTAGGACCAATTCTATTTACATTATACATGCTTCCCCTAGGCAGCATCATTAGAAGACATAGCATAAATTTTCACTGCTATGCAGATGATACGCAGCTCTATCTATCCATGAAGCCAGGTAACACACACCAATTAGTTAAACTGCAGGAATGTCTTAAAGACATAAAGACCTGGATGGCCGCTAACTTTCTGCTTCTTAATTCAGATAAAACTGAGGTTATTGTACTCGGCCCTGAAAATCTTAGAAATATGGTATCTAACCAGATTCTTACTCTGGATGGCATTACCTTGGCCTCCAGTAATGCTGTGAGGAACCTTGGAGTCATTTTTGACCAGGACATGTCCTTCAAGGCACATATTAAACAAATATGTAAGACTGCTTTCTTCCATTTGCGCAACATCTCTAAAATTAGAAATATCCTGTCTCAGAGTGATGCTGAAAAACTAGTTCATGCCTTCATTACTTCCAGGCTGGACTACTGTAATTCATTATTATCAGGATGTCCTAAAAACTCGCTGAAAAGTCTTCAGTTAATCCAAAATGCTGCAGCAAGAGTACTGACAGGGACTAGGAAGAGAGAGCATATTTCTCCTGTTTTGGCTTCCCTTCATTGGCTTCCTGTTAAATCCAGAATTGAATTCAAAATCCTGCTCCTCACTTACAAGGTCTTAAATAATCAGGCCCCATCTTATCTTAATGACCTTGTAGTACCATATCACCCTATTAGAGCACTTCGCTCTCACTCTGCAGGCCTACTTGTTGTCCCTAGGGTATTTAAAAGTAGAATGGGAGGGAGAGCCTTCAGTTTTCAGGCCCCTCTTCTGTGGAACCAGCTTCCAGTTTGGATTCGGGAGACAGACACTATCTCTACTTTCAAGATTAGGCTTCAAACTTTCCTTTTTGCTAAAGCATATAGTTAGGGCTGGACCAGGTGACCCTGAATCCTCCCTTAGTTATGCTGCAATAGACGTAGGCTGCCGGGGATTCCCATGATGCATCGAGTTTTTCCTTTCCAGTCACCTTCTCACTCACTATGTGTTAATAGACCTCTCTGCATCGAATCATATCTGTTATTAATCTCTGTCTCTCTTCCACAGCATGTCTTTATCCTGTTTTCCTTCTTTCACCCCAACCGGTCGCAGCAGATGGCCGCCCCTCCCTGAGCCTGGTTCTGCCGGAGGTTTCTTCCTGTTAAAAGGGAGTTTTTCCTTCCCACTGTCGCCAAAGTGCTTGCTCATAGGGGGTCATATGATATGATTGTTGGGTTTTTCTCTGTATTTAATATTGTGCTATCTACTGTACAATATAAAGCGCCTTGAGGCGACTTTTGTTGTGATTTGGCGCTATATAAATAAAATTGAATTGAATTGAGATGGAGCTGGGAGTTAAACAAGCTTAACATGTAACTGCTGACTAATGTTTTTACACAGGGTTACAGGTTGGAGTATGGCTGCTCCAAGTGGGAAACCCTGGAGATTGTTTTAGAGAGAATGTGCAACATTCTTGTACATGTCTCAGTGGGGAGTTGACACATGCCGTGTGGCCCAAGAGGAAGGTCGATTTTTAATCTGCAGGTGCCATGACGAGAAGTGAGTGAGGAAGAGTGCCCACAGGATGGAAGCTGAGGCCAGGATAGAGGCTTGAGGAGGATCAGTGATGATTTTGAGGAACAGCAGACATAGCACAGGGAGCTGTGCTACTGAGCTTCCAGGAGATCGAGAGGAGACTTCCCAAAGCAAAATTTTAAATAAAATGAGAGATTCATCGTTGACATTGAGGAGGACAAGTAAAGTGTACGACGTGCTCTGGCTTAAACCTTCAGCAGCGTTGGGACATGAGAACCTGAGCGATGAAGGGAGCGTGCCAAGCTCCAGAAGTGACGGCTCGTACCACAACAGGGGTCCAGTTGAAGGGGAAAGGCGAGACCTGGTTCCATTGGTCTCAGTGTGCAGTAGCTGTTGAGGGCTTGGTGGAGACAAGCTCATCTCTAAATAACACGGGTGCCAAAAAGAAATAGAGGCAGAATACACCCTCTCACCCGTGCACCGACTAACCAGTAGTCTACCTGGGAAGTTGAAGTAAGAAGAGGAGGATCGCAGAGCATCACTTCACTCAAAGAGGAGGTGGCTGAGTTGCCCGAGGAGTGAGACAATGAGAGGAGTGTTGGCCTTTTTCAAAGGCCAAAGAGGAGGAGTGTAGAGATTAGGAAATTATTTTGCTGTTACTATTCATGTTGCATTAGTTATCATTTCATCAGAGCATTTTTTGAAGCTGTTGATGTTACATTAAAGTCTGTATTTCAGGGGTTGTCAATTCAATTCAATTCAATTTTATTTATATAGCGCCAAATCACAACAAAAGTCGCCTCAAGGCGCTTGTCATAATCACATGATGATCTTTCATTGCAGGTGCAACTGTAATCATGTTATCTATATTGCATTTTGTGCTTATTAGAGAGTTGAAGCTGGGTTAGGTCAATTAAGGGTCTGAAGCTACGGGCAGCGTGAGGTCTGGCCGATCAATGGAAAAAGTTAAGGTGACCCAAGCTACTAAAGGATTCCATATCTGCTTAGAATACAACACATCACATATAATAAAATCACAGCATACAGCATGGAGACCTGTGGGCCCAGTAATCTGCTGCAGTGTGGACTCTGCCTGGTAACAGATGACTCGGAGGAGGTTCACGGAGGATAAGACACACATAATAGGGCCTGTGCATACACACACCGTATCTTGACTTGTTTTGCTCAAAACTGCTACGTGACTTGTCCGGTGTACGTGACTGTTTAGCAATAACAAGAAACATCTGGTGTAGGGAGTGAAGAGTCTTCAGGGTCCGATGTACTGGAATGTTCTTGGATTACGGGAATTGATACTTAGATTTCCAGTAAATCCAAGTGCTTTGACGCATGATGCTCGTCATCAACTGTTATAAATACAACTGTTCATCTGTTGTTCTGGGGAGATCGGCTTTGGATGTGTGATGATGCTCATCTTCCCCACATATATATGTGTTTAATAAAGTCACTATTTTGACACACTGGGACTTTGCAGTCGTTTGTCTCTTCCTCAAAATACGAACCATGACAGCAGCTATAACAGTTTTGCAGAGGAGGCAAAAATAAACTACCTCAGAGCCTCATATTGCATCCATAATATTACTCACAATGTAATGACATTTGGTCTTACCATATCACTGAGAAGTTTAATCTTAAGGTTCAACCTTTTGTTCTCCTCCTCCAGCTGGATATATATATATTTTTTACAGTCCTTGGATTCTTCTAGTGACATTTTTCCAATAGATTCTGGTTCCACAAAGGAGAAAAACAGTTTATGCTGTGTTGGCCACATAAAGGCAGACGTTTATTATAATAACACACACACACAGAGAACTGAAAGGTAATTATTCAGAAAGCCCATTACCTGTAATCCACTCTCCATCTTCAAATTTCAAGACCTGACCTCCAAGCTTCATCACAGGAGGTCCACACTCAACCAGCTCCCTTTGTTGAGTTGAACGATTCAACTAAAAAAAGATGAAAAGGTATTAACCCTCTGATGCATGAATTATGAAAGCCTTGGTCAAGATTTTTTTCTTAAGTGCTTTTATTCTTCTCAGGACGTGAGGAAAAAAAATGTTCAACTCTTTTTTTTTTTTTTCTTTTTTTTTTCCCCAAAAATGTTTTTTTTTTTATAAAGTTATAAACTTGTCCACTCCAGTGGACCACATGCGCCCGAGCACTTAGCATGAAATACTGTGAAGTTACTGTAAAAATGAATTACCTTGTGTTCTATTGTAAATATACAAGCACTTGTTTGCTTGTATCCTTTGAAAAACATCTCAGCAATTTTTTGGAACTTTCAAATCATATAGCCCCAATGTTTGGGCGTAAATAACAAAACCAATCAACAGTCCTAGCTGTGAATCCTACACCTGAATATGGCAAACTATCTCCAACAAGAGAAACATTTTTGAGTCTACACAGTTCTATAACGATGCAGGACAGTATTACCAAGCCCTTATTAGCATGCTGGAAGAAAACACAAACTGACATCTTAGTCTCTGCATCTCCGAACACTTCCATGTTCATCGCACCTAGGCTGTGTGAAAGTTTGCAAAGCATCCAGGGCACAATGGCACACAGCATTGCATGCAGATGTATTTGGTCTTCCGTGTGCACGCAACATCATGGCATCTGTTTGCATTTTTCACCTCGGTCAGTTGGGGCCAGTGATATCCTGTAGCAAACCTGACCTCACGGGCTACTTTGGTGACTGCTCTCCACTTCACGGGTTGTGGGGTCCCACTGGGTCTTCCTCTTTTGCATTGCTGGAGGGTGCCACTATTTATTAGTGCACGAGCCACAGATGCTTTGAAGAGGAGGAGTCTCATCTTTTTCAAACCAGACATCTGGTAGAAGCGCCAGGCATTTACAATGGTCACATCCAAAAAATGAAAAAACACTCGGCTGTACCACCTCTTGTTTCGATGTGTGTGGGGGTACATTGCCAGACATTGGTCAACAAGATCAACCCCACCCATGAGTTGATTGTAAAGGGCCACAGAGAAGGGCTTTTGGATCATCATCATCTTTTTATCCTTCTTGACCCATCTGTTGGCAACATCTTCAGGGGATTGGCCAGCACAGGACGAGACCATGTGGATGACAGAACTGTCGAACCATATAGCCTGTGGTTCCTGCTCTCACCCATACCTTCACTCCCCAGGGTTTGGGCTTTTTTGGTATGTATTGCTTGATGGACAGTAGGCCTTTGGAAGGAATTATCTGCTCATCTACTGACTGAAATTCCTCAGGGTCTGCTGCTGCCTTGAATGTCTCCCGAAGAGCACATAGGATTGGTCTTATTTTGAAGAGCCTGTCTGTGTTTGCTGGCTGGTAAGTCAAGTTATCCACAAAGTGCAGGTATCTCAGGATTCGCTCATATCTGTTTACAGACATAGCATTTGCAATTATTCCAAGACGAAGACCGTCCTCACTAGACCAGTACATTCGTGCCCTAGGATACCGAATGTACCCCATGATCAGGTTGATCCCTAAAAAACCTGAATCTCTTCTCCTGTTACTGACAGATTTTCTTTCACTTTTTGTAGAGCATACAAGTTGGTGTTGTATGTTATATTATCAATTAGATCTGCTGGAAACAGATGTCTGAAGAAATCTATGGGATCCTTCCCTTCCACATTCAATTTCCACTCTCCTAGAAAAGGAGGCAAGTCTCCATCAAAATCAATGTCTTGGACTTTCCAAATATTTTTGCGGGCTTGAGTATGGTCAGGTGCCATGTACCCATCTCCCACAGCTCCCTGATCATGCTGACCTTCCTCTTCATCCTGCCCCTCATCATTCTCACTTTCTGCATCCTGACTGTCTGTGTCTTCATCATCCGTAGCTCCTATGTCTCTGTTCTGCTCTGGCAGCCACTCATCATCACTGGACTTATCACTGAACTCACCATCACTGCATTCATCAATGAAATCATCATCACTGGAGCTGGATGGAATTTCCTGGACTATTCTGTACGCTGCCTTATTCTTTGCTGCATTTGAAGTCTACAAAATATGATAAAATAATTATTATAGTAACTCAAACTACAGCTGATCTGCACAAAAATATATATTTTAAATGAGTAGCTTATAAATTTAACAATTATAAGCTTACTTATAACCAAAACAGTCCCAAGAAACAGTGAAGCAATTTATGGCTTATGTTAAAAAAATATAGTGGGTAATGCATGATGTCCACTTCATTGGACACATGGTTAATCATAGTTTTCTACATATTAGACATAACAATTTCTTATTCCAAAGAGATAATATCCTTCCCTAGATGTTACTGCATATCATCATATTTTATTTTACCTGTTGGGCTCTTTTAGCATAGAAGAATTGACAGGATATGCCAGCAGTGGTCGGCAGGGGTGACAGTTTGTCTGCCATCTTTGATTCAGAGGAAATTTACTTGCAGTTGCACTAACTGAACACTGAATTGACCTCAATGGAGCATGGCAGCAGAGAGCACTCTAGAGGCTAATATGCAGTTCCACCATAGAAACCAATGTTTTAGTAGCTGTCCACTCCAGTGACCACTATGCATCAGAGGGTTAATAACGGTAAATGCTATCTCCCAGGATGTTATGCAGATTAATCACCCTAAACGTGCTCTATAACTAGTGTTTCCAGTGTGTCAATTAGGGCTGTGCAATATGACCAAAATCTCATATCCCGATATAAGACATCTATCGTCCCGACAACGATATAAATCACAAAAATGTAACATTTTCTGTAAATTCGGTGAATCTCGGGCAGCTCGACATGCGTGACGTGTTTCCAGCTGGGCGTCGTGTACCTGGAGTCGAGTGTTTTAACCGATGCATGAAACGATACATTTTTAGACATAAGTTGTAATGGCCGCCGTTTTCTTTGTGAGTATTTATTACACGGCGTGCTGCGGGGAAAAGCCTGTTCTAACGTTTGAGTCTAAGGTTTATTTTTTTAGCAATTCAATTCAGTTTTATTTATATAGCGCCAAATCACAACAAAAGTCGCCTCAAGGCGCTTTATATGCTTTATAGCACCTGACACTGCTTTTTTGCTTCTCATCCGTAAACACTCTGCATACTGTGGGACTCTTGTAATGGGTGGACACAGATGGAAGTATTGTAATAGATATTGCCCCCCCACCCCTCCATAATTTCATGTGTTTGGCATTGTTATCATTGTTACGTTATGCATTCAGTTCTTTATTACTATTTCTGACACATACTGTGCTCACTGGCAATCCAGCTAGAATGTTCTGGTCAGTGTTGCCAACTCCTCAGTAAGGAAAATCGCTATTGGTTGTCCTAAAAGTTGCTAGAAGTCGCTAAATGATGTCATCACCTAATTTGCATAATTGGTCATGCTAATGTAATTGTAACCTATGTTGTTGGAGAGAGAAATAACATCGTGGAAGAGACATAAAGTGAGTAAAAAACGTCCTAAATGGATTTAGAGTTTATTTAGAACTACAAATTAAATTTCTTTTAGCAATTATTGCTTTTTTTAATGTCACAATTCCAACCCTGCTCCTTTACCCGGGCTTGGACCGGCAAAAGTGACCCGAAATAGGCACTCTGGTGGAGTTACTTTGTGTGTGTGTGTGTTTATAAGTAGTTTTAAACCTTGTGATCCACAAAACAGCATAAGAGTACTCTTTATGAACTGAAAAGCTCGACTCTGTGGGGTCAAAGTTTGCAGAATTACAAACACAGCTGGAATCCACAGCTGTGCGTGTTCATGGAGCTGCATTTTCACCTGCTGGACATCACTACCTGACAAGTTTAACTATTTTCAGAACATTGCAGAGGCCTAATTTACAGTATTTATCATTGTTGTGAGGAGACCATAAATAGCATTTGCATTTGCTGTTATGGAGTTCTTGTTATGGATAAAAAGTGTCTTTTTTTGTTTCCAAATAGCTGATAACTATTCGCTGATAGCTGCCAACATCTGTGAACAAATATAATTCTATAAAGTGGTTCTATATAGTGTGTAACTGTTAATATAGAGCGTTATTAAATTTATTGCTAATGCAATCATATGGCACATTAACTTCTGAGGAAATTTTAGATGGCACTCATCATCAGAAAGGTTGCCGACCCCTGACCTAGACTATTCAAGTCATTCAGGCCGTGTTATGCTTAAAGTAGTACTCATCCAAGTACATCATGGTGGCAAATCTGTGGACACATTTGCCGTACTCGATGACGGCTCAGAGAAGACTGTTGTGCTTCCTGCGGCAGTTAAATCTCTAAGTTTGGAACAGGAGGAAGCAACACTCTCACTGAGAACTATCTGTCAAGATGTAATCCAGATGAAGGGAGGCTTCGTCTCATTCCAGGTGTCACCAAGGGCTAAGCCCAAAGCGAGGTACAAAGTAACACATGCCTTCACAGCCCAACAGCTGAGCCTAGCTACTCAGTCATGTCCAGCTGAACAGTTAAAGAAGAAGTATCTTCACGTACAGAAAGTCCAGATTGAGGGACACATTTTTTCTAAACACCGGGTCTCTGTGGCTTTTAAACCCCAAAACACGCTGCGCCAAAAATTGGTCCACCCCAAGGATCGGGTCCCCCGACACAAACAGAGTAACATAGTGTACGCTGTTAAGTGCCAGGAGGACTGCCAGGATTTATACATCAGGGAAACCAAACAACCTCTGGCGAAGCGGATGGCACAACACAGAAGAGCCACCTCGTCAGGCCAGGACTCTGCAGTCTATTTACACCTACAGGCCAGTGGACACTCTTTCAATGATGAGGATGTACACATCCTGGACAGGGAGGAACGCTGGTTTGAGCGCGGAGTCAAGGAGGCCATTTACGTGAAAAGGGAAAGACCATCTCTGAATTGAGGAGGGGGCCTAAGGGTACATCTGTCACCATCTTACAATGCTGTGATTGCAGCCATTCCCCAACTCTCTGTGAATGGGACTCATGGCCATTGATCAGTGGTCTTTGATCAGTGGGTTTTGGTCAGTGGTTGTTGATCAATGGTCATGAGAATTTGCATAATTAAGATTAAGGGACTGACCTCCCAGCCCATTGTTCCTTCAGTGGGCTGGTTTCAGTCATTATGCAAATGTACTCTTTATAAGATTGAAACCTGCAGTCAGCTGAGACTGAAGAGGTCACCTGGATGAGTGACGACACGTTTCTCCCACAAAACGCTACGTCCAGATGAACAGATTCAACTTTTGGAGATTTACTTTCCTGGATGATTGAGCATGCATCAAGACATAGTGGTTAATACACATATTTGTTCTTTCTGTTTACAGATGACCAGACACACATACACACACTCACATCCCCTTTACCTACATTTGAATATTATAATTCAATTGCATCCCTACCAATGCTGTTCATCCTGTTGATGCCATCTGCCACCTCCTTATTAAAGTTATTTGAACTACATCACTGTGGCGTACCATTCCTTCTGACTGAGGAAGACTCAGTTGAAGCGTGATCGGCAATCAGTGCAAACACATATTACAGTTGATCTTTACACACAGAAAGGTGCTCATGGAGATGTCCATTGATCTTCTCAAGAACAAAAGGGGTCATGGAGGCATCCATTGATCTTTACACAGAGACAGATGCTCATGTAGAGTTCTGTTGATCTTCAGAAGAAGAAAAGTGCTCATGAAGGCATCCGTTGCCTTTACACAGAGACAGATGCTCATGTAGAGTTCTGTTGACCTTCAGAAGAAGAAACATGCTCATGAAGGCATCCATTGAGCTTCACAAGCACATAGGTGCTCATGGAGGCGTCCGTTGATCTTCACAAGAACAAAAGTGCTCATGGAGGCATCTGTTGCTCTTTACACACATTTGCTTTGACCAATCTGACAGCCCGGAAGTTATTTCAATTCCTTTTAACTTCTCAGCGCTCCCACATTCATTCGACAAGTAGAGATAATCCTCCTCCAGGCATAAATGAAGCTCACATCTCCACCAACGAAACTTCCCAGCACCTCGCAGTCTTGCCCACCAGCCTGCCACTGCGGCATCCAGCCACCACATCGCTCTCTCCCTCCTCAGCTGCTCCTCCTACTCTGCATGGCACCTGACTAGGGTTGCCAGTTCTGTGGTCTTCGATCCCTCCTTCGCAACTCGTCTCAGCAAACCTCCGTTGCACCGAGTTCCCAGTTTCTCAACCACTCATCCCTCTTTTGCTAAACTCTGCAGCAAACATCTGCGCCACCAGGTAGCCAGTTACTCTCACCTTAGCTTCTCTCTGCAATACTTCAGCTAGCATTTCTACAACCGAGTATCCAACTATACATTCCTCTAACCCAGCAGTTTTTCTTCTTCCCATAGGTGAAACTTCAAGCAGCACATGGCCAAGCTTTTTAGCCCAGGTCCCTTCATTCTTCCTCCACTCAAACAGCCGCTCAACCCAGGGTGATCGACAGCCACGACAGTTGCATCATCATATGTGTTACGGCCCCATCTCAGAGAAAAGAGCTCACTCCACTCGAGTTTGCATTCGCATTTTCATTATACAGAGATGTTCTCTGCACTGCCTTTCACTCCTGAAGACAAGAGCTTGATACCTACTTGACTATAATACTCAATCTCACCTTATGGTTTGGCGGCACCGGCATTTACCAGTACCACATCCAGTTCGCTTCTTCGCTTTAATCAAGACACTTTCTGGGGCCGCCTCGATCAGGAACTCTACTGTTGCATCTTTGCTGCCCATTTTTCCTCTCTTCTGGAAAATATGCGGTGCTCCATCGCATCCCGCTTCCTCCTGCATCATCCCAGCCCAAAATGATTCACAGCCCTCATGCCGCTCATCCACTTTTACCCGTTTGGCCCCAGCCTCTACACCAGAAATGTCCAAACCCACGGCATCCATGCCTAGCATGCCTTTGCCACAAGGTTCAGATAGGAAGGGCAGACCCATCATGCACCTAGGAGGCAGCACTTTTTTGCTTCTCCTTGCTAACTGGAACTGAATTTCTTTATGACGATCAGCTGTCTCACCCCAATAATATTCAGCTTTACACAGATGCTGTCCCTTCTGCCGGCTTTGGGGGTTATTATGGTGGAAGGTGGTTCTCTTCAGCTTGGCCTCCTGGTTCCGTCAATATATCCAGCAGTAGTTCCTGCCTTCGTCAGCCATTTTCGAAATCTACCCAGTGGTCATTGCAGCCTTAGTGTGGGGCCACAAATTGTCAAGAAGAGCCATCCTAATTCACTCTGACAACCTCGCCGTTGTTGACATAATGAACAAAGGCCAAAGCAATTCCCCTTCCATCATGCCCTTCATGTGTCGGTTCACCTGGCTATCAGTCACCCACCAGTTCTTAATCAGAGCAGAACACATCCCAGGCCATTTCAATGCCATTGCTGACTCCCTGTGTCGTCTCTCCCTCCAGACATTCAGAACCTTACCCTCTCATGCAGAGGCAGCTCCGATACCAGTTCCTCCATTTTCAGCCACAACATTTGAGATCTAAAGCTTCTTTGTGTGTATTCCTGAACAATCATCTGGTACATTGTGCAAAAATAAACAAAACATGTAAACAAATTGAATGAAATCAACAAAATTCCATCCTTTAGTCAGTGGGTCGTTTGTGCAAATCTACAATGACCATAAAAATATAGAAAGAGCACAAATAATTGGCCAGGCCAACTACTTTACTGTTTACAGATTTTGTGCCAGAAAAACTAATCTGTCAACAGTATCAGGCTTCAAGGATGCCCTGTGGCAGCTTACAGTGTTTCCAGTAAACTAAAAATCCCTTCAGAAGGGGAGCTGGCAGCTGGCACACAAAGGTATTTCTTGACCAGGCAGCTCAGTGCTGGATAGGCAACTTCATGTTCCTTCCACCATTTGAGAGGGTCAGCATCACGCTCTACACAAACTGACAACAGGTAGAAAGTTTTCAATTGCCTCCCTCTTGGTGAAAGCAGTGTTGGTGGCTGTGATGTGCTGGAAGAAGCTTGCCAGCGATCTCTGTCTTTTAGCTGTGTGTGCTGCTTCTTCACGGTCTGCAGACTCAGGCACGGCTGGATCAGGCAGCTCAGACAAACACGTGCCCTGACAGCTGAGCAGAGACTCTGCCTCCAAGATGAGTTCATTTTAGTGCATCAATTTTCTCACTTGGGATGTATTTCGCCCTGAACCATGGATCCACAAAAGAAGCAATGTCCAGCATGTCACTGGTGGATGGATCTGCATATTTATTGTTGAGGTAGTCCACAGTCCTGCTCTTGATGGATTTACACAGCTCACTAGCCTCCTCTCCAGGTGCCGTTAGACTAGTGTTAAACAGGTGTAGCACAGGTCTGACATACGACAGGGTCACATACTCTTCTCCTGAAAGTGCACCAGTAAAGTCCTGAAGGGGTTTCAGAGCTTTCTCAACTGCCTCCAGGACCTCTATGTCCTGCCAAGTAGGGACAAGAGGTCTGGTTTTCATGTCGACAGCGAGGACTTTAGAAAGTGCTCTTTCCTGCTCCAGAACCCTCTCTATCAGGAGCAGCCTTGATCCCCAGGCCTCTGTGAATAGCAGGTGACTTTGAAGACCCTTCAGCCAGCTCTCTTCTCTTCCTCCAGCTGTAGGAGAAGCTGCTGCTGACGTTCTTACACAGAGAAATAACTGGGTAATGCGGGCATCATCCATACCATGTCCTGTAACACACAAAATACAAACTTTTAAAATCACCTTCAGTGTTATGTTAAGAGGCTCAAAGGCAAGTTAACATCCATCTCAGTTGTATAAGATGTGATGTATAAGATTTAGTCGGCCACAATCGTCCCACTGCCTAAGCAGACAAACATTAGCAGCCTCAATGACTGCCGACCAGTTGCTCTAACGCCTGCTATAATGAAGTGTTTCGAGAAACTGGTCCGACGTCACATCATGTCCTGCCTGCCACCAACACTCGACCCGCTCCAGTTCGCATACAGAGCTAACAACAGAATAACTGAAGACGCCATTGTTACAACGCTCCACACCACCATCTCTCACCTGGAGCAACAGGGGCGTTACGCCAAGCTGCTCTTTGCTGACTTTGTTGACTGCCTTCAATATGATTGGATAGAGCGAGTATTCGCTTAGGGCACCAAACAGGCCAGGACCGCCCCTGGTTGTGTAGTGCAGTGCGGGGGTCAGTTTACAATTTTGTTGTACTATTGTACTAGGTATGACTGTGTAATGGGAATAAAGAGTTATCTTATCTTATCTTATCTTATCTTATCTTACGGTCGCTGTGCATCAGTGTGCATGCACAGGGTCTAATACTTGGTTTAATGCTTTAATGTTTCTACATGTTATAAAGGTCCACACTGGAGCTTTGTAGGGTGACCATATTTTGATTTCCAAAAATATGACACTTGGCCCAGTCATGAAGAACTTTAATAACACTGTTTGCTTAAAGAAAACTTTGACATATTTAAACGAGGCCTTCTCTGTGCGGTTAATGAATAGTGAAATAAAAAATGTCATATAGGCTTTACAGTCCAGAAGTACAAAAACAGAGGATGGTTGGTCAGCCTCGCTTTAACGTCACAGCTGTGGGAGTGGCCGTCTCCTTGACTACGCGACACTAACAGTAACATGCTAACAGTGCGGTCGGGAGCTAGCATGACGCAGCCAGAGACGACACGGGTGTTTCTTAACAACGTGGACTCGTACGCATCCAGACACATCGCGCAGGTAACATTTGAAGCCTGTACGGACTCAGTGAAAGGAGCTGCTCTGATGCCACCTCACAGCAACACCTAACATGACTCATTAGCTTTGGTTTGGAGCAGAGCGAGCAAACAACACCGGAAATGATGTTAAATCAGTTTCATCTTCGATTCGCTGATTCTTATTTTCAGCATTAATCACTTTCACATCATCGGTTACTAAAACAAGGATACTTTCTCTATTATTGTTGGCCCTACTGCCCTATCTCCTCCCACTCCTTAACCACCTGTTTCAGGTACAGCAGTCGGTTGGTGAGCTTCCACACATTTAAATGACGTCATTCTGATGGGTGGATTACGTTTGAGGTGTTTTCACAGACTGATGGTGATGTAAAAGGTCCTGTCTAAATATGGAGGTACTTACATTTTCAGAAAGTCATGAAGCGGCGATGACTTTAAGCTGATGTGAGCTGGACTTACTGTAGCTTTACAAAGAAAACCGTTTATATATTTATTTTCAAAATAAAAGCCCACACAGAGAAATGTTCAGAGGAATCTGTGTGTGTGTGTGTGACCTATTCAAGCTTAACCAGTGACATGAGGACTTTGCAGGGGACCAATTTAAATTATATTCTAGGCACCTTGTTACTAGCAGCCTGTAGCAAAAAAAACAACCAAACACATGAGTTGTTCCCTGGTCTTTATTTGAATCTGTAATAAATAGCCAGGTAAACAGTTCTACAGTCATAAAATAGTATTCTTACACTCACGTGATGATGCTGAAGAGCCATCAGGTGTGCAGTGTGTCCTAAAAACCTGAGGAAACTGGACAAGTGGGAGCAAAAGAAGAAATGTGTTACAAGTGACTGTAGCTTGCAACGAAGGAGAGTTCACACAAGTTTCTCGAGCATGAACTGGGTTATTTACAAAAGGAAAGTTTGTGAATCAGTTCTGTGGTGTGTTCTTGGATGAGTGAGCACTGAGCCTGTGAGAGCAACTGAAACAAGGAGTTGGCTAGGTGTCCTCAGCGCCACAGTAGGGTCACGTGATCTACAAAAGCAAAGAGAAACGCCACCACAGGGCCGTCAGAGCAGACCTAAAAACACAGAAAGAAACACACACACAGTAAGAAGCCCAGAGAGCCACTCCTGAAGACGACTTAAAGAAAATACAGGAAAACTTAAGAGAGTTCAGGCGTGTGGAACAAGAAAGGCTTTTCAAGTTGGTTTGAACGTTGTTTTTGGATTAGGTCCTGAGTGGAAGTGTGGCTGGAGCTACTGTTAATACAAACTCTGATGTGGAGGCAGAGCTGCTGTCAAACCATAAGAGGACTTTCCAGGTGGTGGGAACTGTTTCACATCCATCTGCTGTGGAAAGGCCTCATGTGGTCGAACAGTACACGGTAAGTACTTTAAAGTTGTTTACGCTGTGAAAGCCTTAGCCTTTTATTCAAACTTTAAATTGAAGACCAATTATTTGTTGCTTTTTTTTCAAGCATCTGGACCGAGATGAGCTCCTGTCCAAACTGATGGGCTGTGATGTTGTTATCTACAATGTTACCCAGCATGCTGATCAGGTGGAAGAAGCTCTCTGGGCTGCCTCAGGTAAGTCTGTTAGGTATCCCTGAGGCTATGTGCTCAATATTTGCTTATAAGTACAAATTCTTGTTTGTGTTTATGTTTATTATTTATTTATTTGTACTTTGTTTTTCCTTACTGTAGCTTTAGCTGCTTTACAAATTGATATTTTTGAAAACCCGTATGATGAAGCCAGAAAGGCTGATTCTGTTGATCTGGACGTTTTCTGTGGGAGAGACGTTTTGTCCCTCATCCAGGTGACTTCGTCCGTCCTTCAGCTGATGTGCAGTACTGCATCTGTGCTAGCTTTGATAACACCGGCCATGTTAGTGAATACGATGGCACGTATGACTTACTGATTCCACTGGCTGATATTTAGTGGTTGTGCTGGCCAAACGTTACGGAGGTAACTATGGCTGTTTTTCATTGTGGTTCTCTTGTTCACGTTGATAATGCACTCAGTGCACTCTGTCCAGAATGTAACAACAGCCATCATTTATACAAATCAAGCTGAAGCCAGCAGTGGTTCAGACACTGGCACTGCAGCCCTGAGTATTACCTGATCTTTGCTGTGAGGCAGTAGAGTTGAGGAGCGATGATAGCCAGGTGATGGTCAGGTAAATCACAGCTGTTGTGTTTGCTGCCTTCACACGACAGCACAGTCTGACCATCTGGTCAGAAGGTCAAGCTTCCATGTGGAACTTCAGTTTTAGATTTAACTAGAATTTAAATATTGTTAAGTCAGTTTAAAGTTGTTGGAATGCCATCCCTACCGATTACACTTACCCAGTTCACCAGTAGCATCTTCACAGTCCTGATGCATTTAAATGCCACTGGATCATGTCATTAAATGTAGTGTCTTTGATAGTTTTCTCCAGGTCTCTTTATGCTCTTTTCTTCACCCTCCAGCCAGTTGAGGTATATGTCTCCTGAGCCTGCTTCTGCCAAGTTCTCTTCCTGTTGAAAGGGAATTCTTCCTTCCCGTTTCACCAGGTGGCGGTCCCAGGGCATCATCAGACTGCTGGGGCTCTCTCTAATATTGCACGGTCTTTACTTGATTATATAAAGCTCTGTGAGGGAGCTGTTGTTGTGAACCAGAACTATATCAATGAACCTGATTGAAATTGAAAAGCTCTTTAAGCCATCACAAAAGATTTTTTGTTCACTCGTAGCGCTTCACAGTGAAGTCGAGCATTTTTCTGGGCCAAAGATGTTTATCCTCATCTCCACGATCATGACCTGGGCCTGCAGCAAGCCAGCTGATCCTGTGAGTGTATATAACAGAAATCTGACATACCGGTCATTAGTGCTGGGCGATATGGAAAAAATATTTATCACGATATGAATTATTTTATATCACGATAACGATATATATCACGATATACCACCTGACCTGTGGTCATCTGGAAAGTATGCAGTCTGTAAACAGCGAGTGGAGAGGGTGCAGTCTTTGTTTTGAGTTACCGTAAAGCATGTCGCAAATCCGGGTGCACGTAAAGCAGCACCATGTCGCAAAACCACAAGACAGAGTTTCTTTGCGAAAAATATCATTTTTTTTATACTTTATTTTCTCTTGCATAAAGTTCAGAGTATGTATAGTGAGAAGACAACACTAATATATTTGCCACAGGCTATTTAACCCTTTAAGACCTACCATAGAACCAAGTCCGCCAGAGCTTATGTTTACATTTTACATGCTGTAGTGCCACTTGTGGGAGCATTTCAAGTTGCTATATATCAATACAACCGTTATAGCCCAAATTTTAATAATATGTATGCATTAAGTCCATAGTAACTATATAAATTGCAAAAAAGTGCAATAAACTACAAAAAAAATTGAAAATTGTTTTTGTTTTGTTTTTTAGATATATTTCTAGTTAGAGAAATTTAAGAGGCTTATCCCTCAAAACTGTAAATACAAAAAAGTTGCACAAAATAGTTTCCAACCACGCGAAATTTATTTTGAGTGTCTTCATAGTTTTATGTTTGAGATACACTAATTTTAATATACTACAGGGAAAATGAATAAATGCAAATTTGCAAAAAAACAGCATGTGCATCAAAATAAACTATTTTCAACAGTGTAATTTGACTTCTAAGCATCCCAGAAACGATACAGAAAAGCATAAAGTCAAACATGACTTTTAAAAACACCAACATAGGCTTTGAAAGTAAAAAACTAAATTTTCCGCGAAATGACGTCACTTCCGGTTCGGACAGGTAATGGCGGACATGCGATAGTTCACGCTGACTTGTATTCCAAGTGTTATGAACAGCTGATCGGATCGGCAAAGCGTGTTTCTGGAATATTATGTTTTTGTTGCTGCAAGTCTGGAATATTATGTTTTTGTTGCTGGAATGCTTTTTATGCAATTTTTGCAAAGCTATATGTGGAAGGAAACCGTGACCTAGGGCAAGCTAATGGAATAAGATGTAAGTACAACTCCTACGGTTTCATTTGCAAAAACAATTATTGCGCTAGCTTACGTGGTTCCAGTTCTACAGGGATTTAAAAATAGTTAGGCAAAACGGAGTGTGCCTGCTCCGACCGGTTGTAAAGGGTTAATGATATATTTTATGTAATTTATAAAATTAGGGTTAGAAACGATAGAAGACAAATGGCACGATAGACACTTTTCTATCGTCCACACGATATATATCGTCATATCGCCCAGCACTACCGGTCATTGTGCATTTGTAATATCTACCTAAACTTATAAGAAACTCATTAAAGTGAAGCCTTTATGAGAAACAAGCTGTTTCTGACTACAGTGCTCTCTGGGATAAAAACATGTAGTAAGAACATTATAGATGTTATCATAATGTTGTGCCAAAAGCAAAAACCATTTCAGGATTTTATTATTCATTCTTTATATTTCTGTACCCTGTGACATGGAGTATCAAGCATGTCCACATAAATCTGTCATGAAGTTGCTGGTAATCTCCTGCCATGATGCTCGTGACAGGATGATCTGGAGCTTCCTTTCACTGATGCGATTTTCTGGAGCAGGAGAGCACATCCCAATTTTGAACGGCACATTGATTTGGAGAAGAGAGTAGTGAAAATGGGCAAAACTGTAAGTTTGTAACAGTTTTTTAATAACAGACACTCGATGGAGACGTGTCTGAGTGTTACGTGTTACTTTCAGGAAAGAAAGCTCTTCTCCACGTACGTGGTGGCAGCAGGACTTCAGTATGGGATGGGAGAACAGATCTTCCACTACTTTTTCAAGGTAAGATTTGAAGGCTACACCCTACAGTTAGGATGAGGGATAGACAGCCGTTGAAAGTCAAAGGCAGGTTACAAAGGCAGGTTAACACTGCAGATTAATTTACTGCTGATGTTGACACCTTAATTTGTGAATGCCATAACTGGAAAACTGCAACGCAGGAGCTGCAAATTAATACCATAGGTGTATCTACTAAGACTCTCAGACAGCTTTGATTATCAGTCACCTCAAGGTCAGAGGTCAAGTTTTCTCAAAGTGTTATGAATGTGATACCTCAAGATAGAAATCATCTAAGATTTTGAAGCTGATACGATAGGTGCAGCTACTGAAAGACGGGTTCAAAGTCAGCTGGACTGAAACACTACATGTATGTAGATCAGTGTTTCCCAACCTTTTGAAACCACACACATATTTCACATTAGAAAAATCACACAGCACAACCAAACAAAAAATGTCACAAAAGCATGTTGATCATTTCCCCCCACACACCAGACGCAGCAGAATTGGCTTGGTTTGAACTGTAATGCTTTCTTCTGACCGCTGCTCGTGCTAGGGCCTTCATCTGGGCCGGACCCAGGTCAGACTGACTACTCTATGTTTTCAGATATTTATCTATTGCTGTTACGCGCCGCATTGTCTCACAGCATGACTGTTATGCTTCTTCTTCATTTTCTTCTGTTTTACTGGCATTGGATACCCAATTCATTAGAGCAGGTAGTTGTACTGCCCTCTAGTGGAAGAGAATGTAATTGTTCTGCCTGTTGCGGCACAGCTGATCATTTCTCACAGCACACCTATGTGCTGCAGCACAGTAGTTGGAAAACAGTTGTCTGAATTATACACTAGAGCTCTCAGAGCTGTCACGGACTGAAGCCTGTCTGTGAAGCTACATTTAAAAATAAATGTTTTAAGTTTGTACAGTTCGTGTATCGACATCTTGTCCGAGCAGAGAATACGATCTCACTAGGTTGGTTGGTTGGATGAGATTATGCTAGCTAACTAGTGCCAACCAATGACTCAGTGGAAAACACGGAAACTAAAAAGCATGTTTGTGTGCGTGTCCACCTGTTAATGGTAACACGTGTGGAGTGCTTTCTAAATGAGCACTGGGAGTTTGTGCCAGGTGCACAGTGGTTCAGTGTGAGGCCTGTAAGCTGGCAGGGTCTTTCCTGCAGAGGTGGATGTTAGAGGTCCTGAGCATGCTTTGGTAGGAAACTTTTGGTTTGATCAAAAGTGACTAAACGATGTTGTACAATGGTTTTTATCTTCTCACTCTACAGTATGACAGAATATCCAAATACTATTGTTGGATAAAAGTCACAGTTGTTGTTTCAAGATAAACTCCCGTGACTGCCACCGTCTCCACAATGCTTTGTGTAGATGACTCTGCGAAACCGTGGAAATGATTTCTCTTAGAACATGAACACAATGTGGTGATAAGAGGACTGAAAATGAAGCGGCTGGCTTTGTTATCGATGGTCACGCTCTCGTGCAGTAAAGTGGATACATGTTGTATCACGTGACACGATAAGTCGGCTGACCGGTTTGTCTCTGTAACTCATGGAAAAATAGGAAAAAGAATATTCAGCTCTAATTAGATGGAAATGATTCAACAAATGTCAGTAACTGCAGTGATGTGACTTTATAGAAATCATGGCTGGGAGAAGATGGACCCGTCTTTGGAGATGGCGAGAACATCGTTCCCACGATTCACATCCATGACTTGGCAAGGTTGACTGCTTCATTCTGTTTGTATTACACAACTGACAGCCCGAAACATGAAGTCATCACACAGCAGGGTCTGATGGTACAAACGATGTTTCACTGTTTCCTGTGGTTTTCCTTCTGTGTTCCAGTGTGGTTTACAGCGTGATCCAACATCAACCAAGACCATATTATCTACTAGCAGTGGACGATTCGAACAATACCATGGAAGAAATTGTCAAGGTGTGTCTAGCAAGTCATCAGGAAGCCTCGCCAAAAACATACACAGTATAAAAAATGGGCTTAGCCTCGGGGGCTGGAACCTGACCTGTGATTGGGAAAAATACTCCCATATAGAGCGTTTGGGAAAATAGCTTAACTTTACTGATGTAAACACTCCTTTCACATAATATTGAATAAAACATGAAGTTTATTTTGTACATTTTTCTCTTCCTATGTATGAAAGGAGGATTTTTCAGTGTACGTTGGTTGGATAATGAAAAAGTCTTTAGCCAATGAGCGTGTGGCTTCAGGGTCAGATCCACCCACGATCCACGTCCGGCTTCAAACCCCCAGAAACACTCAGCTCCAGGCTAACGCGTGGCATCAACACTGACTATGACCATTAAAAATGAATGCAGTGAATCCTGTTACAAATACACAGTCCATACGATGACAGCCTCAGGGGCGTCCACAGACTGCTGCTGTGAACGGTCCAACCTGTGTGAATATGAATGTTTATCACACAATTATGTTGATTCTCCTCCAGAAAATCGCCTCCGTCCTCGGACCAGGGAAGATCCAGAAAAAGCCGTCAGAGGAAACTTTCCTCACCAAGGACCTCAGTGTATGACGTGCCTCTGCATTTATCAGTGTGTGACGTGTGCGCCATTTTTCCTAAGATCAATGTGACTGGTGCCTTTTCACATTCATCTGCTTCCTGTGTGTGTGTGTGCGTGTGTGTGTGTGTGTGTGTGTGAGAGTAAGAATAAACATATCGATCCTGCAGTGGGGCTTAGAGAGGTGAAAACATGGAAAGACGAGAAAAGAGGTGTTTTGTTTCTGCTACAACAGGTAATGGAAGCCGACTCTCTGCTGGTCAGTCTCCGCATGGAGGCTGCTTACATCAAGAAACTTTTCTCTTTTAACTGGGTGTGCCAGTTTGGCCTGGTGGAAAATATAGAGGTGGTGGTGCAGGAGTTCCGGCAGACCCGCGGGTTGCTGGTATGCAGTCAAACACATATGAGACTACATACAGTGTACACACTGTCAGGTTTTACTGGCTAATCTGTGTGTTTGCAGCCCGTCCGTCTGTGTGTACTGGGTCCTCCTGCAGTAGGTAAAACCACAGTGTCCAAGAAGATCTGCGAATATTACCGACTCCATCACATCACAGTGAAAGGCACCATCTCTGACACCATCGCCCGGCTGGTGAGCTCTTACTTTTCTCCTCCAGATCAATTAGAACTGAGTACAGCTGTAGGCATTTTAAACTGCTTTCCCTTCAGGAACATGCTGTCAGGAATCCTGATCCCAGTGAAGGGAAGTCCACACAAGAGGCCCAGGAGCAGCTGAGCATGATGAAGGAACGCCTGGAACAGAACCGAGGTGCGGCTCGTTTACTAAACCATTAGCTTCAGATAACGAGGTCTGGATGTGTTGGCACACGAGTCGTGACTGAGGGCAGTGTGTTTATTTAGTGTGAGGGTAATTTCTAGTTTTAATTATTAAGAACCAGAAACGTGTTTGTTTGTTTGTTTTTAAGTATATGCTTGGTGCTTGTGAGGCAGTCAGCACTCACGTAAGCTACGGAGGAAGCTCATATACAGTTTCATAAGATTTTAAAAATATCTGAAGAAACACAACACAAAAAAGCAACAACATGCTGTTTAACTGCGACATCAGTGCTGCAGTGAGACAAGACCCTGCTACTTGTACTATAGCAGTAAATCCAAGCAGCAGTACTGCATGTGAGTGTGCTCGTAACCTGTGCTGATGATGACCCACGCCCTGTTTCACATGCTTTTATTGTTTGTTTGGTAGCTCTCAGCACCGAGGACACGGGGCACTTAGCTCACTCCATACTCATATATGTACACACACACACCTGAACATATCAACATATTCACATAGAAATATCTGCACACACACAAACACAAAGAAGAAAGAAACTAGCAGCCTCGTGATGAGACCAGTGCGTTACACCCCACACCTCGGACTCCATCACCTGGTGTCAGAACTTAAACGGGTCTAGTCCCCGTTCTTTCCGAGCTCCTTAGATGATAATTGTCCTAGTTTCAGTCTGAAGCAGCAGACGTCAGGAGGAACCAGAGCCTAACATCTCCTCCTTCCAGAGTTCTGGGTTATGTCTTCATGTTTTCTATATAGAACTAATTCATGACTTTAACTTCTACATTAATATTTAGTCTAATGTAATATAAGCCGCTTCAGTATTTATGACATTATTTCTGACTTGTCAGAGTTGATTGTAACACATTCAGTTAACGCTGGTAAACATTTAGAAGGGTTTGCTAGTGTCTGCGTACAAAATTGCCGCTCCTGTGATTGTCTGGCTTTTGCCTGACGTGCTAAGGGCTCTGCAGCCAGCCCAGGTACGATACAGCAGGTTTCCCTGACTGTGCCTCCTCAGAGGGATCAGACAGCAAACCAAAGCTATGTTCTTTATATAAAAACCATCTGATCCAGACCCAAAACCACATCTCTTCATTACTTCAGTCATGTGTTCCACCTTAAACGTTTGTTCAGCAGAGCCCAGTATGTTATGGGCACTGGGTGGTTTTTATTCATGGCTGTAAAATACTGAAGTTGTGTTTCAGCTGCTAATCAATCCTGTCAGATCTGCATACACGACTGAGAGGAACGTGTTTGTTTTCTACATTCATGAGGGACATTTGGTCTGTTTCCATATTTCTTTGGCTCTATGTAGTCTGCAATATTCAGGTTTAATTCAGTTTATTAATTTTCTTAAACTTGACTGTGAAAAAGCTTCTTCAGGACTGTAGCTCACTTTTATGTACCTCAGACAGTAACAGAGCTCTGTTTGAAGCAGCTTGTATGCAGCTCAA
Source organism: Pelmatolapia mariae (assembly GCF_036321145.2). Lineage (NCBI taxonomy): Eukaryota > Metazoa > Chordata > Actinopteri > Cichliformes > Cichlidae > Pelmatolapia > Pelmatolapia mariae. Next base: position 38,443,077 of record NC_086241.1, read on the forward strand.
ACATGAACATTTCTCTGTAAGGTGACATGAGTTGCATTACAAACTCATCAGGTTTTATATTGGCTTTGAGGACTCTGCACTGAGCTGTGTTTGTGCCTCTGTCAGAGACTTGGTGTGTGTCCTTTGAACGTTCACGTGTGTGTGAGGTGTCTGCTCAGCTGCAGGGACATGCTGGGAGTTTATGGTTAGCTCTCACAAAGTGAGCATAATGTGAATTAGGCAGGTTTTGTACATGCTTCAGGATAAATCGGGTGTTAGACGGGGCAGTGACACCCATCATTAATTACATATTTATCTGTATTATGGGAAATGATCTGCTGCTGTGAACAGTGTTCGGATTGGATGGTTTTGTCACATGATCACATGGACTATTTGTGCAGATTGGTATTATTGTATGATCTTCACAATATAAAGCACCTCGAGGCATCAGTTGAATAGAAACATGAATCCTGCAGGTCTGGATGAGGAGCTGCTGTTGAACGTGATGAGGGACAAGCTGATGACTCACCCGTGTAAAAACCAGGGTTATGTGTTGAAGGACTTTCCCCAAACACGTGAACAAGCCAGAGAGCTCTTTGACGGTGAGTCGGACCCCGAGGCTCTTACACGTCAGGGCCACACCTGCTCACTCACTCGTGTTTTCTTCTTCCTCAGGTAAAGAAGAGGATGGAACATCCCAGAATTCTTCAACCAACATTATACCCGGTACCTGCAGGGAGACTCAGATCCTTTTATTTCACATTTAACAACAACAGTAACAGATGTGAAGCCTGCGTGCTCCATCAGTAACGGTTGTCTTGTGTGGGCCACAGAGTTGGTGTTGTGCCTGGAGGCCACAGAGGCCTTCCTGTTGGATCGAGTGCTCGACTTGCCCGAGAGCTGTGTGCAGGAACACAACTACGAGCCAGAGAACTTCTCGAGGCGGCTGGCTGCTTACAACGAGAAACAGTCGGAGGATGATATGGTCCTCAACTACTTTTATGAGCATGACATCATTCCTCTGCAGTTTGGTAACCCGTGAAGAGAGACTGCATCACTTGTGAGGGGGAAATGCTACTTTCTTAGTGTTGCTAAAAGTCTCTGTGCTCCTCGTCATCCTCTGCAGAGATCAGCAGCAACGATGAAGCAGACTGCCTGCCTCTGATGCAGAAGGTCATTGACATGGTGGGCCAGCCCAGAAACTACGGTCTGAGCAGCCAGGAGGTGAAGGAGGAGGAGAGGAGGAAGGCTGCCGAGAGGCTGAGGAGAGAAGCCCAGGAGAGAGCAGAGGTGGAGCAGATGGAGGCCGACGAGGCCAGAGACAGGGCTGCACACTGGGCTGAGTGGGTAGGTGGAGGAGAAACACGAGGCGCTGTTAACTACATATAAAACACATTTCCTAACAATGAGCAGAGGGGTGCGCTATGAAGACAGAGCTTTGGTTGAACAAGCAGACAGTCAGTGTCACAAAGGTGACGTATGCTGGCCATGACGGCTAAACACCAAAAGAGGCAACGAAGCTGAATTATTCTCTGCATGTTTCTGTGTGTTAGACTAAGAAGTTGGAGGAGGTGAGGCAGCAGGAGGAGGAGGAGCTGGAGGCCACGTCGCGCCCTATGAGGGACTACCTGATGGAACAGGTTGTGCCCACGCTGAGCCAGGGTCTGACTGAATGCTGCCGAGCTCAACCACAGGACCCCGTGGACTTCCTGGTATTTCACTGCCCACAGATTATTGCCTGGTCGTTAGCGTCCGCCTCCACATGACGTTAATTGTGATGGCGGACGTCTCTTTGTCTTTCAGGCAGAGTACTTGCTGAAGAACAACCCTTTTGAAGCCGATTACGAGCAGCTTTCCTAGCCGAGGAGAATTTCCTTTGAGTCTTTGAGACTCGTCAGAGCATTTCAGTCGTCACATGCCAAGTGTCCCCAACTCCACGCTGGGATTTTGATTAGGTCTGATTTCTAAGTGGCCCATTCTCGTGCCCCTGTTGCATTCATATACGGCTTTGTTTGGGCTCTGATGTGCTGGCCGTTACTTAAAAGCAACCCAAAAAGCAGATGAAAGTGTGCACAAAACCAGGAGCTAATTAGGAAGTTAATTTGCTTAATAAACTTGGTAAACTGTAAAGCAGACACGCTCGGGTCATAATTGCTTTGATTTAGCTTCAGATTTCCAGGAAGGATAAATGTTACGAATGGCAGCTAATTTGTCGGTCTCTCATGTTGCCACTCGTGACTCCAAAGTGTTCATAATTGGTTGCGACAGACACCAAACGATTTCATTGTACATACTTAATCACCACATGGGGAAATTAGTGGAGTTTATTTGGGAAACACTGTGATGCAAGCTGCTGCAAGACTGTTGGACTGCAGCATGTGTGCCCCAGGTACAAACACACACAGACACACACACACATGATAAATATGCTTAAACAGTTCTCTGTCATAGTGACCAACATGCAGTATGTGGGCACACACACAGGTGTAGCAGCTGAAATGTTCCCTGTGATGTGCTGAAATAAACCGAGTGTAGCAGATAATCTGTAACACCAACATCAACATCTGAAGCATAGGTTTAAAAGGCATTTGTTTAAGTACCGTGGGACTGTGCTGGGGAGGTATCGCTGATGTTGTTGTGGTTTGTTTTCCATCATCTACTGTGAAATAGCTCCCTATCACAGTCTTAACTGTGTTTGGCAGCAGCCAGGAGCTCTTTGTCCTGTGCTGTGTGTTTATTTCGTCTCCCTTTTAGAAAATCCCCGAGTATTCAGACTTAACTAAATTCATCCTGCTGCGTTCTGGTCACAGATGACCTTTGAGCGCTCCGGACAGACACTGGTTTGATGTTATTCCCAACATGGAGGAGGAAACGCCTCCTCCATCATCTCCTGGCTGTTTTACAGGCAGTGTTTTACCACTAGGTGTCAGTCTTGGATTACCTATTAACTGTCGGGAGGCCGTGATGGTGATAATGATGAGTCTCTTTATGTTTTTAGTCTTTGAAATATCAGGATGTCTTCAGTGCTGAACAGATGAAAGCAGCATGAATGATGAGCTCTCTTTTTGTGCTTCGGCTCTTCCATCTGAACAGCAGCACATATTAAAACCACGTTTTTTCTTTACAGTACTCAGTTCTTCCTTTGACAACCTCTGAGATAAACCTTGTGTTTCTTAGATTACTCTGCCAGTGTTATTTGTTAAATAGTGTCTCGTGGCTCTGCAGCAGATTCATTTCATCTACTTTTCACCAGAAGCCAAAAATGCAAGCTGACATTTTCCTGCTCGACCCTTCAGGCCTCCAGGACTCGGCGACAGTGAGAGCAAAGTTGTGTTAGAAATGAGTGTGTAAGGTCACCGTCAGGAGCTCGGTCCTCCTCCTGTGCACTGAGAGGAGCCAGTGTTCACGTCTGGAGCTGTTATCACACGTGAAGTACAGATAGACTGCATCTGTTATTTCTCACATTTATCTTAAAAGACAAAAGTCAGTCTGATTGAGATTGTTCTGTTTTGGATGAAGCCCAGTTCACTAACAGTAAATACATGCTACTCCTTCCCTCCCCCGAACCTTCACTTATCCAAAGTCAGTGGTAGCAGGCTAAGATGGGTGTCCTCCTGGGGGATGCTGAGGTGAGCCGAGTCCAGGTGAGATGTAGAATCTGGATCTACCCCAGGGTCTACTCCCAGGAGGCCTGCCTGTAAACCTCCACAGGGAGAGGTCCAGTAGGTATCATGAGCAGATGCATGGAGCTGGCTCCTTTCAATGTGGAGGTGCAGCAGCTGTACTCTGAACTCCCTCTGGAGGTGGGAGCTCCTCACACTAAGGCTACGTCCACACTAGCCCGGATAGATTTGAAAACGGCGTTTCCGTCTGAAAACGCTCGGCGTCCACACTAGTGTTTTCAGTCTTTTTCACAGAGTTGTGCGTCCACATTGAAACTTCTGAAAACGCTTACGTTCCAGTCCTGCGCAAAAGCGAGTGAGAATGAAATAATTTGAAGAAAAGCTGTCTGCAGCATGTACACACTGATATTAATCTTTAACAGGACTGTCAAAACTGAGAGCAATCAAAACAGCTGCTGTATAATGCCCTCTGCTATCTTTGTTTAAGTGGTCACATGACTGCATCACATGACTAACATGTGTCATCGTTTTAGAAAGTCTGCGTTTTCACTGTCCACACTGCGACGCAAACGCACAGTCTTCAAACGTATGTGTTTTTGAGAGCGTTTTCAAAATGCTGCGTTTTTCCTTCGGGGAAAACGCGTCTCAGTGTGGACGGGAGGCCAAAACGGAGAGAAAACGATGCGTTTTCAAACAAAAACGCATTAGTGTGGACGTAGCCTAAGACTCATAGCCACATTGCAGAGGCCATTCTTGTTACCATGGCTTAAAACAAGCCAGCTTTGCTAATGCTAAGTTGCTAATGTATCACAGTTATCCACAGGATGTCCTTTGGCAGTCACAGACGAGTCCTTAAACATGCAGGATGTCGTGTTTTTAGCCTTTTCCCGATGCTAACCCAGCAGTGTTCAGTGCCTAGCCTTTCTGGGGAAATGAAGCCAAAAACACGAGTGAGATGAAGACAACGTGCAAAGGATGCAAACCACAGTTTCCCGACTGATAAACCTGCAGCTATGAAAACTGTGACCCATCCAGCCTTCTGTTGGTGACTTTGCAGGTCTCTGTCGGTAACGCCGGGGAGTTTGGGGCGGTGGTAAAACTCAGCGGTGAGATATTTCCAGCATGTTGAACCAAAGCAGACCTACAGAGATTACATCTCTCAGCCAGCTTGTAAGCACCTGTATAATACCTGAGAGTAGCTGGGCCTGTGTGGTTATTCTGCCTCCATGACCTACACCCAGATAAGCATCAGAACATGATGGATGTGAGAGTCAGTGTTTTTGGCTCATCCTGGAGTAAACACTAATGCCACAGCAGGGATTTCTTATTTTCTCTCCCAGCTTGGTGGAAGTGCTCAGCTAAGATGTACAGTTTTATTCTCTGTGTTTAAATACTCATTTAAAGAAGGCCCATGGGCTGTTTCATGTAAAACTACATCATCTACTGCTGTTCATGTGGACACCCGTGTACAATTTGGACCGGCTGCCCACACATAAACTACATGCATGACATGCAGCATTTTAACATGCTGTCTTTGCCTCTCACTAATAACTGCAGTACAATGTCGGATTGTCTGGTTTTATTTCTCAATGAACTGACACGAACACAACACTCCAGCACCGGGACTCTTCATCACAGGGCTTCACTGGATATATGTCCATCCATCAGAGCAATGCAGTCCATCAGCTGCAGTAAGCCCTGAGTGTGTGGCAGGATGTGGACTGAATCCACTCGCACTGATGCTGGTCACTGTTCCCTAACACCCCTTAATCCATGGAGGATCTCACACACACACACACACACACACACACACACTGCTGACTTATAGTGAGACAGACAAAGACACACATTTTAGAGACAGAGAGAATGACACATGCATCAAACTGATGGGTTAAGTCGTCAGGGGAACCCCCACATGCCCCACAAGCAAATGCCGAGCGACACACACACACACACACAGACACACACACACACCTCCCCTGCTGCCAGCCTCATTCTGAGCACTCGGAGAGGGAAAATGTGTTTTGTTGCTTAGGAACAGTTTGCCTTGTGTCTCAGCAGGGGGTCTCCTTCTGAATATCATTATGTCCCCTCGACTGGGGAGGACCACACATTTTTCTTTGCTGCCAATATTTATCTTCGGCTCTGCTTGCTCTCCAGAGGCCCACAAAAACTGTTCTCATTGATTAAAGGCGGTAGAAAGCAGATTCCAGCAGCACACACCTTACCTCTCTTCAATGTAAATTCATCAGAAACGGCTCCTCGGTGCTGCTGCAGGTGTCAAAGTTCACCCCGGTGACATTTCACTTTTCTTAAAGTTAAATCCCGAGCAGAGGGAATGGGTTGTTATCTGGATAAAGTGAATATGGGTTTTTTCAGCCTTTACTGAAAAAATATAAAACTCATCCATACAAACATGATGATCAGGTGTGGATCAACCAACTCCAGGGCCCAGAGCAACACAGGCCCCCCCATCAAAACCAGTATTTATCTGCAGGGTCGCTGCTGGGAAATGACTATGCTAAACGTCCCCCTCCCACAAAGAAGAAACGGATACACAGACATACAGTCATCTTCAGTAGTATAAAATAATTCTTATTTATCCTAGTTGGGGCTGGTGGGCTGTTCAACCTCAGTGTCATTTTCGGTATGTTCCCTCTCTTTAAGCTAACGCTGAAAGGGCTAAAAAAAGTCACGCGCTTTCTTAAGCCTGAGTTTAAGGAGAAAAAAGCCTAAATTGTCCCCTTTAAGCAGAATGAGTTTTTCCATGATTGTAAAAACTTAATTTTTGTATACTGGTGAATTTTTATGCTGGTGAATTTAGGATTTTCACTTCAGTGTCTCTCAGACTCCAGATAAGAGATTTGACATTAAAGTGCGTTATATTCAGGGCGCCTCGGCTCATGTTGTAAATGATGGTCAATGTTCAAGTTAGAAACAGTGAAAAAGTCTCAGCTTGAACCTTAAAGATGCTGATTTTTCAGGTTGGTATCACAGTGTGAATTTCTTTTCTGCACTTGTTTGTGTTTTTTTGGGAGGACACGCCTCATGTAAATGTTCACGTATTGATTTCAGTGATTTATAAACTCTGCACTTCACATACATGTGAGCAGGATATTTGCTAACGTCAATAAAACCTTTTTGCCATTATTAGTGTGAATGCTTGTAAAAGCATTCACAGTATTGTTCTTCTAATCTTTATTATTAGTGTGAATGCTTGTAAAAGCATTCACAGTATTGTTCTTCTAATTAGTGTGAATGCTTGTAAAAGCATTCACAGTATTGTTGTTGTAATCTTTCTTATTGTGTGGATGCCCTAAAAGGGCTTCCACACTATTGAGTTCCTGTTTCTCTTTATTGTGTGGATGCCCTAAAAGGGCTTCCACACTATTGAGTTCCTGTTTCTCTTTATTGTGTGGATGCCCTCAAGGGCTTCCACACTATTGAGTTCCTGTTTCTCTTTAAACTTTATTGTGTGGATGCCCTCAGAGGGCATCCACACTATTGAGTTCCTGTTTCTCTTTATTCTTTATTCCACCATAATCTAGTTGCTACCCCGTTTTTTGGCACTTAACTACTCCCTCAGTTTTCAGCCAATTTTCTCAGTTCAAACTCTAAACTGTTCTGCTCTTTCTGCTAATTCCAGCTATGACTTTTGGTGTTTATTACTGTTATACTTTTTAAAATATTACACTTTTTTCCTTTAATTTGTCCCATTGAAATGAATGGAAAACTTCCACAGTTCTGCTAAAACTTGCTTGGTTTTGAAACTTAACTACTTCCTCATACTTTCACCTAGAAACTCCATTCAAACTTTAAAATGTTCTCAGATTATTGGGCTATTCCTGTGTGATTCAGCTTTTTCAGATCTTCTACCGTTTTCATTTTATACCTCTTTAAGTTTTCAGTTGCAAAATTGTGATTTCTCAGAAAATACATGTGTTGCTATGGTTGCTATGCAATTAACTCAGAGTGAGTGCTGGTCTGTTCTGAAGTTTCTCTTCATACCCGAACAACTTCTTGCTACTCGCTCAATTTTCACTCAACCCCCACAAATTATACATCAAAACGTAGGTATTTTTGCTGGCTTTCAGACAATGTCACTATCTTTATTGTGAGATTTACCGTTTTTTCGCAATTTGCCTCGAAGTGACACATGGTCTGGTTACCTCCCATTCAAAGTGTATACGGAGGTTTTGAAATTCAGAGCTGAAATTCTGTAACGGGAGGCATTTTCAAATCGTCATATCTCTTGAACAAAGCAAAGTTAGGACATGAGGCTTGTGCCAATATATCTTCAGACACTCCTGACACTCACAGTGGAAGCAGTTTTTACATTCGTCTTACCGTTGAGCCATAAATTACGTTTGTTTGAGGGGTGGAAATCTGTCCTCCTCTCAGTTCTCACACTCTGAAAATGAAGCCGTTACTTCTCTCGTCATATCTCCGCGACGGAGGTACAAAGAGCTATGAAAATCGCAGTCAAAATACACCAAAGTCCGCTGATTCACCCAGTACAAGAATGACGCTGCTAGCCCTCCTAGTTTTTGAGTTACACGACGTTTTGTAACTCCAAAAAACGGCGCTTTTCGCCGCTCACCGCGATCTATTTTCTGACTGCTCATGTCTATGTTTTTCAGCTGCCCGCCCCCTTGCCAGGTGGCGCAATCAGTAATGACACGGCTCTGCAACTCAAAGGTCGTGGGTTCAATCCCACCTTGGTCAAAAAAAATTTTTTCACTAAAAATTGATACACTATCACAGACCTGTAATTTATATTGATCATTTATTACAATTTTGCAAAGTTTTATACTTTTAGCAACTTTTCTAATATGGACCGAAATACATACAAGTACCCAGACAGCAGACAGAGGCAGTAACTCTGATTGGTGAATTTGAGCAGAATCAGGTTGTTCTTTCATTTCATTTCTTTATTTATTTCACACATGGTTCATCGTGTTTCTTTTTCTACATACAGAAGCTTCTGCCTCTTTTCAGCAGAAATTCTGCCTCTTTTCAGCAGAAATTCTGCTCATTCACCTCTTTTCAGCGCAACGTTCTGCTTCTTTGCCACTTTTCAGCAGAAATTCTGCTCATTCACCTCTTTTCAGCGTAACGTTCTGCTTCTTTGCCTCTTTTCTGCATAAATTCTGCTGATTCATCTCTTTTCTGCAAAATTTTCAGCCTTTTCACCTCTTATCAGCACAATAAATTTGTAGAAATATATAGAAGTACACAGCCTGATGAAGCAGACAGAAGCAGTACCTCTGATTGGTGAATTTGAGCAGAACCAGGTTGTTCTGCCTCTTTTCAGCAGAAATTGTGCTGATTCACCTCTTTTCAGCGCAATGTTCTGCTTCTTTGCATCTTTTCTGCAGAAATTCTGCTTATTTACCTCTTTTCTGCGAAATTTTCTGCGCTTTTATGTGTTATCAGGACAATCCTCAGCAGCGTCTGCTCATTCCACCATAATTGTCAGTCTCTCCATCTCTTCCTTTGTCAGAGTGAGTTTGGCACAGTGAGTAAGGTTGCTGTCTTGAAGCCAGGAGGGCCAGGTTCAAATCCTGCTTAGGACGACATTTTTTTTCACAACCATACAACTTTTGCTACTTTTCATCTTTTTCAGCTTTTCAGCAGACAGCTTCAGCGTTAAGGCATCCACACAGCATTTTCGCAGGAAATGCAATTTTTTCTAGTTGTGTGGATGCTGGAAGCATCCACACTATTGAGTTCCTGTTTCTCTTTGTGTGGATGCCCTAAAAGGGCTTCCACACTATTGAGTTCCTGTTTCTCTTTATTCTTTATACTTTATTCTTCAAGTTGCTCCGTTCTTCGCCGCTTAACTACTCCCTCAGTTTTCAGCCGATTTTCTCCGTTCAAACTCTAAACTGTTCTGCTCTTTCTGCTAATTCCTGCTATGACTTTTGGTGTTTATTACTATTATACTTTTTAAAATATTACACTTTTTTCCTTTAATTTGTCCCATTGAAATTGAATGGGAAACTTCCACAATTCTGCTAAAACTTGCTTGTTTTTGAAACTTAACTGCTTCCTCATACTTTCACCTAGAAACTCCATTCAAACTTTAAAATGTTCTCAGATTATTGGGCTATTCCTGTATGATTCAGCTTTTTCAGACCTTCTACCATTTTAATCTTATCTCTCTTTAAGTTTTCAGTTGCAAAATTGTGATTTTTCAGAGAATACATGCGTTGCTATGGTTGCTATGCAATTAACTCAGAGTGTGTGCTGGTCTGTTCTGAATTTTCTCTTCATGTCTGAACAACTTCTTGCTACTCGCTCAATTTCCACTCAACCCCCACAAATTATACATCAAAATGTAGGTATTTTTGCTGGCTTTCAGACAATGTTACTATCCGTATTGTGAGATTTACCGTTTTTTCGCAATTTGCCTCGAAGTGACACATGGTCTGGTTACTCCCCATTCAAAGTCTATGGGGAGGTTTTGAAATTCAGAGCTGAAATTCTGTAACAGGAGGCATTTTCAAATAGCCATATCTCTTGAACAAAGCAAAGTTAAGACATGAGGCTTGTGCCAATATATCTTCAGACACTGCTGACACTCACAGTGGAAGCAGTTTTTACATTGATCTTACCGTTGAGCAATGAATTACGTTTGTTTGACGGGTGGAAATCTGTCCTCCTCTCAGTCTTCAAACTCTGGAAATGAAGCCGTTTCTTCTCTCGTCATATCTCCGCGACGGAGGTACAAAGAGCTATGAAAATCGCAGTCAAAATACACCAAAGTCCGCTGATTCACCCAGTACAAGAATTATTCTGCTAGCCCTCCTAGTTTTTGAGTTACACGACGTTTTGTAACTCCAAAAAACGACGCTTTTCGCCTCTCACCGCGATCTATTTCTGATTGCTGATGTGTTTGTTTGTCAGCCGCCCGCCCCCTTGCCAGGTGGCGCAATCAGTAATGACACGGCTCTGCAGCTCAGAGGTCGTGGGTTCAATCCCACCTTGGTCAACATTTTTTTTCCACTACAAATTTATACACTATCACAGACCTGTAATTTATATTGCTAATTTTTTTCACTACAAATGAGTAGTGCAAAAACATACTATGTCTGCAACATCACAGTATATCTGTTATGTTATAGTATTAATACTAAATCACAGTATTTCTGCCAATTCAAGGAGGCTGACAGGTACTAAGTGCATCAGTGTACATAGGTCATCTCTTGTGTTGGAGTGCCCTCTTGTGGCGCCTTTTGGGTAGTGCCTTAGTAAACGTGACCACTGCAAACTGGTTTGTAGTGGAGGAATTTGTTGCCAGTTTCTTTCATCTTTAATCTGTATTCATGTTGTAATGTAGTAGTACCACAATATGGCAGAAACACTATGTTTTGGCACAAATACTTTGATTTGGTATACTTTAGCTTCTTCACCCCTTTTCAGCAAAATTTTCATTTTTTCACACCTTTTCAGCACAAATTCCAGCTTTTTTGGCTGTTTTCAGAGAAAAAAAACTCTTTTCAGCAGAAACTCTGCTGATTCATCTCTTTTCAGCGCAAGTTTCTGCTTCTTTGCCTCTTTTCTGCATAAATTCTGCTGATTCATCTCTTTTCTGCAAAATTTTCAGCCTTTTCACCTCTTATCAGCACAATAAATTTGTAGAAATATATAGAAGTACACAGCCTGATGAAGCAGACAGAAGCAGTACCTCTGATTGGTGAATTTGAGCAGAACCAGGTTGTTCTGCCTCTTTTCAGCAGAAATTGTGCTGATTCACCTCTTTTCAGCGCAATGTTCTGCTTCTTTGCATCTTTTCTGCAGAAATTCTGCTTATTTACCTCTTTTCTGCGAAATTTTCTGCGCTTTTATGTGTTATCAGGACAATCCTCAGCAGCGTCTGCTCATTCCACCATAATTGTCAGTCTCTCAATCTCTTCCTTTGTCAGAGTGAGTTTGGCACAGTGAGTAAGGTTGCTGTCTTGAAGCCAGGAGGGCCAGGTTCAAATCCTGCTTAGGACGACATTTTTTTTCACAACCATACAACTTTTGCTACTTTTCATCTTTTTCAGCTTTTCAGCAGACAGCTTCAGCGTTAAGGCATCCACACAGCATTTTCGCAGGAAATGCAATTTTTTCTAGTTGTGTGGATGCTGGAAGCATCCACACTATTGAGTTCCTGTTTCTCTTTGTGTGGATGCCCTAAAAGGGCTTCCACACTATTGAGTTCCTGTTTCTCTTTATTCTTTATACTTTATTCTTCAAGTTGCTCCGTTCTTCGCCGCTTAACTACTCCCTCAGTTTTCAGCCGATTTTCTCCGTTCAAACTCTAAACTGTTCTGCTCTTTCTGCTAATTCCTGCTATGACTTTTGGTGTTTATTACTATTATACTTTTTAAAATATTACACTTTTTTCCTTTAATTTGTCCCATTGAAATTGAATGGGAAACTTCCACAATTCTGCTAAAACTTGCTTGTTTTTGAAACTTAACTGCTTCCTCATACTTTCACCTAGAAACTCCATTCAAACTTTAAAATGTTCTCAGATTATTGGGCTATTCCTGTATGATTCAGCTTTTTCAGACCTTCTACCATTTTAATCTTATCTCTCTTTAAGTTTTCAGTTGCAAAATTGTGATTTTTCAGAGAATACATGCGTTGCTATGGTTGCTATGCAATTAACTCAGAGTGTGTGCTGGTCTGTTCTGAATTTTCTCTTCATGTCTGAACAACTTCTTGCTACTCGCTCAATTTCCACTCAACCCCCACAAATTATACATCAAAATGTAGGTATTTTTGCTGGCTTTCAGACAATGTTACTATCCGTATTGTGAGATTTACCGTTTTTTCGCAATTTGCCTCGAAGTGACACATGGTCTGGTTACTCCCCATTCAAAGTCTATGGGGAGGTTTTGAAATTCAGAGCTGAAATTCTGTAACAGGAGGCATTTTCAAATAGCCATATCTCTTGAACAAAGCAAAGTTAAGACATGAGGCTTGTGCCAATATATCTTCAGACACTGCTGACACTCACAGTGGAAGCAGTTTTTACATTGATCTTACCGTTGAGCAATGAATTACGTTTGTTTGACGGGTGGAAATCTGTCCTCCTCTCAGTCTTCAAACTCTGGAAATGAAGCCGTTTCTTCTCTCGTCATATCTCCGCGACGGAGGTACAAAGAGCTATGAAAATCGCAGTCAAAATACACCAAAGTCCGCTGATTCACCCAGTACAAGAATTATTCTGCTAGCCCTCCTAGTTTTTGAGTTACACGACGTTTTGTAACTCCAAAAAACGACGCTTTTCGCCTCTCACCGCGATCTATTTCTGATTGCTGATGTGTTTGTTTGTCAGCCGCCCGCCCCCTTGCCAGGTGGCGCAATCAGTAATGACACGGCTCTGCAGCTCAGAGGTCGTGGGTTCAATCCCACCTTGGTCAACATTTTTTTTCCACTACAAATTTATACACTATCACAGACCTGTAATTTATATTGCTAATTTTTTTCACTACAAATGAGTAGTGCAAAAACATACTATGTCTGCAACATCACAGTATATCTGTTATGTTATAGTATTAATACTAAATCACAGTATTTCTGCCAATTCAAGGAGGCTGACAGGTACTAAGTGCATCAGTGTACATAGGTCATCTCTTGTGTTGGAGTGCCCTCTTGTGGCGCCTTTTGGGTAGTGCCTTAGTAAACGTGACCACTGCAAACTGGTTTGTAGTGGAGGAATTTGTTGCCAGTTTCTTTCATCTTTAATCTGTATTCATGTTGTAATGTAGTAGTACCACAATATGGCAGAAACACTATGTTTTGGCACAAATACTTTGATTTGGTATACTTTAGCTTCTTCACCCCTTTTCAGCAAAATTTTCATTTTTTCACACCTTTTCAGCACAAATTCCAGCTTTTTTGGCTGTTTTCAGAAAAAAAACTCTTTTCAGCAGAAACTCTGCTGATTCACCTCTTTTCAGTGCAAGTTTCTGCTTCTTTGCCTCTTTTCTGCAGAAATTCTGCTGATTCACCTCTTTTCTGTAAAATTTTCAGCCTTTTCTCCTCTTATCAGCGCAACTCTTAGCATGCTTCTGCTCATTTCAGCAGAATTGTCCGTCTCTCCACCTCTTCTTTTTGAGAGTAACTTTGGCTTAGTGAGATGAGTAGCTGCCTTGCGACTAGGAGGGCTAGGTTCAAATCCTGCTCAGGGCGAGATTTTTTTTTTTCACCACCATACAACTTTTTGCAACTTTTCATCTTTTTCAGCTTTTCAGCAGACAGCTTCGGCGTTAAGGCATCCACACAGCATTTTCGCAGGAAATGCAAATTTTTCTAGTTGTGTGGATGCCTTCAAAGGCATCCACACTATTGAGTTCCTGTTTCTCTTTATTCTTTAGTATCCTTAAAGTTGCTTCCGTACGTTTTTCGGCACTTAACTACTCCCTCAGTTTTCAGCCGATTTTCTCAGTTCAAACTCTAAACTGTTCTGCTCTTTCTGCTAACGACTGCTATGACTTTTGGTGTTTATTACTATTATACTTTTTAAAATATTACACTTTTTTCCTTTAATTTGTCCCATTGAAATGAATGGAAAACTTCCACAATTCTGCTAAAACTTGCTTGGTTTTGAAACTTAACTGCTTCCTCATACTTTCACCTAGAAACTCCATTCAAATTTTAAAATGTTCTCAGATTATTGGGCTATTCCTGTGTGATTCAGCTTTTTCAGATCTTCTATGGTTTTAATTTTATACCTCTTTAAGTTTTCAGTTGCAAAATTGTGATTTTTCAGAAAATACATGCGTTGCTATGGTTGCTATGCAATTAACTCAGAGTGTGTGCTGGTCTGTTCTGAATTTTCTCTTCATGTCTGAACAACTTCTTGCTACTCGCTCAATTTCCACTCAACCTCCACAAATTATACATCAAAACGTAGGTATTTTTGCTGGCTTTCAGACAATGTTACTATCTTTATTGTGAGATTTACCGTTTTTTCGCAATTTGCCTCGAAGTGACACATAGTCTGGTTACTTCCCATTCAAAGTGTATGGGGAGGTTTTGAAATTCAGAGCTGAAATTCTGTAACGGGAGGCATTTTGAAATCGCCATATCTCCTTAACAAAGCAAAGTTAGGACATGAGGCTTGTGCCAATATATCTTCAGACACTGCTGACACTCACAGTGGAAGCAGTTTTTACATTCATCTTACCGTTGAGCCATAAATTACGTTTGTTTGAGGGGTGGAAATCTGTCCTCCTCTCAGTTCTCACACTCTGAAAATGAAGCCGTTTCTTCTCTCGTCATATCTCCGCAACGGAGGTACAAAGAGCTATGAAAATCGCAGTCAAAATACACCAAAGTCCGCTGATTCACCCGGTACAAGAATTATGCTGCTAGCCCTCCTAGTTTTTGAGTTACACGACGTTTTGTAACTCCAAAAAACGGCGCTTTTCGCCTCTCACCGCGATCTATTTCTGACTGCTGATCTATTTGTTTTTCGGCCGCTCGCCCCCTTGCCAGGTGGCGCAATCAGTAATGACACGGCTCTGCACCTCAAAGGTCGTGGGTTCAATCCCACCTTGCTTCAACATTTTTTTTTCATTACAAATTTAAACACTATCACAGACCTGTCATTTATATTGATCATTTATTACAATTCTGCAAAGTTTTATAATTTTAGCAGCTTTTCTAATATAGACCGAAATACATACAAGTACCCAGCCTAATGAAGCACACAGAGGCAGTAGCTCTGATTGGTGAATTTGAGCAGAATCAGGTTGTTCTTTCATTTCATTTCTTTATTTATTTCACACATGGTTCATCGTGTTTCTTTTTCTACATACAGAACCTTCTGCCTCTTTTCAGCAGAAATTCTGCCTCTTTTCAGCAGAAATTCTGCTCATTCACCTCTTTTCAGCGCAACGTTCTGCTTCTTTGCCTCTTTTCTGCAGAAATTCTGCTGATTAATCTCTTTTCTGCAAAATTTACTGCCTTTTCACCTTTTTCAATGCTTTCATCTTTTTCAAATCATAGAGTTCAAATCA
The DNA here is from genome assembly GCF_036321145.2 of Pelmatolapia mariae. Classification (NCBI taxonomy): domain Eukaryota; kingdom Metazoa; phylum Chordata; class Actinopteri; order Cichliformes; family Cichlidae; genus Pelmatolapia; species Pelmatolapia mariae. The sequence goes on from NC_086241.1 coordinate 38,458,702, forward strand.
AAATATAGTATTTTTACCACAGCATTGTATTTGTACAAAGTACAGTATTTCTGCCAAATCATAGAATTACTGCAATTTCATAGTATTTTGAGGAATCCCTTTTGTTATAGTATTACTTCTAAGTCATAGTATTTCTGCTTTGTCATAGTATTTGTACTGAAACATAGTATTTCTGCCAAATCATAGTATTACTGCTATTTCATAGTATTTGAGTGAAATTACAGTGTTTCTGCAAAAACATTGTATTTCTGCTACTGTATTTCCGCTGTATTACGTAGTGGCAAAGTAGGAGGCTGACTGTTACCAAGTGCATCAGTGTACATAGGTCATCTCTTGTGTTGGCGTGCCCTCTTGTGGCACCTTTTGGGTAGTGCCTTAGTAAATGTTAACACTGCAAAGAAGTGGTATCAGACTGGTTTGTAGTGGAGGAATTTGTTGCCAGTTTCTTTCATCTTCATTCATGTTGTAATGTAGTACTACCACAATATGGCAGAAACACTAGGTTTTGGCACAAATACTTTGATTTGGTATACTTTAGCTTCTTCACCCCTTTTCAGCAAAATTTTCATTTTTTTTCACCCCTTTTCAGCACAAATTCCAGCTTTTTTGGCTGTTTTCAGAAAAAAAAAACTCTTTTCAGCAGAAACTCTGCTGATTCATCTCTTTTCAGCGCAAGTTTCTGCTTCTTTGCCTCTTTTCTGCAGAAATTCTGCTGATTCACCTCTTTTCCAGTTTGGCTCAATGAGTATCTGAAAATTTTCAGCCTGTTCTGCTCTTTCAGAAGAATTTCAGCTTTTCCACCTCTTTTCAACACTATTTCAGCATTTTCACCTGTTTCGAGCATACAGTTCTGCTTCTTCCCCTCTTTTCACAACAATTCAGCTTCTTCGGCCCCCCTGCATATTTTTTCTCTCATCATATCTCTTGTTGGAACAAGAACTGCTTTGGCTCAGTGAGATGAGCAGCTACTGTGATTGCTTCTCTCCGTCTTTTCTGCAGAAAGTATTACTCCTCCATAATAGTATTTCTGTTAAATCAAAGTACTTCTACTACATCTTAGTACTGCTGCTCAATCAAAGTATTTCTGCCAAATCATGGTATTTGTGCCAAGTTATGGTATTTGTGCCAAATTAAAATTTCTGTTATGTTATAGTATGTCTACCACATCATAGTATTCCTTCAAAAACATAGTATTAGTGCAATTTCATAGTATTTGAACGAAATCGTAGTATTTGTGTTAAAACATACCATGTCTGCAAAATCACAGTATATCTGTTATGTTATAGTATTACTACTAAGGCATAGTATTTCTACCAAATCATAGTATTCCTTCAAAATCATAGTATTACTGCAATTTCATAGTATTTGAGCGAAATCGTAGTATTCGTGCAAAAACATACCATGTCTGCAAAATCACATTATATCTGCTATGTTATAGTATTACTACTAAGGCATAGTATTTCTACCAAATCATAGTATTTTTGCAGAAACATTGTACTACTGGTAAATCATAGTATTTCTACTAAATAATAGTATTTCTGCCGAATCATAGTATTTGTTTCAAATCATAGCATTCGAACCAAATTATAGAATCATAGTATTTGTGCCAAAACATTGTATTTGTACAAAGTCATAATATTTTTTCTAAATCATAGTATTTCACCCAAATCACAGTAGTTGTGCTAAAACCCAGTATTAATGCCAAATCATCGTATTTGTACCCAAACATATCAGTTCAACTTATTTAACTCTTCTCAACAGCCCAACACCTCTTCTTCACCCCGTTTCAGCAGAATTGTGAGTTTTTTCACCCCTTTTCAGCACAAATCCCAGCTTTTTCAGGTGTTTTCAACAGAAATCTCTTTTTTAGCAGACATTCTGCTGATTCACCTGTTTCAGTGCAACGTTCTACTTCTTTACCTCTTTTCAGTAGAAATTCTGCTGATTCACCTATTTTAAGCAGAATTTTCAGCCTTTCACCTCTTATCAATACAAATCTTAGTATCTTCTGCTCATTTCAGAGGAAACCTTTTCACCTCTCCTCTTTTCATTACAAATTTGAACTTCTGTACCCCTTTGAAGCAGAATCTTTGCCTTTTCACCTTTTTTCAGCAAAAGTTTCTGTTTTTTCACTTGTTTTCAGCATAATTTTTCAGTTTCTTTATTGCCATACAATTTTTGCAGCTTTTCATCTTTTTCAGTCATTTTCAGCAGACAGCTTAAGCGTTCCGGCATCCACACAGCATTTTCGCAGGAAATGCAAAGTTTTCTAGTTGTGTGGATGCCCTAAAGGGCTTCCACACTATTGAGTTCCTGTTTCTCTTTATTCTTTATTATTCTGGTTGCTTCCGTACGTTTTTCGGCACTTAACTACTCCCTCAGTTTTCAGCCGATTTTCTCAGTTCAAACTCTAAACTGTTCTGCTCTTTCTGCTAATTCCAGCTATGACTTTTGGTGTTTATTACTATTATACTTTTTAAAATATTACACTTTTTTCCTTTAATTTGTCCCATTGAAATGAATGGAAAACTTCCACAATTCTGCTAAAACTTGCTTGGTTTTGAAACTTAACTGCTTCCTCATACTTTCACCTAGAACCTCCATTCAAACTTTAAAATGTTCTCAGATTATTGGGCTATTCCTGTGTGATTCAGCTTTTTCAGATCTTCTACCGTTTTAATCTTATCTCTCTTTAAGTTTTCAGTTCTAAAATTGTGATTTTTCAGAAAATACATGCGTTGCTATGGTTGCTATGCAATTAACTCAGAGTGTGTGCTGGTCTGTTCTGAATTTTCTCTTCATGTCTGAACAACTTCTTGCTACTCGCTCAATTTCCACTCAACCTCCACAAATTATACATCAAAACGTAGGTATTTTTGTTGGCTTTCAGACAATGTTACTATCTTTATTGTGAGATTTACCGTTTTTTCGCAATTTGCCTCGAAGTGACACATAGTCTGGTTACTTCCCATTCAAAGTCTATGGGGAGGTTTTGAAATTCAGAGCTGAAATTCTGTAACGGGAGGCATTTTGAAATCGCCATATCTCCTTAACAAAGCAAAGTTAGGACATGAGGCTTGTGCCAATTTATCTTCAGACACTGCTGACACTCACAGTGGAAGCAGTTTTTACATTCATCTTACCGTTGAGCCATAAATTACGTTTGTTTGAGGGGTGGAAATCTGTCCTCCTCTCAGTTCTCACACTCTGAAAATGAAGCCGTTCCTTCTCTCGTCATATCTCCGCGACGGAGGTACAAAGAGCTATGAAAATTGCAGTCAAAATACACCAAAGTCCGCTGATTCACCCAGTACAAGAATTATTCTGCTAGCCCTCCTAGTTTTTGAGTTACACGACGTTTTGTAACTCCAAAAAACGGCGCTTTTCGCCTCTCACCGCGATCTATTTCTGATTGCTGATCTATTTGTTTTTCAGCCGCCCGCCCCCTTGCCAGGTGGCGCAATCAGTAATGACACGGCTCTGCAGCTCAAAGGTCGTAGGTTCAATCCCACCTTGCTTCAACATTTTTTTTCATTACAAATTTAAACACTATCACAGACCTGTCATTTATATTGATCATTTATTACAATTCTGCAAAGTTTTATAATTTTAGCAGCTTTTCTAATATGGACCGAAATACATACAAGTACCCAGCCTAATGAAGCAGACAGAGGCAGTAGCTCTGATTGGTGAATTTGAGCAGAATCAGGTTGTTCTTTCATTTCATTTCTTTATTTCACACATGGTTTATCGTGTTTCTTTTTCTACATACAGAACCTTCTGCCTCTTTTTAGCAGAAATTCTGCCTCTTTTCAGCAGAAATTCTGCTCATTCACCTCTTTTCAGCGCAATGTTCTGCTTCTTTGCCTCTTTTCTGCAGAAATTCTGCTGATTCATCTCTTTTCTGCAAAATTTCCAGCCTTTTCACCTTTTTCAATGCTTTCATCTTTTTCAAATCATAGAGTTCAAATCAAAATATAGTATTTTTACCAAAGCATTGTATTTGTACGAAGTACAGTATTTCTGCCAAATCATAGAATTACTGCAATTTCATAGTATTTTGAGGAATCCCTTTTGTTATAGTATTACTTCTAAGTCATAGTATTTCTGCTTTGTCATAGTATTTGTACTGAAACATAGTATTTCTGCCAAATCATAGTATTACTGCTATTTCATAGTATTTGAGTGAAATTACAATATTTCTGCAAAAACATTGCATTTCTGCTACTGTATTTCCGCTGTATTACGTAGTGGCAAAGTAGGAGGCTGACTGTTACTAAGTGCATCAGTGTACATAGGTCATCTCTTGTGTTGGAGTGCCCTCTTGTGGCGCCTTTTGGGTAGTGCCTTAGTAAACGTGAACGCTGCAAACAAGTGGTATCAGACTGGTTTGTAGTGGAGGAATTTGTTGCCAGTTTCTTTCATCTTTAATCCGTATTCATGTTGTAATGTAGTAGTACCACAATATGGAAGTTTTGGCACAAATACTTTGATTTGGTATACTTTAGCTTCTTCACCCCTTTTCAGCAAAATTTTCATTTTTTCAACCCTTTTCAGCACAAATTCCAGCTTTTTGGGCTGTTTTCATAAAAAAAAATATTTTCAGCAGAAACTCTGCTGATTCATCTCTTTTCAGTGCAAGTATCTGCTTCTTTGCCTCTTTTCTGCAGAAATTCTGCTGATTCACCTCTTTTCTGCAAAATTTTCAGCCTTTTCACCTCTTATCAGCACAATTGTTAACGCTCCATGGCAGAAACAAGTACACAGCCTGATGAAGCAGACAGAGGCAGTACCTCTGATTGGTGAGATTGAGCAGAACCAGGTAATCAGTAATGACACGGCTCTGCACCTCAAAGGTTGTGGGTTCAATCCCACCTTGCTTCAACATTTTTTTTTCATTACAAATTTAAACACTATCACAGACCTGTCATTTATATTGATCATTTATTACAATTCTGCAAAGTTTTATAATTTTAGCAGCTTTTCTAATATGGACCGAAATACATACAAGTACCCAGCCTAATGAAGCAGACAGAGGCAGTAGCTCTGATTGGTGAATTTGAGCAGAATCAGGTTGTTCTTTCATTTCATTTCTTTATTTATTTCACACATGGTTCATTGTGTTTCTTTTTCTACATACAGAACCTTCTGCCTCTTTTCAGCAGAAATTCTGCCTCTTTTCAGCAGAAATTCTCCTGATTCATCTCTTTTCTGCAAAATTTTCAGCCTTTTCACCTTTTTCAATGCTTTCATCTTTTTCAAATCATAGAGTTCAAATCAAAATATAGTATTTTTACCAAAGCATTGTATTTGTACGAAGTACAGTATTTCTGCCAAATCATAGAATTACTGCAATTTCATAGTATTTTGAGGAATCCCTTTTGTTATAGTATTACTTCTAAGTCATAGTATTTCTGCTTTGTCATAGTATTTGTACTGAAACATAGTATTTCTGCCAAATCATAGTTTTACTGGTATTTCATAGTATTTGAGTGAAATTACAGTGTTTCTGCAAAAACATTGTATTTCTGCTACTGTATTTCCGCTGCATTACGTAGTGGCAAAGTAGGAGGCTGACTGTTACTAAGTGCATCAGTGTACATAGGTCATCTCTTGTGTTGGAGTGCCCTCTTGTGGCGCCTTTTGGGTAGTGCCTTAGTAAACGTGAACACTGCAAACAAGTGGTATCAGACTGGTTTGTAGTGGAGGAATTTGTTGCCAGTTTCTTTCATCTTCATTCATGTTGTAATGTAGTAGTACCACAATATGGCAGAAACACTATGTTTTGGCACAAATACTTTGATTTGGTATACTTTAGCTTCTTCACCCCTTTTCAGCAAAACTTTCATTTTTTTCACCCCTTTTCAGCACAAATTCCATGTTTTTTGGCTGTTTTCATAAAAAAACTCTTTTCAGCAGAAACTCTGCTGATTCATCTCTTTTCAGTGCAAGTATCCGCTTCTTTGCCTCTTTTCTGCAGAAATTCTGCTGATTCACCTCTTTTCTGCAAAATTTTCAGCCTTTTCACCTCTTATCAGCACAATTGTTAACGCTCCATGGCAGAAACAAGTACACAGCCTGATGAAGCAGACAGAGGCAGTACCTCTGATTGGTGAGATTGAGCAGGACCAGGTTGTTCTTTCATTTCATTTCTTTATTTATTTCACACATGGTTGAACAGTGTTTCTTTTTCTACATACAGAAACTTCTGTCTCTTTTCAGCAGAAATTCTGCTCATTCACCTCTTTTCAGCGCAACATTCTGCTTCTTTCCCTCTTCTCTGCAGAAATTCTGCTGAGTCACCTCTTTTCTGCAAATTTTCAGCCCTTTCACGTGTTATCAGGACAATTCTCAGCAGCTTCTGCTCATTCCACCATAATTGTCAGTCTCTCCATCTCTTCCTTTATCAGAGTGAGTTTGGCACAGTGAGATGAGTTGCTGCCTTGCACCCAGAAGGGCCAGGTTCAAATCCTGCTCAGGATAACATTTTTTTTCACAACCATATAACTTTTGCTACTTTTCATCTTTTTCAGCAGACAGCTTAAGCGTTAAGGCATCCACACAGCATTTTCGCAGGAAATGCAAATTTTCTAGTTATTCTTTATCTTTACTTTATTCTGGTTGCTTCCAGTTTTTTCGGCACTTAACTACTCCCTCAGTTTTCACCCGATTTTCTCCGTTCAAACTCTAAACTGTTCTGCTCTTTCTGCTAATTCCTGCTATGACTTTTGGTGTTTATTATTATTATACTTTTTAAAATATTACACTTTTTTCCTTTAATTTGTCCCATTGAAATGAATGGAAAACTTCCACAATTCTGCTAAAACTTGCTTGGTTTTGAAACTTAACTGCTTCCTCATACTTTCACCTAGAAACTCCATTCAAACTTTAAAATGTTCTCAGATTATTGGGCTATTCCTGTGTGATTCAGCTTTTTCAGATCTTCTACCGTTTTAATCTTATCTCTCTTTAAGTTTTCAGTTGCAAAATTGTGATTTTTCAGAAAATACATGCGTTGCTATGGTTGCTATGCAATTAACTCAGAGTGTGTGCTGGTCTGTTCTGAATTTTCTCTTCATGTCTGAACAACTTCTTGCTACTTGCTCAATTTCCACTCAACCTCCACAAATTATACATCAAAACGTAGGTATTTTTGCTGGCTTTCAGACAATGTTACTATCTTTATTGTGAGATTTACCGTTTTTTTCGCAATTTGCCTCGAAGTGACACAAGGTGTGTTAACTCCCCATTCAGAGTCTATGGGGAGGTTTTGAAATTCAGAGCTGAAATTCTGTAACGGGAGGCATTTTCAAATTGCCATATCTCCTTAATAAAGCAAAGTTAGGACATGAGGCTTGTGCCAATATATCTTCAGACACTGCTGACACTCACAGTGGAAGCAGTTTTTACAATTATCTTACCGTTGAGCCATAAATTACGTTTGTTTGAGGGGTGGAAATCTGTCCTCCTCTCAGTTTTCAAAGTCCGAAAATGAAGCCGTTTCTTCTCTCGTCATATCTCCGCGACGGAGGTACAAAGAGCAATGAAAATCGCAGTCAAAATACACCAAAGTCCGCTGATTCACCCAGTACAAGAATTATGCTGCTAGCCCTCCTAGTTTTTGAGTTACACGACGTTTTGTAACTCCAAAAAACGGCGCTTTTCGCCTCTCACCGCAATCTATTTCTGATTGCTGATCTAGTTGTTTTTCAGCCGCCCGCCCCCTTGCCAGGTGGCGCAATCAGTAATGACACGGCTCTGCAGCTCAAAGGTTGTGGGTTCAATCCCACCTTGCTTCAACATTTTTTTTGCATTACAAATTAAAACACTATCACAGACCTGTCATTTATATTGATCATTTATCACAATTCTGCAAAGTTTCATAATTTTAGCAGCTTTTCTAATATAGACCGAAATACATACAAGTACACAGCCTAATGAAGCAGACAGAGGCAGTAGCTCTGATTGGTGAATTTGAGCAGAATCAGGTTGTTCTTTCATTTCATTTCTTTATTTATTTCACACATGGTTCATCGTGTTTCTTTTTCTACATACAGAACCTTCTGCCTCTTTTCAGCAGAAATTCTGCTCATTCACCTCTTTTCAGCACAACGTTCTGCTTCTTTGCCACTTTTCAGCAGAAATTCTGCTCATTCACCTCTTTTCAGCGCAACGTTCTGCTTCTTTGCCTCTTTTCAGCAGAAATTCTGCTCATTCACCTCTTTTCAGCGCAACGTTCTGCTTCTTTGCCTCTTTTCTGCAGAAATTCTGCTGATTCATCTCTTTTCTGCTCATTTCAGCCTTTTCACCTTTTTCAATGCCTTCATCTTTTTCAAATCATAGAGTTCAAATCAAAATATAGTATTTTTACCAAAGCATTGTATTTGTACGAAATACAGTATTTCTGCCAAATCATAGAATTACTGCAATTTCATAGTATTTTGAGGAATCCCTTTTGTTATAGTATTACTTCTAAGTCATAGTATTTCTGCTTTGTCATAGTATTTGTACTGAAACATTGTATTTCTGCCAAATCATAGTATTACTGCTATTTCACAGTATTTGAGTGAAATTATAGTGTTTCTGCAAAAACATTGTATTTCTGCTACTGTATTTCCGCTGTATTACGTAGTGGCAAAGTAGGAGGCTGACTGTTACTAAGTGCATCAGTGTACATAGGTCATCTCTTGTGTTGGAGTGCCCTCTTGTGGCGCCTTTTGGGTAGTGCCTTACTAAATGTGAAAATGTGAACACTGCAAAGAAGTGGTATCAGACTGGTTTGTAGTGGAGGAATTTGTTGCCAGTTTCTTTCATCTTTAATCCGTATTCATGTTGTAATGTAGTAGTACCACAATATGGTAGAAACACTATGTTTTGGCACAAATACTTTGATTTGGTATACTTTAGCTTCTTCACCCCTTTTCAGCACAAATTCCAGCTTTTTTGGCTGTTTTCAGAAAAAAAACAACTCTTTTCAGCAAAAACTCTGCTGATTCATCTCTTTTCAGCGCAAGTTTCTGCTTCTTTGCCTCTTTTATGCAGAAATTCTGCTGATTCACCTCTTTTCTGCAAAATTTTCAGCCTTTTCACCTCTTATCAGCACAATTCTCAGCCGCTTCTGCTCATTCCACCATAATTGTCAGTCTTTCCATCTCTTTCCTTGTGAGAGTGAGTTTGGCACAGTGAGATGAGTCTCTGCCTTGAGCCCAAGAGGGCCAGGTTCAAATCCTGCTCATGGCAACATTTTTTTTTTCACCACCATACAACTTTTTGCAACTTTTCATCTTTTTCAGCTTTTCAGCAGACAGCTTCAGCGATAAGGCATCCACACAGCATTTTCGCAGGAAATGCAATTTTTTCTAGTTGTGTGGATGCCCTAAAAGGGCTTCCACACTATTGAGTTCCTGTTTCTCTTTATTCTTTATACTTTATTCTTCAAGTTGCTCCGTTCTTCGCCGCTTAACTACTTCCGCAGTTTTTGTGCTATTTTCTCAGTTCAAATTTCACAATATTCAGCTATTTGTGCTCATTTGTGCTATATCTTTTTGTACTTTTAACTATTATACTTTTTAAAATATTAAGCTTTTTATGCAATTTTTTGTCCCATTGAAATGAATGGGAAAGTTCTAAAATTCTTCAGAAATTCTGCTAAAACTTGCTTGTTTTTGAAACTTAACTACTTCCTCATACTTTCACCTAGAAACTCCATTCAAACTTTAAAATGTTCTCAGATTATTGGGCTATTCCTGTATGATTCAGCTTTTTCAGATCTTCTACCGTTTTAATTTTATACCTCTTGAAGTTTTCAGTTGCAAAATTGTGATTTTTCAGAAAATACATGCGTTGTTATGGTTGCTATGCAATTAACTCAGAGTGTGCACTTGTCCTTTCTGAATTTTCTCTTCATGTGTGAACAACTTCTTGCTACTCGCTCAATTTCCACTCAACCCCCACAAATTATACATCAAAACGTAGGTATTTTTGCTGGCTTTCAGAAATTGTCACTGTTATTGTTGTGGGAGTTACAGAATTTTGGCAAATCTCCTCAGAGCAACACAAAGTCTGTAAAGTCTCCTTAGAGAGTCAATGGAGAGTTTGTTCAAAATCAGCGCTGGATTTCTGTAATGAGAGGCATTTTCAAATCGTCATATCTCCTTAACGAAACAAAATTGAGACATGAGGCTTGTGCAAATATATCTTCAGACACTCCTGATGCTCACAATTCAAGACGTTATTTCTCACCTATTACCGTTCTGAGATGAGTTACACTTGTTTGAGGGTAGAAAATTCATCATTCGCTCAGATCTGTTCAGATTTCAAACTCTGGAAATGCGGCACTTTTTTCTCTCGTCAAATCTTTTTGATGAATTTCCACAGAGACCTGAAAATTTCCATGACTGTTCACCAAAGCCTGCTGTTTCTTACGGTGAAAGAATGATTTTGATGCTCCATATAGATTTAGAGTTACAAAACGTTGTTTGAGGGCAAGTCAAGGCAGTTTTGCTTTGTCTCTACTCAGTTACAGTGTATTACGCGTCATATATCTTCAATACTTTATATTTTATCTCTGAATTATGAAGACCTGCAGATTCCCCCATCTCTTCTGAACAAAACGGTGTCAGAATGAGCATTCTAGCCCCTACGGTTAGGAAATTATGGCCATTTGTTCGAGGGGAGCCCTGAATGTGAGAAATACACTGAAGAAGACTCATACTTCTCTCTGTGTCTGTGTGTGTCAGGGCTGATTACAGCAGGTGCAGCCAATTTAGCTGACCTAGATATACCAAGCCCAGACTCTTAACAGCCACTGCTCCCTTTAGGCTCTGTGTATGTGTATGTTTGCGTGTATCAATATTTCTCCCATGTTAAAGTATTACTCCTCCATAATAGTATTTGTGCTAAATCAAAGTACTTCTACTACATCTTAGTACTTCTGCTCAATCATAGTAATTCTGGGTAATCATAGTATTTTTGCCAAATCATGGTATTTGTGCCAAATCATGGTTTTTGTGTCAAATCATGACATTTCTGATATGTTATAGTATTACTAGTAGGTGGAGGTATTTCTGTTATGTTATAGTATATATGCTGATTATAGTATATCTGCCAAATCATAGTATTTATCCCAAATCATAGTATTTATGCAAAATTGCAGTATTTCTGCTAAAAAGCAGAAATAGTACCTTTTAGCAGAAATTTCTGTCAAAAGATATTATTTATGTTAAAGCATAGTATTTCTGCTAAATCATAGTATTTCTGCCAAATCATAGTATTTGTACTAAGTCATAGTACTTGTGCCAAATCATAGTATTTGTACCCAATCATAGTATTTCTGCCATATCATTGTATTTGTGCCAAATCATGGTATTTTTTTGCCAAATCATGGTATTTGTGCCAGATCATGTTATTTGTGCCCAATTAAAATTTCTGTTATGTTATAGTATTACTACTAAGTCGTAGAATTTCTGTTATGTTATAGTATATCTGCTGATTATAGTATATGTGCCAAATCATAGTATTTGTGCCCAAACATAGTATTTCTTGCCAAATTGTAGTATTTGTGCAAAAACATATTATGTCTGCAAAATCACAGTATATGTTATGTTATAGTATTAGTACTAAGGCACGGTATTTCTACCAAATCATAGTATTTCTACCAAATGATAGTATTCCTTCAAAATCATAGTATTACTGCAATTTCATAGTATTTGAGCAGAATCGTAGTATATGTGCAAAAACATACTATGTCTGCTAAATCACAGTATATCTGTTATGTTAAAGTATTACTAGTAAGTCACAGTATTTCTGCCAATTCGTAGTATTTGTACTAAATCATGGTACTTGTGCCAAATCATAGTATTTTTTGCAAATCATAGTATTCGAACCAAAACATAGTAGTATTTGTACGAAGTCATAGTATTTCTTCTAAATCATACTATTTCAATCAAATCTTAGTAGTTGTGCTGAAACGCAGTATTATTGCCAAATCATAGTATTTGTACTGAAACATAGTATTTGTGCCAATAAGAGTATTTCTACTAAATCATAGTACTTGTGCCAAATCATAGTATTTTTGCCACATTGTGCTATTTGTGCAAAAACATAGACTGTCTGCAAAATCACAGTATATCTGTTATGTTATAGTATTACTACTAAGGCATAGTATTTCTACCAAATCATAGTATTCCTTCAAAATCATAGTATTACTGCAATTTCACAGTATTTGAGTGAAATCGTAGTATTTGTGCAAAAACATACTATGTCTGCTAAATCACAGTATATCTGTTATGTTATAGTATTACTTCTAAGTCATAGTATTTCTGCCAATTCATAGTATTTGTACCCAAACATAGTATTTCTGCCAAATCATAGTATTACTGCTATTTCATAGTATTTGAGTGAAATTACAGTGTTTCTGCAAAAACATTGTAATTCTGCTAAATCATAGTATTTCTCTCATCTTAAAGTACTCAATTATAGTATTTGTGCCAAAGTTTAGTATTTTTCTGCCAAATCATATTATCTCTGCTAAATCATAGTGTCTGCCAAATCATAGTATTTGTGCCAAATTATGGGATTTTGTCAAAACATGGTACTTGTGCCAAATTATAGTATTTGTGCCCAATTAATATTTCTGTTATGTTATAGTATTACTACTAAGTCGTAGAATTTCTGTTATGTTCTGCCAAATCATAGTATTACGGCTATTTCAAAGTATTTGAGTGAAATTACAGTGTTTCTGCAAAAACATTGTATTTCTGCTAAATCGTAGTATTTCTGTTATCTTAAATTACTTGCACTCAATTATAGTATTTGTGCCAAAACATAGTATTGCTGCTATATCATAGTATTTGAGCCAAATCATAGTATATGTCCTAAAACATAGTATTTCTGCCAAATCATAGTATTTGTCCTAAAGCATAGTATTTCAACAAAATCACAGTACTTCTGCTATGTTATAGTATTTGTGCTTGTAGAAAAACCTGTGTTATTGTGAGCTACATTACCCAGCAGCCTCTGAGCAGTGAGGGAATTCATGGGACTTTTGATCTAGATGGTCTTCCTTCGTTCCTGGGCTAACGATTGAGGAGAGAGCTGCTGGGAAGGGGAGCAAATAGCCCATCCTGTATTTGTTGGGGATGGTGTGTCACATAAACGTGAGTTAATGTTCCATGCTTAAGATGTTTACCCTGCTACTTGTGTGTATTGGTTTTAGTTACCTTTAGCGTATGTGCTAGTTAGCGATAGCTATGGCAGCCCAGTTATTTGATTGCTTTGGGCTTGTTCCTGCTTTGTTTGTTTTCCCTACAAATTTATGTGAATTTGTACACTGTAATATCGCTGTATTATCTAGTGGCTAAGTAGGAGGCTGACTGTTACTAAGTGCATCAGTGTACATAGGTCATCTCTTGTGTTGGAGTGCCCTCTTGTGGCGCCTTTTGGGTAGTGCCTTAGTAAACGTGAACACTGCAAAGAAGTGGTATCAGACTGGTTTGTAGTGGAGGAATTCGTTGCCAGTTTCTTTCACCTTTAATCCGTATTCATGTTGTAATGTAGTAACTTTTGTGGCACAAATACCACAATATGGCAGAAATACTATGTTTTGGCACAAATACTTTGATTTGGTATACTTTAGCTTCTTCACTCCTTTTCATCAAAATTTTCATTTTTTTCACCCCTTTTCAGCACAAATTCCAGCTTTTTTGGGCTGTTTTCAGAAAAAAAACTCTTTTCAGCAGAAACTCTGCTGATTCACCTCTTTTCTGCAAAATTTTCATCCTTTTCGCCTCTTATGAGCACAATTCTCAGCAGCTTCTGCTCATTTCAGCAGAATTGTCAGTCTATCCACCTCTTCCTTGAGAGAATCAGTTTGGCTCAGAGAGATGAGTAGCTACCTTGAGACCAGGAAGGCCAGGTTCAAATCCTGCTCATGGCAAAATTTCTTTTTACCACTTTTCAGCAAAAATTTCTCCGTCTTTACCCCTTTTCAGTAGAACATTTGGCTTTTCACCACTTTTCAGCAAAAATTTGTGCTTCTTCACCTGTTTTCAGCAGAATTTTCAGTTCTTCACCACCATACAATTTTTTGCAACTTTTCATCTTTTTCAGCTATTTTCAGCAGACAGCTTCGGCGTTAAGGCATCCACACAGCATTTTCGCAGGAAATGCAATTTTTTCTAGTTATTCTTTAATTGTGTGGATGCTGGAAGCATCCACACTATTGAGTTCCTGTTTCTCTTTATTCTTTATTCCACCATAATCTAGTTGCTTCCATACGTTTTTCGGCACTTAACTACTCCCTCAGTTTTCAGCCGATTTTCTCCGTTCAAACTCTAAACTGTTCTGCTCTTTCTGCTAATTCCTGCTATGACTTTTGGTGTTTATTATTATTATACTTTTTAAAATATTACACTTTTTTCCTTTAATTTGTCCCATTGAAATGAATGGAAAACTTCCACAACTCTGCTAAAACTTGCTTGGTTTTGAAACTTAACTGCTTCCTCATACTTTCACCTAGAAACTCCATTCAAACTTTAAAATGTTCTCAGATTATTGGGCTATTCCTGTGTGATTCAGCTTTTTCAGATCTTCTACCGTTTTAATCTTATCTCTCTTTAAGTTTTCAGTTGCAAAATTGTGATTTTTCACAAAATACATGCGTTGTTATGGTTGCTATGCAATTAACTCAGAGTGTGTGCTGGTCTGTTCTGAATTTTCTCTTCATGTCTGAACAACTTCTTGCTACTTGCTCAATTTCCACTCAACCTCCACAAATTATACATCAAAACGTAGGTATTTTTGCTGGCTTTCAGACAATGTTACTATCTTTATTGTGAGATTTACCGTTTTTTCGCAATTTGCCTCGAAGTGACACAAGGTGTGTTAACTCCCCATTCAGAGTCTATGGGGAGGTTTTAAAATTCAGAGCTGAAATTCTGTAACGGGAGGCATTTTCAAATTGCCATATCTCCTTAATAAAGCAAAGTTAGGACATGAGGCTTGTGCCAATATATCTTCAGACACTGCTGACACTCACAGTGGAAGCAGTTTTTACAATTATCTTACCGTTGAGCAATGAATTACGTTTGTTTAAGGGGTGGAAATCTGTCCTCCTCTCAGTTTTCAAACTCCGAAAATGAAGCCGTTTCTTCTCTCGTCATATCTCCGCGACGGAGGTACAAAGAGCAATGAAAATCGCAGTCAAAATACACCAAAGTCCGCTGATTCAGCCAGTACAAGAATTATGCTGCTAGCCCTCCTAGTTTTTGAGTTACACGACGTTTTGTAACTCCAAAAAACGGCGCTTTTCGCCGCTCACCGCGATCTATTTCTGATTGCTGATCTATTTGTTTTTCAGCTGCCCGCCCCCTTGCCAGGTGGCGCAATCAGTAATGACACGGCTCTGCACCTCAAAGGCCGTGGGTTCAATCCCACCTTCCTTCAACATTTTTTTTGCATTACAAATTAAAACACTATCACAGACCAGTCATTTATATTGATTATTTATCACAATTCTGCAAAGTTTCATAATTTTAGCAGCTTTTCTAATATAGACCGAAATACATACAAGTACACAGCCTAATGAAGCACACAGAGGCAGTACCTCTGATTGTTGAATTTGAGCAGAATCAGGTTGTTCTTTCATTTCATTTCTTTATTTATTTCACACATGGTTCATCGTGTTTCTTTTTCTACATACAGAACCTTCTGCCTCTTTTCAGCAGAAATTCTGCTCATTCACCTCTTTTCAGCGCAACGTTCTGCTTCTTTGCCTCTTTTCTGCAGAAATTCTGCTGATTCATCTCTTTTCTGCTCATTTTAGCCTTTTCACCTTTTTCAATGCTTTCATCTTTTTCAAATCATAGAGTTCAAATCAAAATATAGTATTTTTACCAAAGCATTGTATTTGTACGAAGTACAGTATTTCTGCCAAATCATAGAATTACTGCAATTACATAGTATTTTGAGGAATCCCTTTTGTTATAGTATTACTTCTAAGTCATAGTATTTCTGCTTTGTCATAGTATTTGTACTGAAACATAGTATTTCTGCCAAATCATAGAATTACTGCTATTTCATAGTATTTGAGTGAAATTACAGTGTTTCTGCAAAAACATTGTATTTCTGCTACTGTATTTCCGCTGTATTACGTAGTGGCAAAGTAGGAGGCTGACTGTTACTAAGTGCATCAGTGTACATAGGTCATCTCTTGTGTTGGAGTGCCCTCTTGTGGCGCCTTTTGGGTAGTGCCTTACTAAACGTGAACACTGCAAAGTAGTGGTATCAGACTGGTTTGTAGTGGAGGAATTTGTTGCCAGTTTCTTTCATCTTTAATCCGTATTCATGTTGTAATGTAGTAGTACCACAATATGGAAGTTTTGGCACAAATACTTTGATTTGGTATACTTTAGCTTCTTCACCCCTTTTCAGCAAAATTTTCATTTTTTTCAACCCTTTTCAGCACAAATTCCAGCTTTTTTGGCTGTTTTCATAAAAAAAAATATTTTCAGCAGAAACTCTGCTGATTCATCTCTTTTCAGTGCAAGTATCTGCTTCTTTGCCTCTTTTCTGCAGAAATTCTGCTGATTCACCTCTTTTCTGCAAAATTTTCAGCCTTTTCACCTCTTATCAGCACAATTGTTAACGCTCCATGGCAGAAACAAGTACACAGCCTGATGAAGCAGACAGAGGCAGTACCTCTGATTGGTGAGATTGAGCAGAACCAGGTTGTTCTTTCATTTCATTTCTTTATTTATTTCACACATGGTTGAACAGTGTTTCTTTTTCTACATACAGAACCTTCTGCCTCTTTTCAGCAGAAATTCTGCTGATTCACCTCTTTTCAGCGCAACATTCTGCTTCTTTCCCTCTTTTCTGCAGAAATTCTGCTGAGTCACCTCTTTTCTGCAAAATTTTCAGCCTGTTCACCTCTTATCAGCACAATTCCCAGCAGCTTCTGCTAATTTCAGCAGAATTGTCAGTCCGTCCACCTCTTCTCTGTGAGAATGAGTTTGGCTCAGTGAGATGAGTTGCTGCCTTCAGCCCCAGAGGGCCAGGTTCAAATCCTGATCATGGCAACATTTTTTTTTTTCACCACCATACAACTTTTTGCAACTTTTCATCTTTTTCAGCTTTTCAGCAGACAGCTTCAGCAATAAGGCATCCACACAGCATTTTCGCAGGAAATGCAATTTTTTCTAGTATTCTTAAAGTTGCTTCCGTACGTTTTTCGGCACTTAACTACTCCCTCAGTTTTCAGCCGATTTTCTCAGTTCAAACTCTAAACTGTTCTGCTCTTTCTGCTAACGACTGCTATGACTTTTGGTGTTTATTATGTGTGCCTATGCCAAGAGGCACACATATTACTATTGCTCGGATTTATTATTATTATTATTCTTCAGTTTCCGCCTGAAATTTTGCAGCGAATCTCGCCCCGCAGTTTTGAGACAAGCTTCATATATGTTACCTCATTTTGTGCGGCTGGATCAGGAATGGTGTGCTATGACTTTTGGTGTTTATGACTATTATAGTTTTTTAAATATTAATATTTTAGTGAAAATTTTCCCGCGCCTCTCTGCCGAACAGTTTTGACAATACGGTTACATATGTTAGATCATTTTGTGCGGCTGGAGCTGGACTAGTATGGTATACACTTTTGGTGTTCATGACTTTTATACTTTTTGAAATATTTTGATTTTAGTGCAAATTTAGGCCAATTTCCATAGGAACAGACTTTATTTGTGGTGGGTTGGCTCTCTCTAGTGGTATACCGGAGTAGTACGGCCGAAAATCTGTATGCTTGTTTTTAAACTCAATATCCCATAATCCATAGCGCGCCTCTGCCGAGTTAAACAATGGCGGACACCTCTTCGTTTTAAATGTCTTTTATTCGTGTTTCTAGGTCACAAAATAAACTTTTAAGATATTTTCAGGCGAGAATGTAGGTGTGTAAACTTCAAATATCTGCTCGTTTTGTCAAAACATCCCATATTATATCTGACGATGTTGCCGGCTAACTAGCTAGCGCCGCTAGCTAGCGCCGCTAGCGACCCTTCGAGCACCCGGGCTTGCCTTTAGTGAGGCTGCTGACCATCACCTGATCGCTCGCCAACAGACTTTGTCTTAGGTGGATTTATTTTTCGTTTATATGGGCTGATGATGCTGGTCGATGTGGAAAAAATAACTGAGTTGTTTGGTCTTGGCTAACGCGGAGCTACAACCGGAGCTACAACCGAGAGCAGCTATCTACCGGTGTGTGTCAGAAAAACATGCGAGGAACGAGACATACGAGGCGGCGAGGGGACCGCCAATCGACCGGTGGTAGATCGTGGATCAGGGAAACCAAAGGCAGGAGCGTGAGGTGAACTGAATTTCAGGTAAGAAGTTATGAATTGCACAGGAGTTTCTATAGAGCAGTGTGCGCGCTAAGTTACTGACGTTGAACTTTATTTTATTCATAAGAGTTAGTCCGTAGAGTTGTCGTACAAACGGAATCGTCCCACATTCAGAGAAAATATTACGATTTATTCTGTCGTTATGAAGCCTCCCCTGTCATTCTCTGGCCTGTTGCAACTTCAATCGTGAAACTGATCAACGATCGGCTTTTCGCTCTTGTTTATCGCGCTAAACACAGCAGCACGTTTAAGCTTGATCAGCTGTTGTTACAATTCATTTGATTTTAATTTCGCGGCTGGTCCAAACCAGGAGATGTCCTTACTGAATCATCAGAGCTGAACTGGTGATGGAGAAACAGGTTTACCCTTTAGGTGACATGAATGAGTTGAAGGGAAGTTATGAACTGTTTCTGAGAGACTCCTGTTTTTGTGTAGCTGACAGCTGGTAACTGTGCAGGGGCTGATCTAGCAAAGCTTTTGCCAGGGGGCCAGGTAGGGCATTAACAGGGAAAGGGGGACACAAAGATATACTTTTCTTTCTTACTCTCATATAAAATATTTAGCTTTTTATTAAATACTTATCTGCATCTTACAACCAAAGTTTGTATAATAATATACAAGATTGGCTGTAGACCATGGTTAATCATTCAGAACACTGTGTAAAAATAACAAAAAGCAAAAAGTGAATGCAAAAGTGCATAAATATTTATTTTACGTGTTTGATGTGAGCTGAACTGGTGATGGAGAAACAGGTTTGCCCTTTAGGTGACATGAATGAGTTGAAGGGAAGTTATGAACTGTTTCTGAGAGACAAATAAACACCCAGCTCCTGTTTTTGTGTAGCTGACAGCTGGTAACTGTGCAGGGGCGGATCTAGCAAAGCTTTTGCCAAGGGGCCAGGTAGGGCATTAACAGGGAAAGGGGGACACAAAGATATACTTTTCTTTCTTACTCTCATATAAAATATTTAGCTTTTTATTAAATACTTATCTGCATCTTACAACCAAAGTTTGTATAATAATACACAAGATTGGCTGTAGACCATTGTTAATCATTCAGAACACTGTGTAAAAATAACAAAAAGCAAAAAGTGAATGCAAAAGTGCATAAATATTTATTTTACGTGATTGATGTGTGTGGCGGGGCGTGGTCTGCAGTGCCGCTGCAGGGGAGGTGGACCCACCTGAGCGGCACCTGCAATCACGCCTCTCGGGTGTAGTCTGTGCTCTCTCGGCTTTTATTTTGGGTGTGTATCGGGCTGTGAGTTGAAAAGCTACAGCCGGCTGTGTGGGTACACCAACCATGTGTGAAAAGTGGTCCATAACGTAATGCTTCAAAGCGTGTTCAGGCAAACATTGTCGGGTCTGCCGTGGTACAATGGCACTTCTGCTCATGAACCTGTGTGCACAGCATCTACAAATCGGGGCTGTACAAAGTCACTTCATCTTTACCCAAAACTGTAAACTGTCATCTGTGAGGCTCGAGCGGTGTTTGTTTTTACCATAGTTCATGGTGGAGAATGGCTGCTCTTCTGACTTTTGCTCTCTGTAGCTGTATGAATGGCAAACTACACTGATTCGCAGCGGCATAGGCACACTTAAAATTTCTTCTGAAATTTTCGCTTTCTAGTTACTATTATACTTTTTAAAATATTACACTTTTTTCCTTTAATTTGTCCCATTGAAATGAATGGAAAACTTCCACAATTCTGCTAAAACTTGCTTGGTTTTGAAACTTAACTGCTTCCTCATACTTTCACCTAGAAACTCCATTCAAACTTTAAAATGTTCTCAGATTATTGGGCTATTCCTGTGTGATTCAGCTTTTTCAGATCTTCTACGGTTTTCATTTTATACATCTTTAAGTTTTCAGTTGCAAAATTGTGATTTTTCAGAAAATACATGCGTTGCTATGGTTGCTATGCAATTAACTCAGAGTGTGTGCTGGTCTGTTCTGAATTTTCTCTTCATGTCTGAACAACTTCTTGCTACTCGCTCAATTTCCACTCAACCTCCACAAATTATACATCAAAACGTAGGTATTTTTGCTGGCTTTCAGACAATGTTACTATCTTTATTGTGCGATTTACCGTTTTTTCGCAATTTGCCTCGAAGTGACACATAGTCTGGTTACTTCCCATTCAAAGTCTATGGGGAGGTTTTGAAATTCAGAGCTGAAATTCTGTAACGGGAGGCATTTTGAAATCGCCATATCTCCTTAACAAAGCAAAGTTAGGACATGAGGCTTGTGCCAATTTATCTTCAGACACTGCTGACACTCACAGTGGAAGCAGTTTTTACATTCATCTTACCGTTGAGCCATAAATTACGTTTGTTTGAGGGGTGGAAATCTGTCCTCCTCTCAGTTCTCACACTCTGAAAATGAAGCCGTTCCTTCTCTCGTCATATCTCCGCGACGGAGGTACAAAGCTATGAAAATCGCAGTCAAAATACACCAAAGTCCGCTGATTCACCCAGTACAAGAATTATTCTGCTAGCCCTCCTAGTTTTTGAGTTACACGACGTTTTGTAACTCCAAAAAACGGCGCTTTTCGCCTCTCACCGCGATCTATTTCTGATTGCTGATCTATTTGTTTTTCAGCCGCCCGCCCCCTTCCCAGGTGGCGCAATCAGTAATGACACGGCTCTGCAGCTACAAGGTCGTGGGTTCAATCCCACCTTGCTTCAACATTTTTTTTCATTACAAATTTAAACACTATCACAGACCTGTCATTTATATTGATCATTTATTACAATTCTGCAAAGTTTTATCATTTTAGCAGCTTTTCTAATATGGACCGAAATACATACAAGTACCCAGCCTAATGAAGCAGACAGAGGCAGTAGCTCTGATTGGTGAATTTGAGCAGAATCAGGTTGTTCTTTCATTTCATTTCTTTATTTCACACATGGTTTATCGTGTTTCTTTTTCTACATACAGAACCTTCTGCCTCTTTTTAGCAGAAATTCTGCCTCTTTTCAGCAGAAATTCTGCTCATTCACCTCTTTTCAGCGCAATGTTCTGCTTCTTTGCCTCTTTTCTGCAGAAATTCTGCTGATTCATCTCTTTTCTGCAAAATTTCCAGCCTTTTCACCTTTTTCAATGCTTTCATCTTTTTCAAATCATAGAGTTAAAATCAAAATATAGTATTTTTACCAAAGCATTGTATTTGTACGAAGTACAGTATTTCTGCCAAATCATAGAATTACTGCAATTACATAGTATTTTGAGGAATCCCTTTTGTTATAGTATTACTTCTAAGTCATAGTATTTCTGCTTTGTCATAGTATTTGTACTGAAACATAGTATTTCTGCCAAATCATAGTGTTACTGCTATTTCAAAGTATTTGAGTGAAATTACAATATTTCTGCAAAAACATTGCATTTCTGCTACTGTATTTCCGCTGTATTACGTAGTGGCAAAGTAGGAGGCTGACTGTTACTAAGTGCATCAGTGTACATAGGTCATCTCTTGTGTTGGAGTGCCCTCTTGTGGCGCCTTTTGGGTAGTGCCTTAGTAAACGTCAACAATGCAAAGAAGTGGTATCAGACTGGTTTGTAGTGGAGGAATTTGTTGCCAGTTTCTTTCATCTTTAATCCGTATTCATGTTGTAATGTAGTAACTTTTGTAGCACAAATACCACAATATGGCAGAAATACTGTTTTGGCACAAATACTTTGATTTGGTATACTTTAGCTTCTTCACCCTTTTTTAGCAAAGTTTTCATTTTTTTCACCCCTTTTCAGCACAAATTCCAGCTTTTTTGGCTGTTTTCAGAAAAAAAAACTATTTTCAGCAGAAACTCTGCTGATTCACCTCTTTTTAGCGCAAGTTTCTGCTTCTTTGCCTCTTTTCTGCAGAAATTCTGCTGATTCACCTCTTTTCTGCAAAATTTTCAGCCTTTTCACCTCTTATCAGCACAATTCTCAGCAGCTTCTGCTCATTTCAGCAGAATTGTCAATCTGTCCACCTCTTCTTTGTGTAAATGAGTTTGGGTCAGTGAGCTGAGTAGCTTCTCTGAGTCTGGCGGGGCCAGGTTCGAATCCTACTCAGGGTGACATTTTTTTTTCACCACCATATAACTTTTTGCAACTTTTCAGCTTTTCAGCAGACAGCTTCAGCGTTAAGACATCCACACAGCATTTTCGCAGGAAATGCAAATTTTCTAGTTCTTTTTCAAGTTGCTGCAAGTTTTCAAGTTTTTTGGCACTTAACTACTCCCTCAGTTTTCAGCCGATTTTCTCAGTTCAAACTCTAAACTGTTCTGCTCTTTCTGCTAATTCCAGGTATGACTTTTGGTGTTTATTACTATTATACTTTTTAAAATATTACACTTTTTTCCTTTAATTTGTCCCATTGAAATGAATGGGAAACTTCCACAATTCTGCTAAAACTTGCTTGGTTTTGAAACTTAACTACTTCCTCATACTTTCACCTAGACACTCCATTCAAACTTTAAAACGTTCTCAAAGTATTGGGCTATTCCTGTCTGAATCAGCTTTTTCAGATCTTCTACCGTTTTAATCTTATCTCTCTTTAAGTTTTCAGTTGCAAAATTGTGATTTTTCAGAAAATACATGCGTTGCTATGGTTGCTATGCAATTAACTCAGAGTGTGTGCTGGTCTTTTCTGAATTTTCTCTTCATGTCCGAACAACTTCTTGCTACTCGCTCAATTTACACTCAACCCCCACAAATTATACATCAAAACGTAGGTATTTTTGCTGGCTTTCAGACAATGTTACTATCTTTATTGTGAGATTTACCGTTTTGTCGCAATTTGCCTCGAAGTGACACATGTTCTGGTTACTTCCCATTCAAAGTCTATGGGGAGGTTTTGAAATTCACAGCTTAAATTCTGTAACGGGAGGCATTTTAAAATCGCCATATCTCCTTAACAAAGCAAAGTTTGGACATGAGGCTTGTGCCAATATATCTTCAGACACTCCTGACACTCACAGTGGAAGCAGTTTTTACATTCATCTTACCGTTGAGCCATAAATTACGTTTGTTTGAGGGGTGGAAATCTGTCCTCCTCTCAGTTCTCACACTCTGAAAATGAAGCCGTTTCTTCTCTCGTCATATCTCCGCGACGGAGGTACAAAGAGCTATGAAAATCGCAGTCAAAATACACCAAAGTCCGCTGATTCACCCAGTACAAGAATTATTCTGCTAGCCCTCCTAGTTTTTGAGTTACACGACGTTTTGTAACTCCAAAAAACGGCGTTTTTTGCCTCTCACCGCGATCTAATTCTCACTGCTCAAGTCTCTGTGTCTTAGACACCCGCCCCCTTTGTGACCAGACCTCATTTGGCTCAGAGGGTTGAGCCGCTGCTGTGGGACCCGGTGGCAGAGGTTCGAGTCCTACCTGTGACAGTTGCTACACATCTTCCCTGCTTGCATGCACTCTCCTTTCTTGACACTCTTCAGTGTACCCTTACACATAAAGCCATCTCCATCAAGCACGTCTACACCTCTTTTTTAGCAGAAATTTGTCCTTCTCTCAGTCTTCAACCTCTGGAAATGAAGCCGTTTCTTCTCTCGTCATATCTCCGCGACAGAGGTACAAAGACCTTTGAAAATCGCAGTCAAAATACACCAAAGTCCGCTGATTCACCCAGTACAAGAATTATGCTGCTAGCCCTCCTAGTTTTTGAGTTACACGACGTTTTGTAACTCCAAAAAACGGCGCTTTTCGCCGCTCATCGCGATCTATTTTCTGACTGCCCAAATGTCTGTCTTTCAGCCGCCCGCCCCCTTGCCAGGTGGCGCAATCAGTAATGACACGGCTCTGCACCTCAAAGGTCGTGGGTTCAATCCCACCTTGCTTCAACATTTGTTTTTTCACTACAAATTTATACACTATCACAGACCTGTAATTTATATTGATCATTTATTACAACTCTGCAAAGTTTTATCATTTTAGCAGCTTTTCTAATATGGACCGAAATACATACAAGTACCCAGCCAAATGTAGCAGACAGAGGCAGTAGCTCTGATTGGTGAATTTGAGCAGAATCAGGTTGTTCGTTCGTTTCATTTCTTTATTTATTTCACACATGGTTCATCGTGTTTCTTTTTCTACATACAGAACCTTATGCCTCTTTTCAGCAGAAATTCTGCCTCTTTTCAGCAGAAATTCTGCTCATTCACCTCTTTTCAACGCAACGTTCTGCTTCTTTGCCTCTTTTCTGCAGAAATTCTGCTGATTCATCTCTTTTCTGCAAAATTTTCAGCCTTTTCACCTTTTTCAATGCTTTCATCTTTTTCAAATCATAGAGTTAAAATCAAAATATAGTATTTTCACCAAAGCATTGTATTTGTACGAAGTACAGTATTTCTGCCAAATCATAGAATTACTGCAATTTCATAGTATTTTGAGGAATCCCTTTTGTTATAGTATTACTTCTAAGTCATAGTATTTCTGCTTTGTCATAGTATTTGTACTGAAACATAGTATTTGTGCCAAATCATAGTATTACTGCTATTTCATAGTATTTGAGTGAAATTACAGTGTTTCTGCAAAAACATTGTATTTCTGCTACTGTATTTCTGCTGTATTACGTAGTGGCAAAGTAGGAGGCTGACTGTTACTAAGTGCATCAGTGTACATAGGTCATCTCTTGTGTTGGAGTGCCCTCTTGTGGCGCCTTTTGGGTAGTGCCTTAGTAAACGTGAACACTGCAAAGGAGTGGTATCAGACTGGTTTGTAGTGGAGGAATTTGTTGCCAGTTTCTTTCATCTTTAATCCGTATTCATGTTGTAATGTAGTAAGTTTTATAGCACAAATACCACAATATGGCAGAAATACTATGTTTTGGCACAAATACTTTGATTTGGTATACTTTAGCTTCTTCACCCCTTTTCAGCAACATTTTCATTTTTTCACCCCTTTTCAGCACAAATTCCAGCTTTTTTGGCTGTTTTCAGAAAAAAAACTCTTTTCAGCAGTAACTCTGCTTATTCATCTCTTTTCAGTGCAAGTTTCTGCTTCTTTGCCTCTTTTCTGCAGAAATTCTGCTGATTCACCTCTTTTCTGCAAAATTTTCAGCCTTTTCACCTCTTATCAGCACAATTCTCAGCAGCTTCTGCTCATTTCAGCAAAATTGTTAGTCTGATGCTCACAATTCAATAATTTTTTTTCTCAACTATTACCATTTGTCCATGAAACATGTTTGTTTGAGGGTGGGAAATTTGTCCCTTGCTCAGATTTCTTCAGATTTCAAACTCTGGAAATGAGGCACTTTTTTCTCTCGTCATATCTTTTTGATGTATTGTAACAGAGCCCTGAAAATTTCTATGACTGTTCACCAAAGCCTGCTGTTTCTTACGGTGAAAGAATGATTTTGATGCTCCATACAGATTTAGAGTAATAAAATGTTGTTTGAGGGCAAGTCAAGGCAGTTTTTGCTTCGCCTCTACTCAGTTACAGTGTTTTACAAGTCATGTAACTTTAATAATTTATATTTTATCTCTGAATTATGAGGACCTGAAGATTCCCCCATCTCTTCTGAATAAAACGGTGTCAGAATGAGCGTTCTAGCCCCTACGGTTAGGAAATTATAGCCATTTGTTCGAGGGGAATCTTGAATGTCAGAAATACACTGAAGAAATCTCATACCACTCTCTCTGTGTCTGTGTGTGTAAGTGCTCACTACAGCAGGTTCAGCTAATTTGACTGACCTAGATATACCAAAGCCACTCTCTTAACAGCCCCTGTTCACTTTACGGTCTGTGCATGTGTGTGTGTGTGTGTGTTAGTGGTGCAACGGATCAAAAATCTCACAGTTCGGATCGGATCATGGTTTTAAAGTCACGGATCGGATCAATTTTCGGATCAGCAAAAATAGAAAAAAAAAGACAAAAATTCCACTCGCCATTTACTTATTTAAGTATTTTTTGCCTATTAAAATCATTGAACTGAAGACTGATTCCACGCACTTATATAAAAACAAATTAAGGTGCAATATGGACATTATGGACCATTATTCTATTTATCCCTTTTGTATTCTCTGCATTTATATATGTGTATATTTGGCATATTTCTGCTCACATTCTGTAACTTCTGTGGGTGCTGTGCTACTGGAAACAGAATTTCAGTTTGAACCCACCCGAGGGATAAATAAAGTTTCATCTAATCTAATGTAATCTATAGGGCAGTGCAGGGCTTTGTATCTACCACTCCGCTGTGATATGAAGAGCAGTCACGGTCACGTGGCTTTCCGTAGCGCTGGAGCTCCACCCATTTGTAGTTTGAGCGACAGAAGATGCCTGGGACAGTTCAGCCATAACTTTAAACTTCTCCTGCTCATACATGCTTGGAACGATCTTGTCACTGAAGTGGACGCGCAATGAGGTATCATAGCGTGCCTCAAGCACGTTCATCACAGTTTAAACTCCTTGTTTTGCACAACAGACAACGGCCTCCCGTCTGCAGCTAAACACCCCATTAGCTTTTGTAATAGCTTTAGCCCGGTCGGACTGAGCAGCAAAGGGCTGCTTAAACGCCACAAACTCCTCTGCTCCTCACTTGGACCGCTAGCGCTGACCATAACTACCGCTTGACAGACTGACCGCACGCACCATACACATACTTTTTTTTTTCTTTTTCGAATCTTCGGATCACGTGCGTACCGAACCGTGGAGTGGGATCGGTTCGTATTTCGGATCAACCGTGATCCATTGCACCACTAGTGTGTGTGTGTGTGTATCAATATTTCTGTGTTACTGCTAGTGTTACTGCTAAATCATAGTATTTCAGTCAAATCGTAGCATTTGTGGTAAAACAGTATTGGTACCAATTCATACTATTTCTGCTCATAGTATTTCAGCCAAATGAAAGTGTTTCTGCTACATCTTAGTGTTTCTGCTCAAGCATAGTATTTAAGCTAAATCATAGTCTTAAAGCCAAATCTTACCATTTGTGCTAAAACATAGTATTTGTACCACATTATAATATTACTACTATGTTGTAGTATTTCTGCTAAATTAGAGTATTTTTGCAAAAACATAGTGTTTGTGCAAAATCATAGTACTTCTGCCAAATCATAGTATTCATGTTAAAACATAGTATTTCTGCTAAATAATAATAATATTTGTGCAGAAACATAGTATTTGTGCCAAATCCAGGCATTTTTGCCAAATCATGGAATTTGTGCTGAAAAACAGTATTTGTGCCAAATCATTCTATTTGTGCCAAATCATAATATTTCTGTTATGTTATAGTATTACTACTAAGCTGTAGAATTTCTTTTAGGTTATAGTATATGTGCTGAATATAGTATATGTGCCAAATGATAGTATTTATACCAAATCATAGTACTTGTGCTAACACATAGTATTTCTGCCAAATTGTAGTATTTCTGCAAAAACATAGTATGTGTTCAAAATCATAGTATATCTGTAATGTTAGAGTATTACTACTAAGTCATAGTATTTCTGCTTCGTTATAGTATTTGTACCAAATCATGTTATTTCTACTTCGCAGAATTATAGTATTTCTGCTATGTCATACTATGTGTTAAATCATACTTGAACCATAAGTAGTTTTCAGGGAATTTCACCATTTTTCAGCTTTTACATTATAATACAATATTTGCGGATATTAAGGTTTTTTTTTAATGTTATTATATTTCAACTAAATATAGTTGATATATAGTGGAATTTCTTTTCAGGCCCCACACCCCTCCATGTACTTGTCAGAGGTAGCCTGATTCCCATTAAAGTTCTGCTCGTTTTTTTCCCCTGTAGCAAATAAATCTCTTAGAACAATATTTAAAGTTACATACATTTTTCACATTTTCAATGGCAATTTTGTATAATGGCGGATTTTCCCACTACCCGTGAATGCCTCTTTTTTTAACGTCTTCGGCTCACTCCTGCATCTCGCCCAATTGCCCCGATCGCTGGTAAGAACTGCTTCTCTGCTTACCTTCTCCTTCTCTGAAATGAAATGTCAATAAGCTGTTTGACTGATTTACCAAGTTGTTGTTAGTGACTTATGAACCCTGTGGAAGTATAACTCATACTAAAGTAAGACAATGACTGCATTTTCACTGAAAAGTTGCAATTTTAGTATTGAACAGGAGTGTTTGGTGAGCTAACGCTAACAACCCGATGCTAACGCCTAGTGCTCCTATAGGCCCAGTGTGAAAGGTTAATTTGACTGTAAACTACAGTTATTGTGTTGTTTTATTAATTTCATTAGGTGTGTTAGTGTTTCTGAGTCTGTTACAGAAGGTGCAGTTTGTTCTGGTCTTGAAAAATCTGTCGGTTAAAACTGCCTCATTCTTTAGGTTGTAAGGTTTTGTAATGAACCTTAGAACCAGTGTGACAGCTGTCGGCAAGATCAAAGGAGCCATTCCTGGTGTTCGGCCTCTGACTAAACACCTGGAGAAAAAGAGTCACGTCTGTGCGCCTGTGTGTCTGTGTTGCGGGTTAATTAACGGAAGGGAGAGTGAGAGAAACACAGAGTAAAACATATAGTTAATACAAGAATAATAAGGTCTTAAAAATCAAAGTATCTTTCTTATTTAGAGAACTGTTTAACAAACGCTTGTTCTGCAGTCCCACTTTTAAATAAAACCTAAATCTGCAGATCTGTTTGACTTCTCACTTTTTGGAAAGTTAATGAAATAAAAAATAGCCCACCTTTAAATAAATAAAACACAGCAGTATATTATTATTAATATGGGATATAGGTATTTATTTATTTAAAAAAACAGCATATCATATGATACTGTGTGCAGTTGATAATATTTTAGGAAGTAGGATTTCAATGCAGACCACCTCAAATATTAAAGCCTACAAATATAACAAAGAATCTTTCATTTACGAGTGTTGTTGCAATCTTTAATAAGATGTAGAAAAAACAAAACAGAGTAGAGTTGTTGTTTTTATTCCAGGTATGGTAAACAAAGAAGTTAACTGAATCTTTCTTAAAATTCTGATTCAAGTTTTCTAATTTTTTTTTATTGTTTGTTTGTTTTGTTTTTTTGTCTTTTGTTACACAGAGTGAAATAGAAACTTGGTTTTGCCTTTGCTGGTAAGTGAACTGATTGTAACTGAAGGAATATGAAACTGGCAGTGTGTGGCATGTTTGCCAATTTACATACAATAATTTGGCTTTTTGTGACACCTTGCAATTTGCTCATGGGCAAAAACACATAGTCAGGTTTTATAAGCAGCAAAGCCCCCACACAGGACCTCTGACTTTACCTGAACATGTCCCTGAAGTTTAATAGCACATTTATGTTTGATTTGAATTTTTGATGGCTTATCAAATTCAAACATAGCTAAATGTCAGAGATGTCTTCATACAGTTTTCCATAATCTCCTTATGTTTGTGTATTTGAGTAGCAAACAAAAATATGAAAGTTTTTTAGGTGAGTTCCTGTTTCCAAAAAGGGACTTATTGCAAAATACATAAATATTCCTCCCAAAGGGTACAATGGAAGGACTTTTTAGTGTAATATTTTAAGAAATTTTCATTTTAATTACAAAAATGGTGCGCCTTTGTTGTTACTTTAACATGTCAATATTTACATGTATTTCAGGATGTATATATTCAGACCAGACTAACCAAAACATGTCAAGGTTTTCTGTTGCTTCTGATTTAAATAATTACTCTGTACAACCTTTTAATCTGAAATTACATTCAAATTGTGGTTTTTCACATTTTATTAGATCTGACTTGTGATAGACAGCGTTGAAGCCACAAAGCTTTGTGAATGCAATATTAGATATGTCCTGCATTTGTGGCAACAAATATTGGTGCATATTCTTTGAATTTCTGTAATAATGAACACTTTTATTACACATGCTATAGCCATCTGAGATCATTATACAGTGATCTCACATGTTGTTTCCTTTCTCTAGACTTCTGATCTGACTCTCTCAAGTCTGGTAAGTAAAGGTTTTGTCTGAGGTTTAATATAGTGAAAAGTCTTTCTTTCTTGTAGATTTTATTTGCTTATGCTTTTTTGTCACATTTACATTTTTCAAATCATCTAACAAAGGCAACCTTGATCTATGCAAAAAAGCAGTTTTACAGGGATGATTTCATTTATGAAGCAGAGAAAAGCAAACCAGAACTATCTCGTCTAATGTGAAAACATGTTGCTCTCTAATACACAGGCGTGGAAGCCCTGATAGCAACAACCACCATCACGCATTAACAGTAACTAGTAATGACTGGTTGACATTACTGGAGGGTATTTTGGTCCACTCTACTTTCAGAATTGTCTTAGTTCAGACCTAATATAGAGTGTCAAGTATCTCAATTTCATTCAAGTCCAGACTCTGATTAGTCTACACCAAGAGTTTTGTTGCATTCAGAGTGGGACTTGCTTGTGTGCTTTGGATCAATTTCCTGCTGTGAATCCCAAACTTCATTAAAGTTAAGCTCAGGACCTGATGGGTTAATGCCAGTTCTGAAGTAGTAAAGGAACTCTGGACCATCACCGTAACAGCACAGTGTTTGACATTAATGCTTGTGTTTTTTGGAAATATTTCTCCCACTACAGGAGGCTCAGTTTAGTGCAATGAGTCACCACAGCTCTTTGTGACCATCAAGATATTTTTAGGAAAATGTGAGAAAGGATTAGTGTTCTTTTTGGCCAGTCATTGTTTTTGCCTTTTTGTCCACAACTTCTGTGAGCGCTCGTGTTTACTGGAGTCCTCAAATCCTTAGAAATGTCTTTATAAACCTTTCCAGATCTCTCTGAGTTTGATTCACGTTAGAGCGGCTCATAATTAGTAGTTTAGGGACAATTAATTTGTCGCCTAAGGCCTTGTGGATTTTGCAAGCCTCTTTTCCTTAATAGATTACTTAACTGTCTGAAAACTGCTTTTTGTATTATTTTATGTAAAAATTTGTGTTGATAATTTGAAAAATATTAGTGTGATGAAAACATACAAATAGGGCCTTTGTAAGGGGCCAGATATTTTTTTTAACAAGAATGTACTCTTTTACATAATCCTGCTCACATTTACAAAAGAAGAACTGTCTGAAAGTCATGTTTCTTTTAAGAAATAGAAGAATCTCCAGCAAAGACCTTACATACAACAGTACAAACACTGCACTCATTTCTGTTTTTTATCATTAAGTGATCTAGAAAGAAATTATCATACTACATTTAGCTAATGAGGCCTTAAGATCAGCTATGATGGGGTTTATCATAAATTTAGTGGAGTGCTCATAGCTGTGTATGAAACAAGCCCCAGCTGTGACTGAAATATGTAGAAGCTGCTGTGTAGGAATTTTACAGACTTTGGTTTTAGCACCATCTCCAAATTTCTCATTTTGTAAAAAGTCATACTGAGTAAATTGTTCACTTTTATGTTAGCGCCTCCCTGGATATTATGATATACTGCTGTCTCAGGTAAATACAAACAGAAACGGGGATTTTAGAATTTTGGGAATTTACCAATTTGAGTTGAGTGGATGTAAACTGTTTAAAGCAGGTGGCCTGAAACTGTCTGCTCAAACTGAACTCAGTGTGTGGGTTTAGTTAGACCATATAATATTTGCAGTAAGTTATTGTAGCACCACATCTTGTCTTAATTTTATAGAATCTGTTTGTTTTATTGTGTTAATATAATTAGAATGCAGGCCACCTTGAATGTTAATTCCTACAAATATTACTTCCAAGCTTTCATTTGTGATTGTTCCATGCTTTGAAATTGTGACATAGCCATGATATCTACTGTTTTATGTAATAGAACCTACATTGTAGAGCTTTACATGACTGAGAAACTTCTGTGGCTTATTGCAAATGAAAACCACACATTACCTTAATGAAGAGGGTAATCTTTAATAAAGTGTAAAAAAAAAAAAAAAAGGGGAGGACTTGTTTGTATTCCAGCTGTGGTCAACAAAGAAGTTAACTGAGTCTTTTTGACTACAGAGAGTGATGCAGTATTGACTCTGATGATGATTTGAGTTGTCTCATTCTGCATTTTTGTTTTTTATCTTTTGTTACACAGAGTGACATAGATCTTTGATTTTGCCATTTCTGGTAAGTGAACATTGATGGGAATGTTTTACGTACAGTACTTTGGCTATTTGTGATATCTTGCTCATCGACAAAAACACATAGTCAGGATTTATAATCTGTAGCAGCAAAGCCCCTATACAGGGAATCCGACTGTCCCTGAACATTTCCCATGTATGTCTGTTTTTAATGGCTTATCAAGTCCAAACATAGCTAAATGTCAGAGATGTATTTGTACAGTTGTTCAATTTCTCCTTATGTTTGTGGTTTTAAGTAGCAAACAAACAAACAAAAAAATTCTCCTCTTTAGAGTACAGTAAGTTCATAAAGGCTTGAAGAAATTGAGAATTTTACTTGTTATTTTAAGTCCCTGTAAATTTAATTGTGTGTGAACAGTCTTAATCATTAAACCGTGATCTGATGTATTGTTTCCTTTCCCTAGACTACTGATCTGACTCTCTCAAGTCTGGTAAGTAAAGGTTTCTCTGAGGTACAGTCCTGGGAAAAGTCTTTCTTCCTTCCAATTTTTTTTCATGCTTTTTTGTCACGTTTCAGATCATCTAACAAGGATAACCTGGATAAATACAAAAACGTTTTAAAGGGATGATTTCATGTATGGAGCGGAGAAAAGCAAACCAGAACAACCTGGTCTAATGTAAAAACCAATTGTTCTCTAATACACAGCTGTGCAAGCCCTGAGAGCAACGAACACCCTCAAGCATTTACAGTAACTAGCAATGAGTTATTTACATCACTGGGGGGGATTTTGGTCCACTCTACTTTCAGAATTGTCTTAATTAAGGTCCTATATAGATTTTTAGAATCTCAATTTTATTAAAGTCCAGACTCTGATTAGTCTACATGAAGAGTTTTGTTTCATTCAGAGTTGGACTTGCTTGTGTGTTTTCAATCAATTTCTTGATTCTTGTGGATCCTAAGTGTCTTTAAACTTAAGCTCAGGACCTGATGGCTTGATGCTCAGTTTAGTGCACTTAGTCAGCACAGGTCTTGGTGATCATCAAGATGTTTTTAGGCAAATGTGAGAAGAGTTTGTGTTCTTTTTGGCCAGTGAATCAATAAATTTCAGTTTAGTGCATGTAAAGTTTTTAAAGCAGGAGGCCTGAAACTGTCTGCTCTAAACCTTAGTGTGTGGGTTTATTTGCACCAGATAATCTTTACAGTAAGTTACTGTAGAAGCACATCTTACTGTGAGTTTATAGACTGTTTGTTTTTATTCTGTTAATAGAATGCAAAACTGTCCTCATAACAGTTCCACTACCACTGTCATTCAGTTCTGTCCAATAATTTACTGTAGACGTATTCAGTGTGCACTGTATTTTTCAGATTATAAGGTATAAGGGCAATGAACGGGTCTGCTTTTAAACACAAGGCACATTAAGCCAAACAAAGCAGTCAGATAAGTCAATCTTTATTTAACTCATGCACAGTAACTCTCAACATATTCAGTTGTAACACATAAATTACAGAAAAATGCATTCACTTTTTCAGTTCATTCGTCTTCTTCAAATCCATCAAATTCTTGATGGGTTGATCAGTTTGAAATCTGCTTCGTACAGATGTTTCTTAACACGTCTCCTTATGCACACCATAACGTTATGTTGAAGCACAGTACGAATTACTCTCCAAAGGTCCTGACTATGTTAGCCATAACCTTCTGACAATACATCGAGTGGTGCAACTTTGTCGTATTAAAACGTTTGAATGATTTTTGAGTGCTGTGTACCACATGAATGCAGTTCGAGGTCAGTAAGCAGAACCAGAATCAATACATAAGACACACCGTTGATTTTTTAGAAAATTACTGGATTTTAAGTTCGCCTTATAGTCCGAAGAATATGGTAAAGCCAAGCTTATTGGAAATATGTCTAATTCCAGTCTCTTTGTGTCTTACAGGTTACCTTCTGCAGAAAATCCTCTCCCTCTATCATTAACACGCAATTCTGTCTGTCCTATCACTCTCCCCACTCTATTTTGACAAGCCATTCTATCTTGTATCACTCTATCCCAAGAGCTCTATCTAATTTACCAAAAATCACGTTTTGACTGGAATCAAGTTTTGACTGGAATCAAGTTTTGACTGGAATCAAGCTTTAACTGCTCCCAGTTTTTGGGAATTGACGTTACCAGTACTTC
Source organism: Pelmatolapia mariae (assembly GCF_036321145.2). Classification (NCBI taxonomy): domain Eukaryota; kingdom Metazoa; phylum Chordata; class Actinopteri; order Cichliformes; family Cichlidae; genus Pelmatolapia; species Pelmatolapia mariae. The sequence continues at coordinate 38,493,245 of NC_086241.1, forward strand.
ATCTATCTGTTTTCAGAATTCTGAGAGGTCTCTGCTCTCACTGCTCCTTCTTTCCTGTCGTGAAACTCTCTCACGTCCACTCATTTTGCTGGAAATTACAGGAGGAAAGTTGAAATAACAGTAGTAGAATTACAGTGCAGTAGAATTTACAGTAGAAACTATTTACACAGTGCTACTTTTGTCATTTTAATTTTGCATTACATTTTGGAATTAAGATTGATAATTTGGCTTACAGGTGCAATTACTTTGATAAATTATATAAATATACACCTTGTTAAAGGTTTATTTTTAATAAGATAATCCAGTCATTTTGTAATACATACACTCAGACTGCTGTATTCATATGTACATATACATATATTAAATTAGACACAAATACATTTTGCTAGTCTGTTTCATTGACTTTAACATTTGATTACAGTAAGTTTATGCTATTATTATTTAAGGACAAATCCATTTATCCCACCCAGTGTAAGTATTTAGTTACAATTGTCATCGAGAAGCTGCCCTGAGGACCCAGACTTCCCGTTTCCTGACTGAAGAATTGTCATCGCCTGTCCTCTGATCACCACACCACCCCACAGCTCCTCATATTTGATATAAGTTTTACATATTAGAAAGGTTTACACAAACTCTACTGAAAAGTTGCACTTTTTTTTATAGCATGTTGATTTTTGAAATTTATTCTGCATATCCCTTTACAGAAGTATAGAGCTAATCATTAAGAAGTCTGGTTAAAAGAAATATAGGAAGTGAAAATATACAGTTTCTGAAAAAGATAAAATAAAATAAAGGTAGCTTGAATAGTTTCTGTTTCCAGGTTGAATATTGTTTCTATTTGTGTATAAATACATAGTAGGTCTAGTTGATACTTAAACACAATGCCAAGAAAAGGTCAAAGGTCACAGGCCCAGAAGCTGAGATGGCAAAAGCAGAAAAACCTGGTAAATGTTTCTCAGAGTGGTGAACAGGTAAAGGTGTCTGTTACAACTGTTCCCAGACCAGAAGTGCAGACCAGCTTTCAGACAGCCGCAGTGTCCTATGCAGATGTGGTAAAGAGAGGTGTTTGTTCAGCATGTATGCCAAAGGTTAAAGTACAGCAGGTAATCCAGACTGAACCCCAGGTTACTGTGCAAACGCAGCATGATGGAGAAGCTCCAGGACCATCTCATGTACAAGTTACAAACAGTGAAAGTCACCCACGAGTGATTAGCATCTGCGCATCCTGAAGCCAGGCCTCTGCTAAGTATGGAAAGTACAGGAATCAGCAATGCATGGCTAACAGTTTGGTTTTCCTGTCATTCTTACATGAGGATGAATTCATAACCAGACCAGATCTTAACCGTGTGTTGGACAAAGGCCATGCCGTGTATTCAGACGCCAGAAAGAGGTTTGTGAAAAGCGTGTTTCTAGCATGCGATCAGCTTCCCACAGTGGTCACCGGCCGCAGACACAAGTATCAAGTGGACATGTCTCAGTTTGCTCATTATGGCACATTTGATGGTACAGATCATCTTCCGAGCCTTGAACAGGGACTACAGTGTTTGGCTTCAGTGGTTCGCTACGCTTTGCTAGTCATGGGAGGAACGGTCATTGCAGTTTGCAGGCTGACTTCTGGTGAATACTCATATTTCGACCCTCACCCACGTAAGTCTACAGGAATGCCATTGTCGCTTGGTGTAAGTGGTGGCACTGCAGTTATGTTAAAGTTCACACGTCTTAATGACATGATTGACAGGCTCAAATGTTTGTACCGAATGTTTAGCATCGCACCAACCTGCACTTATGAATTACAGCCTATCGTGTTTCACAGTGAAAACGCCACCAATCAAAGAGATGCTAATGAAACCACTGAATACAGACAAACTGCTACAAGTGTTGCAGCATCAGCTTTAAATGAACTTGGTCATGAATCTAATTCCCTAACATCCACTGAGCAGACACGGAAAACTGTGACTAGCACTTTAACCACTGAAGCAACGTCATCCAGAGTGGATTCTTCAAATGAGACAGCTGCTCCTGAAAACAACAATTCTCCTCATTATTTTGAAAATGAAACCTCTGCAACTGCTGTGAGAAAAACTCAGGTCATATCAGATTCTGTTCCTCAGAATGATTCAAACACTGCCTCCTGTTCAACTAAAACACCACAGGAACTCTCACATAAACTTTTGAAATGCAATAAACAGGAAAGGAGAAAAATGAAGAGAAGATTATTGGCCCGACAAAAACTATCACAAAGAAAGGAAAATCAGAAAAAGAAAGAACGGCAGATGTGCACTTTTGATGAAAGCTTTAAAGCAAAGAAAAAAAAATCCAGTAGAAAGTCTAATGATCCTGATCACAGACAGAAGAAGAGTGAGTACAAAAGTAATTTGTACAAACTAAATGCTACATATAGAGAGAAACAGAGAGAATATTTGAGAAAGATCTACAGAGAAAGGCATGATTTTAAGGAAAAACAGAAGGCACAAATGAGAAAGCTCTATAGAGAAAGGGATGATTTTAAGGAAAAATGGAAGGAGCAAATGAGAATAGCCTATCGAGAAAGTGCTAAAATTAGAGAGACAAAAAGAGAACGTATCATAAGGATGTATAAAGACAGTCCTATATTCAGAGAGAAACATAAAGCTTACATGAGGTCATATTTTTATAAACTATATCAAGAAAGTATAGAATTTAAACACAAAAAACTATCTTACTTTACTAAACGTTATGGAGAAATGAGACAATTTCGGCAACAACACAAGGAGAATATGAGAGCACGAATGAGAGTAAAATATTGGAACAGTTTTTCTTTCAGACAGATGCATAATGTCAGATGTGCAATGAACATAAAAAGAAAATATCGCCAGATGCATCGACCAGCTGAAAGTTTACAGAGTCATCCAGATAACAGTTTAATGAATGAGGCCATATCTCGTTTCAGATCAAACATTAAGTCAGCACCATCTTATATTTGTACTGTATGTCTAAAAGCTTCTTTTCCTAATCAGGTGAAAATCTGCAAAAGAACAAATTACTCAAAACACCAAACTGTAGCTCAGCAGTGTCTAACTGGTAAATTTGTTCATGTGTGTGATGAAGCATGTAATGATAACTGCAGCTTTCCTGCTGAGAGAAAAAAGGAGTATATCTGTCACACATGTCACAGTTCCCTCAAAAGTGGATGCATGCCAAGGCTTGCTGCTGTCAATGGTTTAGAACTGCAGGATATTCCAGCTGAACTGTGTGATCTCAACATTCTGGAGAGACATCTGATTGCCAAATGCATCCCATTTGCTAAGATTATTCCACTTCCAAAGGGGAGACAAAGACTCATACGTGGTAATGTGGTGTGTGTACCATCTGAGGTCCAACAAACAGTTGACTGTTTACCTCGTCTCAGAAGCCAATCACAGATAATGAGGGTCAAGCTGAAAAGACGACTGTGCTACAAATGCCATCAGCTGTTCCAGACTGTCACCTGGTCTAAACTGATCCAAGCCCTGCGTAAACTCAAACAGATTCATCCACAGTACACAGATATTGTTATCAGAGATGATGCATTGCTTTGTGATCCAACGTTACCTGATGATGACAGCAGTGATGAAGCCAGCATGGCAAGTGATGATTATAATGAAGCAGATTTGATGGAATTTGACAACTATGAAAAAGATGCCCTTTTGTGTGAAAGAGAGTCTGAAAGTGAACAAGATGTTAACATGCTATCCTGTGATGGACAGCCAGACGGACAAAATCCTGAGGAACCAGAAAGTGATTTGAACAATGGAGGTTTTGCTCTAGAACGTTGTCTCCAGCCTGTAGACATTTCAGAAGAGATTCTCTGTTTCACTGATAACACATATTGTGTTGCTCCTGCAGAAAGAAACAATCCTGTTAGCTTCTTCAGAACTCCTCATTTGGAAGCCATGGCATTTCCTGTGCAGTTTCCTACTGGTCAGAATACATTGGATGAAAAGAGACGTCTTAAACTCACACCAAGTGCTTACTTCAAGTCAAGGCTTTTCAACATTGATGCAAGATTTGCTAAAGACACAAATTACCTGTTTTTCTCGCAATTTGTTACTGAAATACACTTGGCTAATTCCAGCATGACAATACAGCTAAGGAAAGGTAAAACTATGACGAAAGACGGACGCAAAATAACATCAGGAATGTTACAAAGTAAGACAGAAGTAGAGAAGCTGGTAAGAAATAAAGATGCAATCAGATTTATGCAGCCACTCAGAGGAACTCCAGCTTACTGGCAGAAAACTACCAAAGATTTATTCAGTATGGTTCGTCAAATAGGAACACCTCAGTTCTTTGTCACTTTCTCTGCTGCTGAGATGAGATGGCCTGAAGTGATTCAAGCAATAAAGAGACAGCAAGGTGAAGAGGTTGATTTTGAAGCCCTGGACTGGTCAGAAAAGTGTGAAATTCTAAGATCAAATCCAGTAACCACCATGCGAATGTTTGATAAGCGTGTTGAGGCTTTGTTCAGAGATTTGCTTTTTTCTCCTGCACAGCCCCTTGGTGAAATCATTGATTACTTTTACAGAGTTGAGTTCCAGCACAGAGGCAGTCCGCATATACACATGTTGCTGTGGATTCGAGAAAAGGTGGAAGTAGATGTGGATGATGACCAAACTGTCTGTGACTTTGTGGACAGATACATCTCAGCTCAACTCCCTGATCCAGAAAAACAGCCTGAACTGCACAAAAAAGTTGCTGAACTACAAAAGCACAGCAAAAACCACACAAAAACATGCTTTAAGAGTGTGAACTCTGGTTGTAGATTTGGGTTTCCAAAACCACCATCTACAAGAACAATGATTGTGAGACAGGATGAGGATTCAGACACTGAAGCTGCAAAAGCCAAACTCAGACCTTTGTTAAACCTACTGAAGGAACCTGAAGCTGCTTCCCTCACCATAGAGCAGATTCTATCACGATGCAACTTGACAATAAATGAGTATGAACAATGCCTCCAGGACATAAACAAGAAAACGGCGCTTATTCTGAAACGTGACCCAAAGGACTGTTGGATCAACAATTACAACCCACACCTGCTTGAAGCCTGGAACTCTAATTTAGATGTCTCATTAATATTGAATGCCTATTCATGTATAGAATATCTCTGTAAATACAGTGGCTTGCAAAAGTATTCGGCCCCCTTGAACTTTTCCACATTTTGTCACATTACAGCCACAAACATGAATCAATTTTATTGAAATTCCACGTGAAAGACCAATACAAAGTGGTGTACACGTGAGAAGTGGAACGAAAATCATACATGATTCCAAACATTTTTTACAAATAAATAACTGCAAAGTGGGTTGTGCGTAATTATTCAGCCCCCTGAGTCAATACTCTGTAGAACCACCTTTTGCTGCAATTACAGCTGCTAGTCTTTTAGGGTATGTCTCTACCAGCTTTGCACATCTAGAGACTGAAATCCTTGCCCATTCTTCTTTGCAAAACAGCTCCAGCTCAGTCAGATTAGATGGACAGCGTTTGTGAACAGCAGTTTTCAGATCTTGCCACAGATTCTCGATTGGATTTAGATCTGGACTTTGACTGGGCCATTCTAACACATGGATATGTTTTGTTTTAAACCATTCCATTGTTGCCCTGGCTTTATGTTTAGGGACGTTGTCCTGCTGGGAGGTGAACCTCCGCCCCAGTCTCAAGTCTTTTGCAGACTCCAAGAGGTTTTCTTCCAAGATTGCCCTGTATTTGGCTCCATCCATCTTCCCATCAACTCTGACCAGCTTCCCTGTCCCCGCTGAAGAGAAGCACCCCCAGAGCATGATGCTGCCACCACCATATTTGACAGTGGGGATGGTGTGTTCAGAGTGATGTGCAGTGTTAGTTTTCCGCCACACATAGCGTTTTGCATTTTGGCCAAAAAGTTCCATTTTGGTCTCATCTGACCAGAGCACCTTCTTCCACATGTTTGCTGTGTCCCCCACATGGCTTGTGGCAAACTGCAAACGGGACTTCTTATGGTTTTCTGTTAACAATGGCTTTCTTCTTGCCACTCTTCCATAAAGGCCAACTTTGTGCAATGCACGACTAATAGTTGTCCTATGGACAGATTCCCCCACCTGAGCTGTAGATCTCTGCAGCTCGTCCAGAGTCACCATGGGCCTCTTGGCTGCATTTCTGATCAGCGCTCTCCTTGTTCGGCCTGTGAGTTTAGGTGGACGGCCTTGTCTTGGTAGGTTTACAGTTGTGCCATGCTCCTTCCATTTCTGAATGATTGCTTGAACAGTGCTCCGTAGGATGTTCAAGGCTTGGGAAATCGTTTTGTAGCCTAAGCCTGCTTTAAATTTCTCAATAACTTTATCCATGACCTGTCTGGTGTGTTCTTTGGACTTCATGGTGTTGTTGCTCCCAATATTCTCTTAGACAACCTCTGAGGCCGTCACAGAGCAGCTGTATTTGTACTGACATTAGATTACACACAGGTGCACTCTATTTAGTCATTAGCACTCATCAGGCAATGTCTATGGGCAACTGACTGCACTCAGATCAAAGGGGGCTGAATAATTACGCACACCCCACTTTACAGTTATTTATTTGTAAAAAATGTTTGGAATCATGTATGATTTTCGTTCCACTTCTCACATGTACACCACTTTGTATTGGTCTTTCACGTGGAATTCCAATAAAATTGATTCATGTTTGTGGCTGTAATGTGACAAAATGTGGGAAAGTTCAAGGGGGCTGAATACTTTTGCAAGCCACTGTATATAATGAAGAAAGAATCTGGCCTCTCTGAATACCTTAAGACTGTTATTGACAACTCTGATAAGAACACGGTCAATGAATGTGATGAAATGAGAGCTGTGATGCAGGCTTACTCAAAAAAGAGAGAGATCAGCGCACAGGAGTGTGTGACTCGAGTCTGTGGCCTAAAAATGAAAAAATGTTCCCGCAGTGTTGTATTTGTACCAACCGATGATAACCCAGTAAAAATGAGTCGCCCGATGAGCTACCTGGAAAGCACAACACACGACAGTTGTAATATTTGGATGACAAGTTTGAATGATAAATACAAATGCAGACCTGAGACACCAGAATATGAGGAAATGTCACTAGCTGATTTTGCTGCCTTGTGCCGGTTGGTGAGTGGTCCAAATGAAGGAAAAGATGTGCTTCCTCTTCTGAACCAGCTTGGATTTGTACTAAGGCGAAAGAATGATAAACCAGCTATAATCAGGTATTACCACTGTTCACAGGAAAAAGATCCTGAGCAATATTATGGACGACTGTTGAGGCTTTACCTTCCACACAGATCAGAGCAGGAACTGAAACCACAAGGGTTCCAAACCTATCAGTCCTTCTACAACTCAGGTTTTGTGCGACTTCCGTGTTCAGACCACAGTGAGTCTGTGAAAACGATTGTGAAAAGAAATAAAGACAAGTATGAGAAGAACTCTGAGGATATTGAGAGTGCACTGGAAGAGTTTGAACAAAATGCAGATGTTGTGATTGATGAATGGTGCAATCTTGCTCCTGAATCTGAAGTTGTGAGGTTGCAATGTGATGAGAATCCTCCTGAGAGACATTCTGATGGTGAAAATGAACAGGAGAATGTCCCCGACTACAGTCGTCAGTCTGATGCTGTAACAGAGATCAGAGCCGTCAGAGAACAACCTGCAGTCGATCCAGCTGTGGTACGTGTAATGTATCAGAATCTGAACCAGAAGCAGGCCTGCGTGTTCTATGCCATAAGAGACTGGTGTATTCAGCGAGTTTGTGGTTTGAACCCAAATCCATTTTTCTTGTATGTCAACGGTGGTGCAGGAACTGGAAAGTCACATCTGATTAAGTGTATTCACTCTGAAGCATCAAAGATCCTGAGCAGACTGCCTGCTAATGCAGAAGAAGCTGACATATCAAATCCAACTGTTTTACTGACGTCATTTACTGGTACAGCAGCTTTTTCTATCAATGGCTCTACGTTACATTCTCTACTGAAACTACCCAGAAGTCTGAATCCACCCATTCAAGGACTTGGTAATCAACTGGATGAAGTCAGATCTGAGCTTATAAATGCTGAAATTATTGTTATTGATGAGATTTCAATGGTTTCAAAACCCCTTTTTGCCTATGTGGATGCAAGACTGAAACAAATCAAAGGCACTCAGAGACCTTTTGGTGGAATGTCAGTTTTAGCTGTTGGAGATTTTTACCAGCTGCCACCAGTACGACAGTCTAAACCTCTCTGTGTTTACGATCCAGAACAACTTGACCTATGGCAGGAACATTTTCAGATGATCACTCTAACCGAGATCATGCGTCAGAAAGATGATGTGGCCTTTGCAGAGATGCTGAACAGGATTAGAGTGAAAGAAAAGACAGATGAGCTTTCTCAGTGCGACAGAGATTTGTTGTCACAGGCTGTGACTGCACCAGAAGAATGTCCAATCGAGGTCTTACACATTTATGCCACCAACAAGAATGTTGAATCCCACAACACAGATACGCTCAAGAAGCTTCATTCAAACATTATAATCATCAATGCAGACGATTTCCAGAAGGATAAATGTACAGGCAGAATGGCACGAAGAGACAAACCATTTACAGGTGGGCGAAATGATTTACCCGACACCCTGAACGTTGCTGAAGGAGCTCGAGTCATGCTGACCAGAAACTTGGACACACTAAACGGTTTGGTCAACGGTGCTTTTGGTATACTGATAAAGGTGGTGAGATCTGAAAATGATGGACACATAATAAAACTGGGGCTCAGAATGGACAACCGGCAGCCTATGAGACACAACCGCAGTTCTAATGCAGCATCTGATGATCTGGTTTACATTGAGAGAGCAGAGGAGAGTCTGAAGTTTAAAGGAGCGGTACGCAGACAGTTTCCTATAAAGCTAGCATTTGCCTGCACAATCCACAAAACCCAGGGTCTTACAACACAGACAGCTGTAGTTTCAATGAAGAACATTTTTGAACCAGGTATGGCTTATGTTGCTCTCAGCAGGGTGACGTCTCTCAGTGGACTCTATTTACAGGGCTTGGATGAGAAAAAGATTTATGCCAATCCCGAGGTAACTGCAGCGCTCCAAACCATGAGACAAGCCAGTGTTGACGAAATGATGTCTCTTCTTCAGGTCAGAGAAACAGCCAGCAGACCTGACACTCTTACACTGATCCATCACAATACAGAGGGTTTACCATCTCACATCAGTGACATCAAGAGTCATCATGAAATGTGTTTAGCAGATGTTTTGTGTCTCACTGAGTCTCACCTCCAAGGCTCCTTTGTTGCAGACAGTCTTCATTTGGACGGCTACACCATGTTCAAACGCAACAGACATGTGTCCTACACAAACTTTCCTCACATGGCCAGCAGAAGTGGTGGTGGAGTTGTTGTGTATTTGAGGAATCATTTTCAGGTTCAGGTAAAACAGTATCTGCATAATGTCACTGATCTTGAGTTCTTAGTGTTGAAGGTTCAGTCTCCATTCCCTGCGCTCATTGCTGTTGTGTACAGACCTCCAGACTATAGTTTGACACCATTCATGCAAAACCTGGTAAGTCTTTTAGATTCACTTGAAATAATGGACTGTCACCCAATAATTGTGTGTGGAGATTTTAATGAGAACCCGTTACAGAGTGGAAGAAAACAGATTCTGGAGCAGTTTCCGTCGAGAGGGTATTCACAGCTGATCACTTCTGCCACTACAGACAAGAACACCCTGCTTGACCTCATTTTTGTTTCTCAGCCACAGCACAGTCTACATTCAGGTGTCCTGAGGACATATTACAGTTACCACAACCCTGTGTTTTGTGTCCTATGCTCGAGCCAATCGTGAAGTCATCTGGTGAGTTTTCAAACACACACAGATCATGTTTGTTACAGAGTTTACTGTGTGTGGGATATGAAAAAAGATTTTGTCTTGATAATGGAAGGCTTCCAAAAAATTGGCTTCCCTGCTCTGTCTGCAAGAAGACCATTGTACAAAAGCTACCTTGATTTTTATTAACCCTTGCTTCTTGGAATGCTCAGCACATTGTAGTCAAATCATGGCTAAACTTAATACAGAGCAGGGAAGATCGCCTTCTATTTTCATGCAGCTCAGATCTGGAACATGCTACAACAAAGTATTAAACTGACATCATTTATTGTAAATTGTTATATCTATTTTTAAATGACTAATTCTAATCATTTTAAATTTCATTATTTTTAAATGCCATCTAGTTTGTCTTTTAACTTGACTTTACTGTGACATATGTATCTCAACACTGTTAAAAATAAGCTTTCCCACAAACTGCTTTCCAAATGTTAAATAGTAAATAAAAATCCCTGATATATGCAGGTCTGTATTCTGGGCTATATGAATACATACAGACAATCATGTTTTTTTGATTATAGTTGATCTTTTTTTGCAGGTAAACAAACGTCAAAGGTTTTCAAGTATCTTTAGGCTACCAAAGATTTCTATAATAATATATTCACAGGAGAAAAAACATTTTTACAGGCAACAGAATATGTATGAACACTGATTTACATGCACATGTAAAGTTTACAGTGGAAGAAAACTTAATCTGGAGCTGTTTCAGTCGAGAGGGTATACACAACTGATCACTTCTGCCATTACAGACAAGAACACCCTGCTTGACTTCATTTTTATTTCTCAGCCAATCATGAAGTTGTCTGGTGAGTTTTTAAACAATTACAGATCATGTTTTTTACAGAGTTTATTGTTTGTAGGATTTTTTGTTGATAATGGAAGGCTTCCCAAAAATTGGCTTCCCTGCTCTGTCTGTAAGAAGACCATCCTTCAATTTATCAAACCTTTTTCATTGCAATGTTTTTAATCATTTCACCAAATCATAGCTGTACTTCACACAGAGCAGGGAGATCTGCCTTCTTTTATCATGAACCTCAGATCTGAAATATGCTGCAAAGAGTATTCAACACACATCATTTATTTTTTATTCTCATGTTTTAAATGACTAAATCTACTATTTTAAATGCATTTTGTCATGGATGTTAATTGTCATCTCCTTTTTTGATACTGTTTTTTACTCTGACGTATGTATCTCAACAAACGAGATCTTCCCCTCCAAGGGCTTTCAAATATGAAATAGTAAATAAATAAATCCCAGATAAATGCAGGTATTTATTATGGGTCACATGAATAAATACAGACAATTATATTTACTTGATTATAGTAAATTTTGTAGAATCAAATGTTTTTGGGATGAATGAGGTTTTGCTTATCATGTTTTACAGGTAACAATTTTGTAAAAATTTTAAACTATCTTTAGGCTACCAGAGATGTCTATAATGATACATTATGTAGAGAAAAATATTTTCACAGCTCACAGAATATAAATAAAAACTAATTTAGAAGTAAATGGAAAGTTTCTGCATCCATTTTCTGACTTGGCCTTTATCCGGGTGGGTTTGGGTTTGGGTGGATAAAGGCCAAGTCAGAATTTTCTGAGCAGCTGGAAAAAGCTGCTAATAAACAAAGACATCAGAAAGCGGGGGCTTTTGGTGTAGCCCCCACTTTCTGATTCACTAATTAGATTTAGTAACTGATACCCCATACAAGCATTACATAGACACTTGGGGGCTGAGATGGGTGGGTGGGGAGGGTGGGTGGGTGGTGTTAAAAGCACTTTATGTTTTGTAGATATATTCTTTCAGACAGAGCACACACAGTCCTGTTTCCTTTGTGGGAAAACCTTCAAACTTCACCATGCTCAGCTGAAACATCAACATCTTAACACCATCTTCATGAACTGCTGAGCCAAACCTGATCCATCAATGCTGGACTGCACAGATAACTACATGCCACAAAGAGACTGCTGTTTTATGAACTGCCTTACCAGTGTGTCTTCAATGGAGAAGATGACACACCCATCACCTGACCTCCTGCCTGGTCTGGAGACCATCACCATGCTGCCACACTACACACCTCTGAGACCATCAATGATGACTCATACCGAGGAAACTGTATTTCCTGTCAGAGATTCTCAGTGATCCTCAGAGCATAGAGAGGTATGATTCTTTATCTTTGATAAACAAAAATGTCAGTACTTTTAATTCAATTAATTAATTTAAATCCTGTTTATTGCAGAATTCCACACACTTTTGACATTATGGATTACAAATCTATGCTTTTTCTACTTTGTCTCTCTGTGCAGGTATGCTCTGCTGTCTTCTGAGTTCTTCAGTGTCCCAACTGAGACATTCAAACCTCATTGCAGAGCTCCTGTCTTTCCTCACCATCATGTGAGTGTGAGATTGCTCTGGATTCTGGTTATGTGGCCTGCAGCACCTATGAGGTATTTCAATATTGTTCATTGTATAACTTATTTGTAGTTTTTAGGCCTTAACACAAATAAAATGTTCCTTTTTCTATATTTTTGTAGAACAAGCTCGTACAGTGTGCCTGCATTCCAGCTTCTTAGACTCTACACAAGTGGACAGAGTATCAGTGTTTGACCACTCTTACAGACACCGACTTCTGTCAACTCACTGCTACTGATCAGGCACCTCACTCCAGGAAGACAGAGGGCTGCAAGCCTTTCATCGTTTCCAGTGTGGCTTTGTATTCCCGGGGTAGCATCAGATTTTTCCCACGAATATTCAAAGGTAACACTTATTTTAAGCTTAGTTATTAAATCAAAAGTCTTCCCTTGTGTCAATTACATTTTATTTGTTTTTGTTTTCTTTTAGATTTATGTGCAGTGATTGGACATGGTGGAGCTTTGTTAACTGTGTGGAAAACATGTGTTTGTGGTGATATTTACAATGAGGCTTTAAGGTGACAGTTTCAATGTAATTTCGATTCTTTTACTAAGCAAAAACATGTTTGCAATTAACATATTTTTTTCAGTTTTGTTTTATGGTTTGGTTCAGTTTGATTTATGGTTAACATTCCTCTGAGACAGCAAATACTAAACTGGTTCAAGTAACCAGCATATCATTGGTCAAAGGCAAAAAGGACCACCTGTCACACTAGCAATGAATTTTAGACTGTGTTTGTGTCACCAGATTTAGCAAACAATATCAGACATATGAAACTGAACTCTGGATTAATGTGCAGATATATTTTTTTGTGTTGTTTTTTTTTTATTGTTGAATAATTATTTTGTAGGACAAACCCAATCTATTTACCCAAACAATTTAACTTGTTTGGGTAAATACTGGATTAATATATCTTAGTCTATAAGTATAGCAAGCTGAATTCATACAGACACACAGCTCTAAATCTTGAATTGTAGGATGTACAAAAATGATCATGTGCTTATTATGGACATTTAAATAACTATATCTATTGAACCATTACATGTATTCTTTATAGAAATTACACAATCTCAAAATGTGAAAAAAGAAAATGTTCAAGAGAATAAATAATGTGTGTTTGTATGAATCCTGCCTTAGTATGGGGTGTCAGTAACTACATTAGCATAGTGTAGGTCTAATAGTGGTTTTCCACATCTGCTCTAATATATATATAGATAATGGGTCAGACATATAAAGTCATTTTGAAAAGTTCATAAAGGTCACATCCCTTTATATGTGTTACTTTTTATCATTTTATATCAATTCACACAGATGACTTGAGTTTTGATCAGAGTAGAACCATAACATTCATGCTAATGGTTCTACTGTTTACAGTTACTTTATGATGGATTTCATCCTGGTCACAGCACTATGTGAAAAGTTTCAGAGGTAAAGTTAACCCAATTAATACCTCATCATAAGTCACTCTCTTATGCAAGGCAGTGATTATTTTCACTGTAATTTATTCCACAACAATGTTCTTTATTTGATCCCTGTTTCTTGAAATATGCACATTGATTGTTTAGCTGTGTGACTCTCTACACCTCAAATATATCACAATGTCGACTTCATTTCAACAGTATTTTGTAGATTGGTACCATATTTATCATCAAATCAGGAAACTGTAAACTAATTGAAAAAATGAAGCTTATTAAAAATTTTAATGTGGCATTGGAACATGTTGTTTATCCTTGCCAAATGGTATTTACACAAAACTCCAGCAAATCAGTGGATATATTTTTGTCTCTCACTTGCTGTTTTTATATGTGTATATTTTTGCAGTTAATAGCCTATCATGTGTCTGCGCATCTTAGGGCCATAAACATAAACATGGCAAACAAGAATATATTCATAATTCCAACAGATGCTTCAATTGTTTGTATAGATGTTAGATTCATTTGATTTGCATTTTCTATTAATATTTTTCTGTTTGTCCCAAATGGGATTTTTATTTCTGTATGCCATTATTGTAATCATTGGAAACAACTGAGTAAATATTTTGTATCACATGTTTCTAAAAATATTTAAATGTTCTACTTTTCTACTACTTGTTTTCTACTTTCTAAACTTTCTGCCAATCTTTGGCATTTCACTAACATTATTTTTGGGTGTATTTATCTCTGACTGCAGCATCTTGTGCATTTATTACCTAACTGTTTTTTTGTTGTTTTTTGTTGTTTGCTTGTTTGTTTGTTTTTGGTTGCCATTTTTACATTTCACCAGCTGTGTAAACTCTGCAATTCTACCTTGGTTTTGCTCCATATCAGTTCATCTGCTGGCTGTTTTTTTTTTCCTTTTCTAATGTTTCTGGTAATTTTTCACAGTTAAATGAGTAACTTTGAGGTTAATTCAGCGTTTTTAGCTGTTATCTCTTGACAGTTTTACCTTATTATTACATTTCTGTAAAATTATAGCAGTTCTGGTAAGTTGTAATATTTCTGCCAAGTTATTAATTTTCTGCTAGGTTACACTACTTCTGCTAAGTTATGTTATTCTAAATTATTACATTTCTGCTAAGTTGTAGCTTCTGGCAAACTACAATATTTCTGCTGAATTGTTATGTTTCTTCATAGTTATTGCATTTCTGCTAAATTATTACATTTTTGTTAACTTTATATTGTTCTGCAAAGTTATTAAAATTTCAATAACTTTTTAAACACTGACTTTGATTTCCTCAGCTTCCTTAGCTATTTTTTTAACTATTTTCAGCAGACAGATTCAGCTTTGTGGAATCCACACAGCATTTTCAGCCCTTTCACCTCTTATCAGCACATATCTCAGCTGTTTTCAGACAAAAAACCTCTTTTGAGCAGAAATTCTGCTGATTCATCTCCTTTCAGCGTAACTTTCTGCTTCCACAGCAGACAGCTACTACTCCCTCAGTTTTCAGCCGATTTTCTCAGTTCAAACTTTCAAAAATTCTGCGCTTTCTGCTAATGTTTGCTGTGACTTTTGGTGCTCATAACTTCTATACTATTTGAGATATTTAATTTTTTTTTTGCAAGATTTTTTCCCCATTTCTGCCATATTATCAGTGGCGTCACTGATTGTCCTTGCCGTGCTGAGCTGTGTTTTAGCTCAGTGAGATGAGCATCCGTTCTCAGACTGGTAGGCTCGGAAAAACTCTTCAGGAAAAACTCTTTTGAGCAGAAATTCTGCTGAATTATCTCTTTATTCTATCATCAGCACAATTCTCAGCAGCTTCTGCTCATTTCACCAGAATTGTCAGTCTGTCAACCTCTTCTTTGTGAGAATGAGTTTGGCTCAGTGAGGTGAGTAGCTACTTTGAGCCCAGAAGGGCCAGGTTCAAATCCTGCTCAGGGTGACTTTTTTTTTCCACCACCATACAACTTTTTGCAACTTTTCATCTTTTTCAGCTTTTCAGCAGACAGCTTCAGCGTTAAGGCATCCACACAGCATTTTCGCAGGAAATGCAAATTTTCTAGTTGTGTGGATGCCCTAAAAGGGCTTCCACACTATTGAGTTCCTGTTTCTCTTTATTGTGTGGATGCCTTAAAAGGCATCCACACTATTGAGTTCCTGTTTCTCTTTATTCTTTATTATTGTGTGGATGCCCTCAAGGGCTTCCACACTATTGAGTTCCTGTTTCTCTTTAAACTTTATTGTGTGGATGCCTCAAGGCATCCACACTATTGTTTTCCTGTTTCTCTTTATTCTTTATTATTCTGGTTGCTTCCGTACGTTTTTCGGCACTTAACTACTCCCACAGTTTTTATCCGATTTTCACCATTCAAACTTTAAAAAATTCTGCTCTTTCTGCTAATTCCTGCTATGACTTTTGGTGCTCATAACTTCTATACTTTTTGAGATATTGAATTTTTTTGCAATATTTTTTGCCCATTTCTGCCATATCATCAGTGGCCTCACTGATTTTCCTTGCCGGGATGACCTGTGTTTTAGCTCAGTGAGATGAGCATCCGTTCTCAGACTGGGAGGCCTGGGTTCAAATCCCTCTTATGGCAACATTTCTTTCAGTTAACAGTTAAACTTTTTTTAACTCAATTTCAGCTTTTTCACCCCTTTTCAGTAAAATATTTCAGTTTTTTCACCACTTTTCAGCACAAATCCCAGCTTTTTCTGCTGTTTTCAGCAAAAACGTCTTTTCAGCAGAATTCTGAAAAGAGTTCTGCAGAACTCTTTTCAGAGTTCTGCAGAACTCTTTTCAGCAGAAATTCTGCTGATTGAACTCTTTTCAGCAGAATTTTCACTTCTTTTCAGCCCAAATTCTGCTTATTCACCTCTTCTGCAAATTTTTCAGCGTTTTCACCTGTTATCACCACAAATCTCAGCTGTTTTCAGAAAAAACCTCTTTTGAGCAGAAATTCTGCTGATTCATCTCTTTTCAGCGCAACTTTCTGCTTCTTTATCTCTTTTCAGCAAAAATTCTGCTGAGTCACCTCTTTTCTGCAAAATTTTCAGCCTTCTCACCTCTTATCAGCACAATTCTCAGCAGCTTCTGCTCATTTCAGCAGAATGGTCAGTCTGTCCACCTCTTCTTTGTGAGAATGAGTTTGGCTCAGTAAGATGAGTAGCTGCCTTTAGACTAGGAGGACCAGGTTCAAATCCTGCTCAGGGTGACTTTTTTTTTTTTTTCACCACCATAAACTTTTTGCAACTTTTCATCTTTTTCAGCTTTTCAGCAGACAGCTTCAGCGTTAAGGCATCCACACAGCATTTTCGCAGGAAATGCAAATTTTTCTAGTTCTTTTTCAAGTTGCTGCAAGTTTTCAGGTATTTTGGCACTTAACTACTCCCTCAGTTTTCAGCCGATTTTCTCAGTTCAAACTCTAAACTGTTCTGCTCTTTCTGCTAATTCCAGCTATGACTTTTGGTGTTTATTACTATTATACTTTTTAAAATATGACACTTTTTTCTTTTAATTTGTCCCATTGAAATGAATGGAAAACTTCCACAATTCTGCTAAAACTTGCTTGGTGTTGAAACTTAACTGCTTCCTCATACTTTCACCTAGAAACTCCATTCAAACTTTAAAATGTTCTCAGATTATTGGGCTATTCCTGTGTGATTCAGCTTTTTCAGATCTTCTACCGTTTTAATTTTATACCTCTTTAAGTTTTCAGTTGCAGCTTTGTGATTTTTCAGAAAATACATGCGTTGCTATGGTTGCTATGCAATTAACTCAGAGTGAGTGCTGGTCTGTTCTGAATTTTCGCTTCATGTCTGAACAACTTCTTGCTACTCGCTCAATTTCCACTCAACCTCCACAAATTATACATCAAAACGTAGGTATTTTTGCTGGCTTTCAGACAATGTTACTATCTTTATTGTGAGATGTACCGTTTTTTCGCGATTTGCCTCGAAGTGACACATAGTCTGGTTACTTCCCATTCAAAGTGTATGGGGAGGTTTTGAAATTCAGAGCTGAAATTCTGTAACGGGAGGCATTTTTAGATCGCCATATCTAATTAACAAAGCAAAGTTAGGACATGAGGCTTGTGCCAATATATCTTCAGACACTGCTGACACTCACAGTGGAAGCAGTTTTTACAATTATCTTACCGTTGAGCAATGAATTACGTTTGTTTGAGGGGTGGAAATCTGTCCTTCTCTCAGTCTTCAAACTCTGGAAATGAAGCCGTTTCTTCTCTCGTCATATCTCCGCAACGGAGGTACAAAGAGCAATGAAAATCGCAGTCAAAATACACAGAAGTCCACTGATTCACCCAGTACAAGAATTATGCTGCTAGCCCTCCTAGTTTTTGAATTACACGACGTTTTGTAACTCCAAAAAACGGCGCTTTTCACCTCTCACCGCGATCTATTTCTGATTGCTGATCTATTTGTTTTTCAGCTGCCCGCCCCCTTGCCAGGTGGCGCAATCAGTAATGACACGGCTCAGCACCTCAAAGGTCGTTGGTTCAATCCCACCTTGCTTCAACATTTTTTTTTCATTACAAATTTAAACACTATCACAGACCTGTCATTTATATTGATCATTTATTACAATTCTGCAAAGTTTTATCATTTTAGCAGCTTTTCTAATATAGACCGAAATACATACAAGTACCCAGCCTAATGAAGCAGACAGAGGCAGTAGCTCTGATTGGTGAATTTGAGCAGAATCAGGTTGTTCTTTCATTTCATTTCTTTATTTATTTCACACATGGTTCATCGTGTTTCTTTTTCTACATACAGAACCTTCTGCCTCTTTTCAGCAGAAATTCTGCTCATTCACCTCTTTTCAGCGCAACGTTCTGCTTCTTTGCCACTTTTCAGCAGATATTCTGCTCATTCACCTCTTTTCAGCGCAAAGTTCTGCTTCTTTGCCTCTTTTCAGCAGAAATTCTGCTCATTCACCTCTTTTCAGCGCAACGTTCTGCTTCTTTGCCTCTTTTCTGCAGAAATTCTGCTGATTCATCTCTTTTCTGCAAAATTTTCAGCCTTTTCACCTTTTTCAATGCTTTCATCTTTTTCAAATCATAGAGTTCAAATCAAAATATAGTATTTTTACCAAAGCATTGTACTTGTACGAAGTACAGTATTTCTGCCAAATCATAGAATTACTGCAATTTCATAGTATTTTGAGGAATCCCTACTTGTTATAGTATTACTTCTAAGTCATATTATTTCTGCTTTGTCATAGTATTTGTACTGAAACATAGTATTTCTGCCAAATCATAGTATTACTGCTATTTCATAGTATTTCCGCTGTATTACGTAGTGGCAAAGTAGGAGGCTGACTGTTACTAAGTGCATCAGTGTACATAGGTCATCTCTTGTGTTGGAGTGCCCTCTTGTGGCGCCTTTTGGGTAGTGCCTTAGTAAACGTGAAGTAGTGGTATCAGACTGGTTTGTAGTGGAGGAATTTGTTGCCAGTTTCTTTCATCTTTAATCCGTATTCATGTTGTAATGTAGTAGTACCACAATATGGAAGTTTTGGCACAAATACTTTGATTTGGTATACGTTAGCTTCTTCACCCCTTTTCAGCGAAATTTTCATTTTTTTTCACCCCTTTTCAGCACAAATTCCAGCTTTTTTGGCTTTCATAAAAAAAAAATCTTTTCAGCAGAAACTCTGCTGATTCATCTCTTTTCAGTGCAAGTATCTGCTTCTTTGTCTCTTTTCTGCAGAAATTCAGCTGATTCACCTCTTTTCTGCAAAATTTTCAGCCTTTTCACCTCTTATCAGCACAATAAATTTGCAAAAATATATACAAGTACACAGCCTGATGAAGCAGACAGAAGCAGTACCTCTGAGTGGTGAATTTGAGCAGAACCAGGTTGTTCTGCCTCTTTTCAGCAGAAATTGTGCTGATTCACCTCTTTTCAGCGCAATGTTCTGCTTCTTTTCCTCTTTTCTGCAGAAATTCTGCTGATTTACCTCTTTTCTGCGAAATTTTCAGCCGTTTTACGTGTTATCAGGACAATTCTCAGCAGCTTCTGCTCATTCCACCATAATTGTCAGTCTCTTCATCTCTTCCTTTGTTAGAGTGACTTTGGCACAGTGAGATGAGTTGCTGCCTTGAGCCCAGGAGGGCCAGGTTTATATCCTGCTTAGGACAACATTTTTTTTTCACCACCATACAACTTTTGCTACTTTTCATCGTTTTCAGTTTTTCAGCCGACAGCTTCAGCGTTAAGGCATCCACACAGCATTTTCGCAGGAAATGCAATTTTTTCTAGTTCTAGTTGCTTCCGTACACTTTTTGGCACTTAACTACTCCCTCAGTTTTCAGGCGATTTTCTCAGTTCAAACTCTAAACTGTTCTGCTCTTTCTGCTAATGTGTGCTATGACTTTTGGTGTTTATTACTATTATACTTTTTAAAATATTACACTTTTTTCCTTTAATTTGTCCCATTGAAATGAATGGGAAACTTCCACAATTCTGCTAAAACTTTCTTGGTTTTGAAACTTAACTGCTTCCTCATACTTTCACCTAGAAACTCCATTCAAACTTTAAAACGTTCTCAGATTATTGGGCTATTCCTGTGTGATTCAGCTTTTTCAGATCTTCTACCGTTTTAATCTTATCTCTCTTTAAGTTTTCAGTTCCAAAATTGTGATTTTTCAGAAAATACATGCGTTGCTATGGTTGCTATGCAATTAACTCAGAGTGAGTGCTGGTCTGTTCTGAATTTTCTCTTCATGTCCGAACAACTTCTTGCTACTCGCTCAATTTACACTCAACCCCCACAAATTATACATCAAAACGTAGGTATTTCTGCTGGCTTTCAGACAATGTCACTATCTTTATTGTGAGATTTACCGTTTTTTCGCAATTTGCCTCGAAGTAACACAAGGTGTGACAAGTCCCCATTCAAAGTCTATGTGGAGGTTTTGAAATTCAGAGCTGAAATTCTGTAACAGGAGGCATTTTCAAATCGCCATATCTAATTAACAAAGCAAAGTTAGGACATGAGGCTTGTGCCAATATATCTTCAGACACTGCTGACACTCACAGTGGAAGCAGTTTTTACAATTATCTTACCGTTGAGCAATGAATTACGTTTGTTTGAGGGGTGGAAATCTGTCCTTCTCTCAGTCTTCAAACTCTGGAAATGAAGCCGTTTCTTCTCTCGTCATATCTCCGCGACGGAGGTACAAAGAGCTATGAAAATCGCAGTCAGAATACACCAAAGTCCGCTGATTCACCCAGTACAAGAATTATGCTGCTAGCCCTCCTAGTTTTTGAGTTACACGACGTTTTGTAACTCCAAAAAACGGCGCTTTTCGCCGCTCACCGCGATCTATTTTCTGACTGCTCATCTCTATGTTTTTCAGCCGCCTGCCCCCTTGCCAGGTGGCGCAATCAGTAATGACACGGCTCTGCAACTCAAAGGTCGCGGGTTCAATCCCACCTTGTTCAAAAAAAAATTTTTCACTAGAAATATATACAAGTACACAGCCTGATGAAGCAGACAGAAGCAGTACCTCTGATTGGTGAATTTGAGCAGAACCAGGTTGTTCTGCCTCTTTTCAGCAGAAATTGTGCTGATTCACCTCTTTTCAGCGCAATGTTCTGCTTCTTTGCCTCTTTTCTGCAGAAATTCTGCTGATTTACCTCTTTTCTGCGAAATTTTCAGCCCTTTTACGTGTTATCAGGACAATTCTCAGCAGCTTCTGCTCATTCCACCATAATTGTCAGTCTCTCCATCTCTTCTTTTCTCAGAGTGAGTTTGGCACAGTGAGATGAGATTTACCGTTTTTTTGCAATTTGCCTCGAAGTGACACATAGTCTGGTTACTTCCCATTCAAAGTGTATGGGGAGGTTTTGAAATTCAGAGCTGAAATTCTGTAACGGGAGGCATTTTGAAATCGCCATATCTCCTTAACAAAGCAAAGTTAGGACATGCGGCTTGTGCCAATATATCTTCAGACACTGCTGACACTCACAGTGGAAGCAGTTTTTACATTCATCTTACCGTTGAGCCATAAATTACGTTTGTTTGAGGGGTGGAAATCTGTCCTCCTCTCAGTTCTCAAACTCTGAAAATGAAGCCGTTTCTTCTCTCGTCATATCTCCGCGACGGAGGTACAAAGAGCTATGAAAATCGCAGTCAAAATACACCAAAGTCCGCTGATTCACCCAGTACAAGAATTTTTCTGCTAGCCCTCCTAGTTTTTGAGTTACACGACGTTTTGTAACTCCAAAAACCGGCGCTTTTCGCCTCTCACCGCGATCTATTTCTGATTGCTGATCTATTTGTTTTTCAGCCGCCCACCCCCTTCCCAGGTGGCGCAATCAGTAATGACACGGCTCTGCACCTCAGAGGTCGTGGGTTCAATCCCACGACCTCTGATTCAACATTTTTTTTTCATTACAAATTTAAACACTATCACAGACCAGTCATTTATATTGATCATTTATTACAATTCTGCAAAGTTTTATAATTTTAGCAGCTTTTCTAATATGGACCGAAATACATACAAGTACCCAGCCTAATGAAGCAGACAGAGGCAATAGCTCTGATTGGTGAATTTGAGCAGAATCAGGTTGTTCTTTTATTTCATTTCTTTATTTATTTCACACATGGTTCATCGTGTTTCTTTTTCTACATACAGAACCTTCTGCCTCTTTTCAGCAGAAATTCTGCCTCTTTTCAGCAGAAATTCTGCTCATTCACCTCTTTTCAGCGCAACGTTCTGCTTCTTTGCCTCTTTTCAGCAGAAATTCTGCTCATTCACCTCTTTTCAGCGCAACGTTCTGCTTCTTTGCCTCTTTTCTGCAGAAATTCTGCTGATTCATCTCTTTTCTGCTCATTTCAGCCTTTTCACCTTTTTCAATGCTTTCATCTTTTTCAAATCATAGAGTTCAAATCAAAATATAGTATTTTTACCAAAGCATTGTATTTGTACGGAGTACAGTATTTCTGCCAAATCATAGAATTACTGCAATTTCATAGTATTTTGAGGAATCCCTTTTGTTATAGTATTACTTCTAAGTTATAGTATTTCTGCTTTGTCATAGTATTTGTACTGAAACATTGTATTTCTGCCAAATCATAGTATTACTGCTATTTCATAGTATTTGAGTGAAATTACAGTGTTTCTGCAAAAACATTGTATTTCTGCTACTGTATTTCCGCTGTATTACGTAGTGGCAAAGTAGGAGGCTGACTGTTACTAAGTGCATCAGTGTACATAGGTCATCTCTTGTGTTGGAGTGCCCTCTTGTGGCGCCTTTTGGGTAGTGCCTTAGTAAACGTGAAGACTGCAAAGTAGTGGTATCACACTGGTTTGTAGTGGAGGAATTTGTTGCCAGTTTCTTTCATCTTTAATCCGTATTCATGTTGTAATGTAGTAGTACCACAATATGGCAGAAACACTATGTTTTGGCACAAATACTTTGATTTGGTATACTTTAGCTTCTTCACCCCTTTTCAGCACAAATTCCAGCTTTTTTGGCTGTTTTCAGAAAAAAAAACTCTTTTCAGCAGAAACTCTGCTGATTCATCTCTTTTCAGCGCAAGTTTCTGCTTCTTTGCCTCTTTTATGCAGAAATTCTGCTGATTCACCTCTTTTCTGCAAAATTTTCAGCCTTTTCACCTCTTATCAGCACAATTCTCAGCCGCTTCTGCTCATTCCACCATAATTGTCAGTCTTTCCATCTCTTTCCTTGTGAGAGTGAGTTTGGCACAGTGAGATGAGTCTCTACCTTGAGCTCAGGAGGGCCAGGTTCGAATCCTCCTCAGGGAGGCATTTTTTTTCACACCACCATAAACTTTTTGCAGCTTTTCATCTTTTTCAGCTTTTCAGCTGACAGCTTCAGCGTTAAGGCATCCACACAGCATTTTCGCAGGAAATGCAAATTTTTTTCTAGTTCTTTATTATTGTGTGGATGCCTGAGGCATCCACACTATTGAGTTCCTGTTTCTCTTTATTGTGTGGATGCCTTCAAAGGCATCCACACTATTGAGTTCCTGTTTCTCTTTATTCTTTAATATTCTTAAAGTTGCTTCCGTACGTTTTTCGGCACTTAACTACTCCCTCAGTTTTCAGCCGATTTTCTCCGTTAAAACTCTAAACTGTTCTTCTTATTCTGCTAACGACTGCTATGACTTTTGGTGTTTATTACTATTATACTTTTTAAAATATTACACTTTTTTCCTTTAATTTGTCCCATTGAAATGAATGGAAAACCTCCACAATTCTGCTAAAACTTGCTTGGTTTTGAAACTTAACTGCTTCTTCATACTTTCACCTAGAAACTCCATTCAAACTTTAAAATGTTCTCAGATTATTGGGCTATTCCTGTGTGATTAAGCTTTTTCAGATCTTCTACGGTTTTAATTTTATACCTCTTTAAGTTTTCAGTTGCAAAATTGTGATTTTTCAGAAAATACATGCGTTGCTATGGTTGCTATGCAATTAACTCAGAGTGTGCGCTGGTCTGTTCTGAATTTTCTCTTCATGTCCGAACAACTTCATGCTACTCGCTCAATTTCCACTCAACCCCCACAAATTATACATCAAAACGTAGGTATTTTTGCTGGCTTTCAGACAATGTCACTATCTTTATTGTGAGATTTACCATTTTTTCGCAATTTGCCTCGAAGTGACACAAGGTCTGACAAGTCCCCATTCAAAGTCTATGTGGAGGTTTTGAAATTCAGAGCTGAAATTCTGTAACAGGAGGCATTTTCAAATCGCCATATCTCTTTAACAAAGCAAAGTTAGGACATAAGGCTTGTGCCAATATATCTTCAGACACTGCTGACACTCACAGTGGAAGCAGTTTTTACAATCATCTTACCGTTGAGCAATGAATTACGTTTGTTTGAGGGGTGGAAACCTGTCCTTCTCTCAGTCTTCAAACTCTGGAAATGAAGCCGTTTCTTCTCTCGTCATATCTCCGCGACGGAGGTACAAAGAGCTATGAAAATCGCAGTCAAAAT
Organism: Pelmatolapia mariae; assembly: GCF_036321145.2. NCBI lineage: Eukaryota > Metazoa > Chordata > Actinopteri > Cichliformes > Cichlidae > Pelmatolapia > Pelmatolapia mariae. Next base: position 38,517,934 of record NC_086241.1, read on the forward strand.
ACACCAAAGTCCGCTGATTCACCTAGTACAAGAATTATGCTGCTAGCCCTCCTAGTTTTTGAGTTACACGACGTTTTGTAACTCCAAAAACCGGCGCTTTTCGCCTCTCACCGCGATCTATTTCTGATTGCTGATGTCTTTGTTTTTCAGCTGCACGCCCCCTTGCCAGGTGGCGCAATCAGTAATGACACGGCTCTGCAGCTCAAAGGTCGTGGGTTCAATCCCACCTTGCTTCAACATTTTTTTTTCATTACAAATTTAAACACTATCACAGACCTGTCATTTATATTGATCTTTTATTACAATTCTGCAAAGTTTTATAATTTTAGCAGCTTTTCTAATATGGACCGAAATACATACAAGTACCCAGCCTAATGAAGCAGACAGAGGCAGTAGCTCTGATTGGTGAATTTGAGCAGAATCAGGTTGTTCTTTCATTTCATTTCTTTATTTCACACATGGTTTATCGTGTTTCTTTTTCTACATACAGAACCTTCTGCCTCTTTTCAGCAGAAATTCTGCCTCTTTTCAGCAGAAATTCTGCTCATTCACCTCTTTTCAGCGCAACGTTCTGCTTCTTTGCCTCTTTTCTGCAGAAATTCTGCTGATTCATCTCTTTTCTGCTCATTTCAGCCTTTTCACCTTTTTCAATGCTTTCATCTTTTTCAAATCATAGAGTTCAAATCAAAATATAGTATTTTTACCAAAGCATTGTATTTGTACGGAGTACAGTATTTCTGCCAAATCATAGAATTACTGCAATTTCATAGTATTTTGAGGAATCCCTTTTGTTATAGTATTACTTCTAAGTTATAGTATTTCTGCTTTGTCATAGTATTTGTACTGAAACATTGTATTTCTGCCAAATCATAGTATTACTGCTATTTCATAGTATTTGAGTGAAATTACAGTGTTTCTGCAAAAACATTGTATTTCTGCTACTGTATTTCCGCTGTATTACGTAGTGGCAAAGTAGGAGGCTGACTGTTACTAAGTGCATCAGTGTACATAGGTCATCTCTTGTGTTGGAGTGCCCTCTTGTGGCGCCTTTTGGGTAGTGCCTTAGTAAACGTGAAGACTGCAAAGTAGTGGTATCACACTGGTTTGTAGTGGAGGAATTTGTTGCCAGTTTCTTTCATCTTTAATCCGTATTCATGTTGTAATGTAGTAGTACCACAATATGGCAGAAACACTATGTTTTGGCACAAATACTTTGATTTGGTATACTTTAGCTTCTTCACCCCTTTTCAGCACAAATTCCAGCTTTTTTGGCTGTTTTCAGAAAAAAAAACTCTTTTCAGCAGAAACTCTGCTGATTCATCTCTTTTCAGCGCAAGTTTCTGCTTCTTTGCCTCTTTTATGCAGAAATTCTGCTGATTCACCTCTTTTCTGCAAAATTTTCAGCCTTTTCACCTCTTATCAGCACAATTCTCAGCCGCTTCTGCTCATTCCACCATAATTGTCAGTCTTTCCATCTCTTTCCTTGTGAGAGTGAGTTTGGCACAGTGAGATGAGTCTCTACCTTGAGCGCAGGAGGGCCAGGTTCGAATCCTCCTCAGGGAGGCATTTTTTTTCACACCACCATAAACTTTTTGCAGCTTTTCATCTTTTTCAGCTTTTCAGCTGACAGCTTCAGCGTTAAGGCATCCACACAGCATTTTCGCAGGAAATGCAAATTTTTTTCTAGTTCTTTATTATTGTGTGGATGCCTGAGGCATCCACACTATTGAGTTCCTGTTTCTCTTTATTGTGTGGATGCCTTCAAAGGCATCCACACTATTGAGTTCCTGTTTCTCTTTATTCTTTAATATTCTTAAAGTTGCTTCCGTACGTTTTTCGGCACTTAACTACTCCCTCAGTTTTCAGCCGATTTTCTCCGTTAAAACTCTAAACTGTTCTTCTTATTCTGCTAACGACTGCTATGACTTTTGGTGTTTATTACTATTATACTTTTTAAAATATTACACTTTTTTCCTTTAATTTGTCCCATTGAAATGAATGGAAAACCTCCACAATTCTGCTAAAACTTGCTTGGTTTTGAAACTTAACTGCTTCTTCATACTTTCACCTAGAAACTCCATTCAAACTTTAAAATGTTCTCAGATTATTGGGCTATTCCTGTGTGATTAAGCTTTTTCAGATCTTCTACGGTTTTAATTTTATACCTCTTTAAGTTTTCAGTTGCAAAATTGTGATTTTTCAGAAAATACATGCGTTGCTATGGTTGCTATGCAATTAACTCAGAGTGTGCGCTGGTCTGTTCTGAATTTTCTCTTCATGTCCGAACAACTTCATGCTACTCGCTCAATTTCCACTCAACCCCCACAAATTATACATCAAAACGTAGGTATTTTTGCTGGCTTTCAGACAATGTCACTATCTTTATTGTGAGATTTACCATTTTTTCGCAATTTGCCTCGAAGTGACACAAGGTCTGACAAGTCCCCATTCAAAGTCTATGTGGAGGTTTTGAAATTCAGAGCTGAAATTCTGTAACAGGAGGCATTTTCAAATCGCCATATCTCTTTAACAAAGCAAAGTTAGGACATAAGGCTTGTGCCAATATATCTTCAGACACTGCTGACACTCACAGTGGAAGCAGTTTTTACAATCATCTTACCGTTGAGCAATGAATTACGTTTGTTTGAGGGGTGGAAACCTGTCCTTCTCTCAGTCTTCAAACTCTGGAAATGAAGCCGTTTCTTCTCTCGTCATATCTCCGCGACGGAGGTACAAAGAGCTATGAAAATCGCAGTCAAAATACACCAAAGTCCGCTGATTCACCTAGTACAAGAATTATGCTGCTAGCCCTCCTAGTTTTTGAGTTACACGACGTTTTGTAACTCCAAAAACCGGCGCTTTTCGCCTCTCACCGCGATCTATTTCTGATTGCTGATGTCTTTGTTTTTCAGCTGCACGCCCCCTTGCCAGGTGGCGCAATCAGTAATGACACGGCTCTGCAGCTCAAAGGTCGTGGGTTCAATCCCACCTTGCTTCAACATTTTTTTTTCATTACAAATTTAAACACTATCACAGACCTGTCATTTATATTGATCTTTTATTACAATTCTGCAAAGTTTTATAATTTTAGCAGCTTTTCTAATATGGACCGAAATACATACAAGTACCCAGCCTAATGAAGCAGACAGAGGCAGTAGCTCTGATTGGTGAATTTGAGCAGAATCAGGTTGTTCTTTCATTTCATTTCTTTATTTCACACATGGTTTATCGTGTTTCTTTTTCTACATACAGAACCTTCTGCCTCTTTTCAGCAGAAATTCTGCCTCTTTTCAGCAGAAATTCTGCTCATTCACCTCTTTTCAGCGCAACGTTCTGCTTCTTTGCCTCTTTTCTGCAGAAATTCTGCTGATTCATCTCTTTTCTGCAAAATTTTCAGCCTTTTCACCTTTTTCAATGCTTTCATCTTTTTCAAATCATAGAGTTCAAATCAAAATATAGTATTTTTACCAAAGCATTGTATTTGTACGAAGTACAGTATTTCTGCCAAATCATAGAATTACTGCAATTTCATAGTATTTTGAGGAATCCCTTTTGTTATAGTATTACTTCTAAGTCATAGTATTTCTGCCAAATCATAGTATTACTGCTATTTCATAGTATTTGAGTGAAATTACAATGTTTCTGCAAAAACATTCCATTTCTGCTACTGTATTTCCGCTGTATTACGTAGTGGCAAAGTAGGAGGCTGACTGTTACTAAGTGCATCAGTGTACATAGGTCATCTCTTGTGTTGGAGTGCCCTCTTGTGGCGCCTTTTGGGTAGTGCCTTGGTAAACGTCAACAATGCAAAGAAGTGGTATCAGACTGGTTTGTAGTGGAGGAATTTTTGCCAGTTTCTGCCTCTTTTCAGCAGAAATTCTGATCATTCACCTCTTTTCAGCGCAACGTTCTGCTTCTTTGCCTCTTTTCTGCAGAAATTCTGCTGATTCATCTCTTTTCTGCAAAATTTTCAGCCTTTTCACCTTTTTCAATGCGTTCATCTTTTTCAAATCATAGAGTTCAAATCAAAATATAGTATTTTTACCAAAGCATTGTATTTGTACGAAGTACAGTATTTCTGCCAAATCATAGAATTACTGCAATTTCATAGTATTTTGAGGAATCCCTTTTGTTATAGTATTACTTCTAAGTCATAGTATTTCTGCTTTGTCATAATATGTGTACTGAAACATAGTATTTCTGCCAAATCATAGTATTACTGCTATTTCATAGTATTTGAGTGAAATTACAGTGTTTCTGCAAAAACATTGTATTTCTGCTACTGTATTTCCGCTGTATTACGTAGTGGCAAAGTAGGAGGCTGACTGTTACAAAGTGCATCAGTGTACATAGGTCATGTCTTGTGTTGGAGTGCCCTCTTGTGGCGCCTTTTGGGTAGTGCCTTAGTAAACGTTAACACTGCAAAGAAGTGGTATCAGACTGGTTTGTAGTGGAGGAATTTGTTGCCAGTTTCTTTCATCTTTAATCCGTATTCATGTTGTAATGTAGTAACTTTTGTGGCACAAATACCACAATATGGCAGAAATACTATGTTTTGGAACAAATACTTTGATTTGGTATACTTTAGCTTCTTCACCCCTTTTCAGCAAAACTTTAACTTTTTTTCAGCACAAATTCCAGCTTTTTTTGGCTGTTTTTAGAAAAAAGAACTCTTTTCAGCAGAAACTATGCTGATTCACCTCTTTTCAGCGCAACGTTCTGCTTCTTTGCCTCTTTTCTGCAGAAATTCTGCTGATTCACCTCTTTTCTGCAAAATTTTCATCCTTTTCGCCTCTTATCAGCCCAATTCTCAACAGATTTTGCTAATTTCAGCAGAATTGTCAGTCTGTCCACCTCTTCTTTGAGTCTTTCAGTCAAACACTGCAAAGAAGTGGTATCAGACTGGTTTGTAGTGGAGGAATTTGTTGCCAGTTTCTTTCATCTTTATTCCGTATTCATGTTGTAATGTAGTTACTTTTGTGGCACAAATACCACAATATGGCAGAAATACTATGTTTTGGCACAAATACTTTGATTTGGTATACTTTAGCTTCTTCCCCCCTTTTCAGCAAAATTTTCATTTTTTTCACCCCTTTTCAGCACAAATTCCAGCTTTTTTTGGCTGTTTTCAGAAAAAAACTCTTTTCAGCAGAAACTCTGCTGATTCACCTCTTTTCAGCGCAAGTTTCTGCTTCTTTGCCTCTTTTCTGCAGAAACTCTGCTGATTCACCTCTTTTCTGCAAAATTTTCAGCCTTTTCACCTCTGACTGTTACTAAGTGCATCAGTGTACATAGGTCATCTGTTGTGTTGGAGTGCCCTCTTGTGGTGCCTTTTGGGTAGTGCCTTAGTAAACGTGAACACTGCAAAGAAGTGGTATCAGACTGGTTTGTAGTGGAGGAATTTGTTGCCAGTTTCTTTCATCTTTAATCCGTATTCATGTTATAATGTAGTAGTACCACAATATGGCAGAAATACTATGTTTTGGCACAAATACTTTGATTTGGTATACTTTAGCTTCTTCCCCCCTTTTCAGCAAAATTTTCATTTTTTTCACTCCTTTTCAGCACAAATTCCAGCTTTTTTTGGCTGTTTTCAGAAAAAAACTCTTTTCAGCAGAAACTCTGCTGATTCATCTCTTTTCTGCGCAAGTTTCTGCTTCTTTGCCTCTTTTCTGCAGAAATTCTGCTGATTCACCTCTTTTCTGCAAAATTTTCAGCCTTTTCGCCTCTTATCAGCACAATTCTCAGCAGCTTCTGATAATTTCAGCACAATTGTCAGTCTATCCACCTCTTCTTTGAGTGAATGAGTTTGGCTCAGTGAGATGCGTGGCTGTCTTGAGACCAGGAGGGCAAGGTTCAAATCCTGCTCATGGCAGACTCTCTTTTCACCACTTTTCAGCAAAAGATTCTCAGTCTTTACCCCTTTTCAGTAGAATTTTTGGCTTTTCACCACTTTTCAGCAAAATAATTCTGCTTCTTCACCTGTTTTCAGCAGAATTTTCAGTTCTCCACCGCCATACATTTTTTTGCAACTTTTCAGCTTTTTCAGCTATTTTCAGCAGACAGCTTCAGCGTAAAGGCATCCACACAGCATTTTCGCAGGAAATGCAAATTTTTCAACTTCTTTATTATTATTGTGTGGAAATAAATAAATAAATAAATAGTGTGGATGCCTCAAGGCATCCACACTATTTGTGTGGATGCCTGAGGCACTTAACTACTCCCTCAGTTTTCAGCCGATTTTCTCAGTTCAAACTCTAAAAAATTCTGCTCTTTCTGCTAATTCCTGCTATGACTTTTGGTGCTCATAACTTCTATACTTTTTGAGATATTGAATATTTTTTGCAATATTTTTGCCCATTGAAATGAATGGAACACATTATAAATGTGGTCACTTATTTCTGATCGCCGGGCTGAGCTGTGTTTTAGCTCAGTGGGATGAGCAGCCGTTCTCAGACTGGGAATCCTGGGTTCAAATCCCGCTTGTGGCAACATTTCATTCAGTTAACAATTAAACTTTTTAACTCTGTTTAACTCAATTTCAGCTTTTTCACCCCTTTTCAGCAAAATTTTCAGTTTTTTTCACGTCTTTTCAGCACAAATCCCAGCTTTTTCAGCTGTTTTCAGCAAAAATCTCTTTTCAGCAGAATTCTGAGAAGAGTTCTGCAGAGCTCTTTTTAGCAGAAATTCTGCTGATTGAACTCTTTTCGGCAGAATTTTCACCTCTTTTAAGGCCAAATACTGCTTATTCACCTCTTCTGCAAAATTTTCAGCCTTTTCACCTCTTATCAGCACAAATATCAGCTGTTTTCAGAAAAAAAACTCTTTTGAGCTGAAATTCTGCTGATTCATCTCTTTTCAGCACAAGTTTTTGCTTCTTTACCTCTTTTCAGCAGAAATTCTGCTGATTCACCTCTTTTCTGCAAAATTTCCAGCCTTTTCACCTCTTATCAGCACAATTCTCAGCAGCTTCTGCTCATCTCAGCAGAATTGTCCGTCTCTCCACCTCTTCTTTGTAAGAATGACTTTGGCTCAGGGAAATGAATAGCTGCCTTGAGACCAGGAGGGCCAGGTTCGAATCCTGCTTTGTTTGTTCCCCCTGCAAATTTATGTGAATTTGTACACTGTAATATCGCTGTATTACGTAGTGGCTAAGTAGGAGGCTGACTGTTACTAAGTGCATCAGTGTACATCGGTCATCTCTTGTGTTGGAGTGCCCTCTTGTGGCGCCATTTGGGTAGTGCCTTAGTAAACGTGAACACTGCAAAGAAGTGGAATCAGACTGGTTTGTAGTGGAGGAATTTGTTGCCAGTTTCTTTTCATCTTCATTCATGTTGTAATGTAGTAGTACCACAATATGGCAGAAACACTATGTTTTGGCACAAATACGTTGATTTGGTATACTTTAGCTTCTTCACCCCTTTTCAGCAAAATTTTCATTTTTTTCACCCCTTTTCAGCACAAATTCCAGCTTTTTTGGCTGTTTTCAGAAAAAAAACCTCTTTTCAGCAGAAACTCTGCTGATTCATCTCTTTTCAGCGCAAGTTTCTGCTTCTTTGCCTCTTTTCTGCAGAAATTCTGCTGATTCACCTCTTTTCTGCAAAATTTTCAGCCTTTTCACCTTTTTCAATGCTTTCATCTTTTTCAAATCATAGAGTTCAAATCAAAATATAGTATTTTTACCAAAGCATTGTATTTGTACGAAGTACAGTATTTCTGCCAAATCATAGAATTACTGCAATTTCATAGTATTTGAGTGAAATTACAGTGTTTCTGCAAAAACATTGTATTTCTGCTAAATCATAGTGTCTGCCAAATCATAGTATTTGTGCCAAATTATGGGATTTTGCCATTTTGGCTAAGTAGGAGGGTGACTGTTACTAAGTGCATCAGTGTACATAGGTCATCTCTTGTGTTGGAGTGCCCTCTTGTGGCGCCTTTTGGGTAGTGCCTTAGTAAACATGAACACTGCAAAGAAGTGGAATCAGACTGGTTTGTAGTGGAGGAATTTGTTGCCAGTTTCTTTCATCTTTAATCCGTATTCATGTTGTAATGTAGTAGTAGCACAATATGGCAGAAACACTATGTTTTGGCACAAATACTTTGATTTGGTATACTTTAGCTTCTTCACCCCTTTTCAGCAAAATTTTCATTTTTTTCACCCCTTTTAAGCACAAATTCCAGCTTTTTTGGCTGTTTTCAGAAAAAAAAATCTTTTCAGCAGAAACTCTGCTGATTCACCTCTTTTCTGCAAAATTTTCAGCCTTTTCACCTCTTATCAGCACAATTCTCAGCAGCTTCTGCTCATTTCAGCAGAATTGTCCGTCTCTCCACCTCTTCTTTGTAAGAATGAGTTTGGCTAAGGGAAATGAATAGCAGCCTTGAGACCAGGAGGGCAAGGTTTGAATCCTGCTTTGGGCTTGTTCCTGCTTTGTTTGTTCCCCCTGCAAATTTATGTGAATTTGTACACTGTAATATCACTGTATTACATAGTGGCTAAGTAGGAGGCTGACTGTTACTAAGTGCATCAGTGTACATAGGTCATCTCTTGTGTTGGAGTGCCCTCTTGTGGCGCCTTTTGGGTAGTGCCTTAGTAAACGTGAACACTGCAAAGAAGTGGTATCAGACTGGTTTTGTAGTGGAGGAATTTGTTGCCAGTTTCTTTCATCTTTAATCTATATTCATGTTGTAATGTAGTAGTACCACAATATGGCAGAAACACTATGTTTAGGCACAAATACTTTGATTTGGTATACTTTTTTTCACCCCTTTTCAGCACAAATTCCAGCTTTTTTGGCTGTTTTCAGAAAAAAAACCTCTTTTCAGCAGAAACTCTGCTGATTCATCTCTTTTCAGCGCAAGTTTCTGCTTCTTTGCCTCTTTTCTGCAGAAATTCTGCTGATTCACCTCTTTTCTGCAAAATTTTCAGCCTTTTCACCTTTTTCAATGCTTTCATCTTTTTCAAATCATAGAGTTCAAATCAAAATATAGTTTTTTTACCAAAGCATTGTATTTGTACGAAGTACAGTATTTCTGCCAAATCATAGAATTACTGCAATTCCATAGTATTTGAGTGAAATTACAGTGTTTCTGCAAAAACATTGTATTTCTGCTAAATCATAGTGTCTGCCAAATCATAGTATTTGTGCCAAATTATGGGATTTTGCCATTTTGGCTAAGTAGGAGGGTGACTGTTACTAAGTGCATCAGTGTACATAGGTCATCTCTTGTGTTGGAGTGCCCTCTTGTGGCGCCTTTTGGGTAGTGCCTTAGTAAACATGAACACTGCAAAGAAGTGGAATCAGACTGGTTTGTAGTGGAGGAATTTGTTGCCAGTTTCTTTCATCTTTAATCCGTATTCATGTTGTAATGTAGTAGTACCACAATATGGCAGAAATACTATGTTTTGGCACAAATACTTTGATTTGGTATACTTTAGCTTCTTCACCCCTTTTCAGCAAAATTTTCATTTTTTTCACCCCTTTTAAGCACAAATTCCAGCTTTTTTGGCTGTTTTCAGAAAAAAAAATCTTTTCAGCAGAAACTCTGCTGATTCACCTCTTTTCTGCAAAATTTTCAGCCTTTTCACCACTCATCAGCACAATTCTCAGCAGCTTCTGCTAATTTCAGCAAAATTGTCAGTCTCTCCACCTCTTCTTCATGTGAATGAATTTGATTCAGTGAGATGAGTAGCTGCTTTTAGACTAGGAGGGCCAGGTTCAAATCCTGCTCAGGCGACTTTTTTTTTTCCACCACCATACAACTTTTTGCAACTTTTCATTTTTTTCAGCTTTTCAGCAGACAGCTTCAGCGTTAAGGCATCCACACAGCATTTTCGCAGGAAATGCAAATTTTCTAGTTCTTTATTATTATTCTTCAAGTTGCTCCGTTCTTTGGACTTTAACTACTTCCTCAGTTTTCAGCCGATTTTCTCAGTTCAAACTCTAAACTGTTCTGCTCTTTCTGCTCTTTCCTGCTATGACTTTTGGTGTTTATTACTATTATACTTTTTAAAATATTACACTTTTTTCCTTTAATTTGTCCCATTAGAAATGAATGGGAAGCTTTCACAATTCTAATAAAACTTGCTTGTTTTTGAAACTTAACTACTTCCTCATACTTTCACCTAGAAACTCCATTCAAACTTTAAAATGTTCTCAGATTATTGGGCTATTCCTGTATGATTCAGCTTTTTCAGATCTTCTACCGTTTTAATCTTATACCTCTTTTAGTTTTCAGTTGCATAATTGTGATTTTTCAGAAAATACATGCGTTGTTATGGTTGCTATGCAATTAACTTACAGTGTACACTCATCCATTCTGAATTTTCTCTTCATGTCCGAACAACTTCTTGCAACTCGCTCAATTTCCACTCAACCCCCACAAATTATACATCAAAACGTAGGTATTTTTGCTGGCTTTCAGAAATTGTCACTGTCATTGTTGTGGGAATTACAGAATTTTGGCAAATCTCCTCAGAGCAACACAAAGTCTGTAATGTCTCCTTAGAGAGTCAATGGAGAGTTTGTTCAAAATCAGCGCTGGATTTCTCTAATGACAGGCATTTTCAAATCGTCATATCTCCTTAATGAAACAAAGTTGAGACATGACGCTTGTGCCAATATATCTTCAGACATCCCTGATGCTCACAATTCAAGAATTTTTTTCTCACCTATTACCGTTTGGCCATGAATTACACTTGTTTGAGGATAGGAAATTTGTGCCTTGCTCAGATCTCTTCAGATTTCAAACTCTGGAAATGAGGCACTTTTTTCTCTCGTCAGATCTTTTTGATGGATTTCCACAGAGACCTGAAAATTTCCATGACTGTTCACCAAAGCCTGCTGTTTCTTACGGTGAAAGAATGATTTTGATGCTCCATATAGATTTAGAGTTACAAAACGTTGTTTGAGGGCAAGTCAAGGCAGTTTTTGCTGTTACAATGTATTACAAGTCATATATCTTTAAAAATTTATATTCTATCTCTGAATTAAGAAGACTTGCAGATTCCCCCATCTCTTCTGAACAAAACGGTGTCAGAATGAGCATTGTAGCCCCTACGGTTAGGAAATTATGGCCATTTGTTCGAGGGGAATCCTGAATGTGAGAAATACACTGCAGAAAACTTATACCTCTCTGTGTGTCTGTGTGTGTAAGGGCTGATTACAGCAGGTGCAGCCAATTTAGCTGACCTAGATATACCAAGCCCAGACTCTTAACAGCCACTGCTCCCTTTAGGCCCTGTGTATGTGTATGTTTGTGTGTCTGTATCAATATTTCTCCCATGTTAAAGTATTACTCCTCCATAATAGTATTTCTGTTGAATCAAAGTGGAGCAGTTTTTACAGTCATCTTACTGTTGAGCCATAAATTACGTTTGTTTGGGGGTGGAAATCTGTCCTCCTCTCACTTTTCAAATTCTGAAAATGAAGCCGTTTCTTCTCTCGTCATATCTCCGCGACTGAGGTACAAAGATCAATGAAAATCGCAGTCAAAGTACACCAAAGTCCGCTGACTCACCCAGTAGAAGAATGATGCTTCTATTCCACCTAGTTTTTGAGTTACACGTCGTTTTGTAACTCCAAAAATCGGTGTTTTATGCCTCTCACCGCGATCTAAATCTAACAGTTCATGTCCCCGTTTTCCAAACCGTTGCTCTGTTTCCCAGTGGCGCAGTTAGTAATGACTCCGGTCGGCAGTCCAAAGGTCACGGGTTCAATTCCAGCTTAATCAACATTTTTCCCCCCCTACAAATTAATACACTATCACAGACAAGTAATTCATATTGTTCATTTATTACAATTCTGCAAAGTTTTATGATTTTAGCAGCTTTTCTAATGGAAATCTGTCCTTCTCTCAGTCTTCAAACTCTGGAAATGAAGCCGTTTCTTCTCTCGTCATATCTCCGCGACGGAGGTACAAAGAGCAATGAAAATCGCAGTCACAATACACCAAAGTCTGCTGATTCGCCCAGTACAAGAATGATGCTGCTTGCCCTCCTAGTTTTTGAGTTTCACCACGTTTTGTACCTCCAAAAAACGGCGCTTTTCGCCTCTCACCGCGATCTATTTCTGATTGCTGATCTCTTTGTTTTTCGGCGACCCGCCCCCTTGCCAGGTGGCGCAATCAGTAATGACACGGCTCTGCAACTCAAAGGTCGTGGGTTCAATCCCACCTTGTTCAACTGTTTCTTTTTTTCACTACAAATTTATACACCATCACAGACCTGTCATTTATATTGATCATTTATTACAATTCTGCAAAGTTCTATAATTTTAGCAGCTTTTCTAATATGGACCGAAATACATACAAGTACCCAGCCTAATGAAGCACACAGAGGCAGTAGCTCTGATTGGTGAATTTGAGCAGAATCAGGTTGTTCTTTCATTTCATTTCTTTATTTATTTCACACATGGTTCATCGTGTTTCTTTTTCTACATACAGAACCTTCTGCCTCTTTTCAGCAGAAATTCTGCCTCTTTTCAGCAGAAATTCTGCTCATTCACCTCTTTTCAGCGCAGCGTTCTGCTTCTTTGCCTCTTTTCTGCAGAAATTCTGCTGATTCATCTCTTTTCTGCAAAATTTTCAGCCTTTTCACCTTTTTCAATGCTTTCATCTTTTTCAAATCATAGAGTTCAAATCAAAATATAGTATTTTTACCAAAGCACTGTATTTGTACGAAGTACAGTATTTCTGCCAAATCATAGAATTACTGCAATTTCATAGTATTTTGAGGAATCCCTTTTGTTATAGTATTACTTCTAAGTCATAGTATTTCTGCTTTGTCATAATATTTGTACTGAAACATAGTATTTCTGCCAAATAATAGTATTACTGCTATTTCATAGTATTTAAGTGAAATTACAGTGTTTCTGCAAAAACATTGTATTTCTGCTACTGTATTTCCGCTGTATTACGTAGTGGCAAAGTAGGAGGCTGACTGTTACTAAGTGCATCAGTGTACATAGGTTATCTCTTGTGTTGGAGTGCCCTCTTGTGGCGCCTTTTCGGTAGTGTCTTTGTAAACGTGAACACTGCAAATAAGTGGTATCAGACCGGTTTGTAGTGGAGGAATTTGTTGCCAGTTTCTTTCATTTTTAATCCGTATTCATGTTGTAATGTAGTAGTACCACAATATGACAGAAACACTATGTTTTGGCACAAATACTTTGATTTGGTATACTTTAGCTTCTTCACCCCTTTTCAGCAAAATTTTCATTTTTTTCACCCCTTTTCAGCACAAATTCCAGCTTTTTTGGCTGTTTTCAGAAAAAAAAACTCTTTTCAGCAGAAACTCTTGTGATTCATCTCTTTTCAGCGCAAGTTTCTGCTTCTTTGCCCCTTTTCTGCAGAAATTCTGCTGATTCACCTCTTTTCCAGTTTGGTTCAATGAGTATCTGAAAATTTTCAGCCTGTTCTGCTCTTTCAGAAGAATTTCAGCTTTTCCACCTCTTTTCAACACTATTTCAGCATTTTCACCTGTTTCGAGCATACAGTTCTGCTTCTTCCCCTCTTTTCACAACAATTCAGCTTCTTCGGCCCCCCTGCATATTTTTTCTCTCATCATATCTCTTGTTGGAACAAGAACTGCTTTGGCTCAGTGAGATGTGCAGATACTGTGATTGCTTCTCTCCGTCTTTTCTGCAGAAAGTATTACTCCTCCATAATAGTATTTCTGTTAAATCAAAGTACTTCTACTACATCTTAGTACTCCTGCTCAATCAAAGTATTTCTGCCAAATCATGGTATTTGTGCCAAGTTATGGTATTTGTGCCAAATTAAAATTTCTGTTATGTTATAGTATTACTATTAAGGCATAGTATGTCTACCACATCATAGTATTCCTTCAAAAACATAGTATTACTGCAATTTCATAGTATTTGAATGAAATCGTAGTATTTGTGTTAAAACATACCATGTCTGCAAAATCACAGTATATCTGTTATGTTATAGTATTACTACTAAGGCATAGTATTTCTACCAAATCATAGTATTCCTTCAAAATCATAGTATTAATGCAATTTCATAGTATTTGAGCGAAATTGTAGTGTTCATGCAAAAACATACCATGTCTGCAAAATCACATTATATCTGCTATGTTATAGTATTACTACTAAGGCATAGTATTTCTACCAAATCATAGTATTTTTGCAGAAACATTGTACTACTGGTAAATCATAGTATTTCTACTAAATAATAGTATTTCTGCCGAATCATAGTATTTGTTTCAAATCATAGCATTCGAACCAAATCATAGAATCATAGTATTTGTGCCAAAACATTGTATTTGTACAAAGTCATAATATTTCTTCTAAATCATAGTATTTCACCCAAATGACAGTAGTTGTGCTAAAACCCAGTATTATTGCCAAATCATCGTATTTGTACCCAAACACATCAGTTCAACTTTTTTAACTCTTCTCAACAGCCCAACACCTCTTCTTCACCCCGTTTCAGCAGAATTGTGAGTTTTTTCACCCCTTTTCAGCACAAATTTCAGCACAGTGAGATGACCATCCGTTCTCAGACTGGGAGGCCGGGGTTCAAATCCCGCTTGTGGCAACGTTTCTTTCAGTTAATAGTTAAACTTTTTTAACTCAATTTCAGCTTTTTCACCCCTTTTCAGCAAAATTTTCAGTTTTTTCACCACTTTTCAGCACAAATATCAGCTTTTTCAGCTGTTCTCAGCAAAAACCTCTTTTCAGCAGAATTCTGCTCATTTACCTCTTATCAGCGGAAGTTCTGCTAATTGAAGTCTTTTCAGCAGAATCTTCAGAATTTTCACTTCTTTTCAGCCCAAATTCTGCAAAATGTTCAGCCTTTTCACCTCTTATTAGCACAAATCGCAGCTGTTTTCAGAAAAAACTCTTTTGAGCAGAAATTCTGTTGATTCATCTCTTTTCAGTGCAACGTTCTGCTTCTTTCCCGCTTTACAGCAGAAATTCTGCTGATTCACCTCTTTTCTGCAAAATTTTCAGCCTTTTCTCCTCTTATCAGCACAATTCTCAGCAGCTTCTGCTCATTTCAGCAAAATTTTCAGTCTGTCCACCTTTTCTTTGTGAGAATGACTTTGGCTCAGTGAGATGAGTAGTTGCCTTGAGCCCCAGACATCCAGGTTCAATTTCTGTTCAGGGCAACTTTGTTTTTCACCACCATACAACTTTTTGCAACTTTTCATCTTTTTCAGCTTTTCAGCGGACAGCTTCAGCATTAAGGCATCCACACTGCATTTTCGCAGGAAATGCAAATTTTTCTAGTTAGTGTGAATGCTTGTAAAAGCATTCACAGTATTGTTGTTGTAATCTTTATTGTGTGGATGCCTTCAAAGGCATCCACACTATTGAGTTCCTGTTTCTCTTTATTCTTTAATATTCTTAAAGTTGCTTCCGTACGTTTTTCGGCACTTAACTACTCCCTCAGTTTTCAGCCGATTTTCTCAGTTCAAACTCTAAACTGTTCTGCTCTTTCTGCTAACGACTGCTATGACTTTTGGTGTTTATTACTATTATACTTTTTAAAATATTACACTTTTTTCCTTTAATTTGTCCCATTGAAATGAATGGAAAACTTCCACAACTCTGCTAAAACTTGCTTGGTTTTGAAACTTAACTGCTTCCTCATACTTTCACCTAGAAACTCCATTCAAACTTTAAAATGTTCTCAGATTATTGGGCTATTCCTGTGTGATTCAGCTTTTTCAGATCTTCTACCGTTTTAATTTTATACCTCTTTAAGTTTTCAGTTGCAAAATTGTGATTTTTCAGAAAATACATGCGTTGCTATGGTTGCTATGCAATTAACTCAGAGTGTGTGCTGGTCTGTTCTGAATTTTCTCTTCATGTCTGGACAACTTCTTGCTACTCGCTCAATTTCCACTCAACGTCCACAAATTATACATCAAAACGTAGGTATTTGTGCTGGCTTTCAGACAATGTTACTATCTTTATTGTGACATTTACCGTTTTTTCGCAATTTGCCTCGAAGTGACACATAGTCTGGTTACTTCCCATTCAAAGTCTATAGGGAGGTTTTGAAATTCAGAGCTGAAATTCTGTAACGGGAGGCATTTTAAAATCGCCATATCTCCTTAACAAAGCAAAGTTAGGACATGAGGCTTGTGCCAATATATCTTCAGACACTGCTGACACTCACAGTGGAATCAGTTTTTACAATTATCTTACCGTTGAGGAATGAATTACGTTTGTTTGAGGGGTGGAAATCTTTCCTTCTCTCAGTCTTCAAACTCTGGAAATGAAGCCGTTTCTTCTCTCGTCATATCTCCGCGACAGAGGTACAAAGAGCTATGAAAATCACAGTCAAAATAGACCAAAGTCCGCTGATTCACCCAGTACAAGAATTATGCTGCTAGCCCTCCTAGTTTTTGAGTTACACGACGTTTTGTAACTCCAAAAAACGGCGCTTTTCGCCGCTCACCGCGATCTATTTTCTGACTGCTCATGTCTATGTTTTTCAGCCGCCCGCCCCCTTGCCAGGTGGCGCAATCAGTAATGACACGGCTCTGCAACTCAAACGTCGTGGGTTCAATCCCACCTTGGTCAAAAAAATTTTTTTCATTACAAATTTAAACACTATCACAGACCTGTCATTTATATTGATCATTTATTACAATTTTGCAAAGTTTTATCATTTTAGCAGCTTTTCTAATATGGTACCCAGACAGCAGACAGAGGCAGTAACTCTGATTGGTGAATTTGAGCAGAATCAGGTTGTTCTTTCATTTCATTTCTTTATTTATTTCACACATGGTTCATCGTGTTTCTTTTTCTACATACAGAAGCTTCTGCCTCTTTTCAGCAGAAATTCTGCCTCTTTTCAGCAGAAATTCTGCTCATTCACCTCTTTTCAGCGTAACGTTCTGCTTCTTTGCCTCTTTTCTGCATAAATTCTGCTGATTCATCTCTTTTCTGCAAAATTTTCAGCCTTTTCACCTCTGATTGCTGATCTATTTGTTTTTCAGCCGCCCGCCCCCTTTGCAGGTGGCGCAATCAGTAATGACACGGCTCTGCACCTCAAAGGTCGTGGGTTCGATCCCACCTTGGTCAACATTTGTTTTTTCACTACAAATGTATACACTATCACAGACCTGTCATTTATATTGATCATTTATTACAATTCTGCAAAGTTTTATAATTTTAGCAGCTTTTCTAATATGGACCGAAATACATACAAGTACCCAGCCTAATGAAGCAGACAGAGGCAGTAGCTCTGATTGGTGAATTTGAGCAGAATCAGGTTGTTCTTTCATTTCATTTCTTGATTTATTTCACACATGGTTCATCGTGTTTCTTTTTCTACATACAGAACCTTCTGCCTCTTTTCAGCAGAAATTCTGCCTCTTTTCAGCAGAAATTTTGCTCATTCACCTCTTTTCAGCGCAACGTTCTGCTTCTTTGCCTCTTTTCTGCAGAAATTCTGCTGATTCATCTCTTTTCTGCAAACTTTTCAGCCTTTTCACCTTTTTCAATGCTTTCATGTTTTTCAAATCATAGAGTTCAAATCAAAGTATAGTATTTTTACCAAAGCATTGTATTTGGACGAAGTACAGTATTTCTGCCAAATCATAGAATTACTGCAATTTCATAGTATTTTGAGAAATCCCTTTTGTTATAGTATTACTTCTAAGTCATTGTATTTCTGCTTTGTCATAGTATTTGTACTGAAACATAGTATTTCTGCCAAATCATAGTATTACTGCTATTTCATAGTATTTGAGTGAAATTACAATGTTTCTGCAAAAACATTGCATTTCTGCTACTGTATTTCCGCTGTATTACATAGTGGCAAAGTAGGAGGCTGACTGTTACTAAGTGCATCAGTGTACATAGGTCATCTCTTGTGTTGGAGTGCCCTGTTGTGGCGCCTTTTGGGTAGTGCCTTAGTAAACGTCAACAATGCAAAGAAGTGGTATCAGACTGGTTTGTAGTGGAGGAATTTGTTGCCAGTTTATTTCATCTTTAATCCATATTCATGTTGTAATGTAGTAACTTTTGTAGCACAAATACCACAATATGGCAGAAATACTGTTTTGGCACAAATACTTTGATTTGGTATACTTTAGCTTCTTCACCCTTTTTCAGCAAAGTTTACATTTTTTTCACCCCTTTTCAGCACAAATTCCAGGTTTTTTGGCTGTTTTCAGAAAAAAAAACTCTTTTCAGCAGAAACTCTGCTGATTCACCTCTTTTTAGCGCAAGTTTCTGCTTCTTTGCCTCTTTTCTGCAGAAATTCTGCCGATTCACCTCTTTTCTGCAAAATTTTCAGCCTTTTCACCTCTTATCAGCACAATTCTCAGCAGCTTCTGCTCATTTTAGCAGAATTGTCAGTCTGTCCACCTCTTCTTTCTGTAAATGAGTTTGGGTCAGTGAGATGAGTAGCTGCTCTGAGTCTGGCGGGGCCAGGTTCGAATCCTACTCGCTTTTCGCCGCTCACCGCGATCTATTTTCTCACTGCTCAAGTCTATGTTTTTCAGCCACCCGCCCCCTTGCCAGGTGGCGCAATCAGTAATGACACGGCTCTGCAGCTCAAAGGTCGTGGGTTCAATCCCACCTCGGTCAAAAAAAATTTTTTCACTAAAAATTGATACACTATCACAGACCTGTAATTTATATTGATCATTTATTACAATTTTGCAAAGTTTTATCATTTTAGCAGCTTTTCTAATATGGACCGAAATACATACAAGTACCCAGACAGCAGACAGAGGCAGTAGCTCTGATTGGTGAATTTGAGCAGAATCAGGTTGTTCTTTCATTTCATTTCTTTATTTATTTCATACATGGTTCATCGTGTTTCTTTTTCTACATACAGAAGCTTCTGCCTCTTTTCAGCAGAAATTCTGCCTCTTTTCAGCAGAAATTCTGCTCATTCACCTCTTTTCAGCGCAACGTTCTGCTTCTTTGCCACTTTTCAGCAGAAATTCTGCTCATTCACCTCTTTTCAGCGTAATGTTCTGCTTCTTTGCCTCTTTTCTGCATAAATTCTGCTGATTCATCTCTTTTCTGCAAAATTTTCAGCCTTTTCACCTCTTATCAGCACAATAAATTTGTAGAAATATATACAAGTACACAGCCTGATGAAGCAGACAGAAGCAGTACCTCTGATTGGTGAATTTGAGCAGAACCAGGTTGTTCTGCCTCTTTTCTGCAGAAATTCTGCTTATTTACCTCTTTTCTGCGAAATTTTCTGCGCTTTTATGTGTTATCAGGACAATCCTCAGCAGCTTCTGCTCATTCCACCATAATTGTCAGTCTCTCCATCTCTTCCTCTGTCAGAGTGAGTTTGGCACAGTGAGTATGGTTGCTACCTTGAACCCAGGAGGGCCAGGTTCAAATCCTGCTTAGGGTGACTTTTTTTTTTCCACCACCATGCAACTTTTGGAACTTTTCAGCTTTTCAGCAGACAGCTTCACCGTTAAGGCATCCACACAGCATTTTCGCAGGAAATGCAAATTTTCTAGTTATTATTATTATTATATCATATTCCGTACGTTTTTGTGCATCTATCTCCTTCAAAACCGTTCAACTTAGAAAAACCATTCAAACACCATTAGATTCCTCTTCTTTTGGACATGACTGCTTGTATTTTTCTCATTTATAACATTTATATTTTTAAAATTATTCAACTTTTTTCAACAAAAATTTCCCATGTATTTCAATGGGGAGACCCTTCAAATCCTCATTCAACTTACTCATTTTCAAACTGTATCTACTTCCACATACGTTGACATAGAGCCACCATTCAAACTTTAAAACGAAGACAAGACATTCAACTATTCAACTTGTATTTATCTTTTCAATATCTATTATACTTTTTCTTCAGTTCCAGTTTAAGTTTCATGATGTTTTTTCACCCGTTTCAGAGTTTATAATGGGTGTGTATGGGACGGAATGTTGGGGCTAGAGTGAGACAGCTCAACTGGCAGAGTGAGAGAAGCAAAATAATTAATCTTAAAATCTTTTTTAAAACTGCTGCTGTGTCCGCGGCGTTTGCTCTACAGGTATGATTTTACCCTCAAAACGTAGCCATCGCTGTCCTCTTTCATCCAATGTGTTTACTATTGTACTAGGTGTTATGGTTCTTTCATAAATGTCACCAATGCGCAGCCTCCTCCTTCCAACTCCTCCATAGACTCCAATGTTAAAATGGCTCAGAAAGTTCGTTTGAAAATCAGAAGAGCATGGTGTCTTTATACTGTCACCACGTCCATATAATAAACTCCACAGGCATGAAAACTGAGAATTCGGTAGACTAGACATTGCTGGTGCTCACGGTGAAAGAATTTTGTCA
Source organism: Pelmatolapia mariae (assembly GCF_036321145.2). Taxonomy (NCBI): domain Eukaryota; kingdom Metazoa; phylum Chordata; class Actinopteri; order Cichliformes; family Cichlidae; genus Pelmatolapia; species Pelmatolapia mariae. Next base: position 38,538,241 of record NC_086241.1, read on the forward strand.
ATACGACGTGTACTTTTCATTTGGGAACGATTTGTTTCGGCCTGACTTTTCTGTTCATTTTAAGCAGCAAAAGTGAGGTGCATGTCTGTGAGCGTGTGTATGGAGCCATTGGGTGCAGTCACTATAGCAACCAGGCTCACACCTGCCTGCCTAACGAGCTCTCTCTCACTGTGCCAAGATTCATCTTAAACACTTCTCTTTCAACTGCTGCTGTGTCCACAGTGTTTCCTCTGCAGATATCATTTTACCCTCAAAACATCGCCATCGTTCTTCTGTTCCCAGCACCGTGTCTTTCAAAGCTCATAGATACAAACTTTTTAAACTGTGTGGATCCATGTGGAGGAATCACATTTTAGTCATTCAGTTATTCAAAGAATATGAACTTTTAATATTCATTCAGATGTTTTTTGACTCTAATTTTTCTTTTCTCATTTCTTATGTTTTTCTAATTTAAAATTAAAACATTTTCAGCTCTTTTCCAACTTCTGTGTGGTTGTCAGCTTTTAGCACTTCAGCACTTTTGTTTTCAGGTGCAAATTTCTGTATTTTTCATCTCATTCAACATTTTTAAGTTAAAATTCAGCAATTAATTCATTTCAGTGCACACATTCAGATTCAAGCATTCACACTGCAGTTTCTTCAGAAAATGCACTTTCTAGTTATCTATTATTCCATATTCCGTACGTTTTTTGGCATCTAACTCATTCAAAACCATTCAACTTAGAAAAACCATTCAAACACCGTTAGATTCCTCTTCTTTTGGACATGACTGCTTTTACTTTTCTCATTTTTAACATTTATATTTTTAATTTTATTCAACTTTTTTCAACAAAAATTTCCCATGTATTTCAATGGGGAGACCCTTCAAATCCTCATTCAACTTACTCATTTTCAAACTGTATCTACTTCCACATACATTGACATAGAGCCACCATTCAAACTTTAAAACGAAGACAAGACATTCAACTATTCAACTTGTATTTATCTTTTCAATATCTATTATACTTTTTCTTCAGTTCCAGTTTAAGTTTCATGATGTTTTTTCACCCGTTTCAGAGTTTATAATGGGTGTGTATGGGACGGAATGTTGGGGCTAGAGTGAGACAGCTCAACTGGCAGAGTGAGCGAAGCAAAATAATTAATCTTAAAATGTTTTTTAAAACTGCTGCTGTGTCCGCGGCGTTTGCTCTACAGGTATGATTTTACCCTCAAAACGTAGCCATCGCTGTCCTCTTTCATCCAATGTGTTTACTATTGTACTAGGTGTTATGGTTCTTTCATAAATGTCACCAATGCGCAGCCTCCTCCTTCCAACTCTTCCATAGACTCCAATGTTAAAATGGCTCAGAAAGTTCGTTTGAAAATCAGAAGAGCATGGTGTCTTTATACTGTCACCACGTCCATATAATAAACTCCACAGGCATGAAAACTGAGAATTGAGTAGACTAGACATTGCTGGCGCTCACGGTGAAAGAATTTTGTCAATACGACGTGTACTTTTCATTTGGGAATGATTTGTTTCGGCCTGACTTTTCTGTTCATTTTAAGCAGCAAAAGTGAGGTGCATGTCTGTGAGCGTGTGTATGGAGCCATTGGGTGCAGTCACTATAGCAACCAGGCTCACACCTGCCTGCCTAACGAGCTCTGTCTCTCACTGTGCCAAGATTCATCTTAAACACTTCTCTTTAAACTGCTGCTGTGTCCACAGTGTTTCCTCTACAGATATCATTTTACCCTCAAAACGTCGCCATCGTTCTTCTCTTTCCAACACCGTGTCTTTCAAAGCTCAGAGATGTAAACCTTTTAAACTGTGTGGATCCAAGTGGAGGGATCACATTTTAGTCATTCAGTTATTGAAAGAATATGAACTTTTAATATTCATTAAGAGGTTTTTTGACTCTAAATTTCCTTTTCTTATTTCTTATGTTTTTTTAATTTTAATTTAAAAACTTTTCAGCTATTTTCTAACTTCTTCTGTGTCTTTCAAAGCTCAGATTTTTAAACTTTTTAAACGGTGTGGTTTAAAAAGTCATCAGTGATTCAAAGAATATGAACTTTTAATATTCATTCAGAGGTTTTTTGACTCTAAATTTTCTTTTCTCATTTCTTAGGTTTTTCTAAGTTTTATTGAAAAACTTTTCAGCTCTTTTCCAACTTCTTCTGTGTGATTGTCACCTTTAGCAGTTCAGCACTTTTATTTTCAGGTGAAAATTTCTGTATTTTCCAGCTCATTCAACATTTTTAGCTTAATATTCAGTAATTAATTCATTTCAGTGCATACATTCAGATTCAAGCATTCACACTGCAGTTTCTTCAGAAAATGCACTTTCTAGTCTTTATTAGTGTGAATGCTTGTAAAAGCATTCACAGTATTGTTCTTCTAATCTTTATTATTATATCATATTCCGTACGTTTTTTGGCATCTATCTCCTTCAAAACCGTTCAACTTAGAAAAATCATTCAAACACCGTTAGATTCCTCTTCTTTTGGACATGACTGCTTCTACTTTTCTCATTTATAACATTTATATTTTTAAAATTATTCAACTTTTTTCAACAAAAATTTCCCATGTATTTCAATGGGGAGACCCTTCAAATCCTCATTCAACTTACTCATTTTCAAGCTGTATCTACTTCCACATACGTTGACATAGAGCCACCGTTCAAACTTTAAAACGAAGACAAGACATTCAACTATTCAACTTGTATTTATCTTTTCAATATCTTTTATACTTTTTCTTCAGTTCCAGTTTAAGTTTCATGATGTTTTTTCAGCCGTTTCAGAGTTTATAATGGGTGTGTATGGGATGGAATGTTGCCGCTAGAGTGAGACAGCTCAACTGGCAGAGTGAGAGAAGCAAAATAATTAATCTTAAAATCTTTTTTTAAAACTGCTGCTGTTTCCGCGGCGTTTGCTCTACAGGCATGATTTTACCCTCAAAACGTAGCCATCGCTGTCCTCTTTCATCCAATGTGTTTACTATTGTACTAGGTGTTATGGTTCTTTCATAAATGTCACCAATGCACAGCCTCCTCCTTCCAACTCCTCCATAGACTCCAATGTTAAAATGGCTCAGAAGGTTCGTTTGAAAATCAGAAGAGCATGGTGTCTTTCCACTGTCACCACGTCCATATAATAAACTCCACCGGCATGAAAACTGAGAATTAAGTAGAGTAGACATTGCTGGCGCTCACGGTGAAAGAATTTTGTCAATACGACGTGTACTTTTCATTTGGGAACGATTTGTTTCGGCCTGACTTTTCTGTTCATTTTAAGCAGCAAAAGTGAGGTGCATGTCTGTGAGCGTGTGTATGGAGCCATTGGGTGCAGTCACTATAGCAACCAGGCTCACACCTGCCTGCCTAACGAGCTCTGTCTCTCACTCTGCCAAGATTCATCTTAAACACTTCTCTTTAAACTGCTGCTGTGTCCACAGTGTTTCCTCTACAGATATCATTTTACCCTCAAAACGTCGCCATCGTTCTTCTCTTTCCAACACCGTGTCTTTCAAAGCTCAGAGATGTAAACCTTTTAAACTGTGTGGATCCAAGTGGAGGGATCACATTTTAGTCATTCAGTTATTGAAAGAATATGCCCAGATAGCAAGACGACATTGAATCTATGTTGATTTTTCATCCGAACCGTCGTATATGGTCGGGGTTGAAATGCCAATGTTGTAACAACGTTGAAATACTGTGGTAAACCGACGGTCTTACTATAGAGACGTTGTAACGATGTTGATTCACCGTTGTTTCTTTGTCATTGATATTTGATCTATTTATAGTCGACCAGGTGACAACAACAACATCGAGAAAACGTCTATTTATAGTTGACGATCATTCGGCTCCGGTCACCATCAAAAACCATCGATTTGTAGTTGAGCATTAAATTGCATTGCAACTGATCGGGTATAAAGTACCAGAGAAAGTAAATTTATTGTTCATTTGTTATCAATGACTTGGTCTAGTTCACCAGCTTTAAAAAATCGTGTCTACGTGCAATTTATGTATAGTTGACCGGGAAATTAAAGCAGCGATCACTTGGACTATTCCGCAGCACCCCTCTCACATTGGTACACCCCCCCCCCCCCCCCCCCCCCTCCCCCGGTATTCATTGTCTTCTACAGTAGAGCGGGACATTTAATTTACTCTCAGCGGAATTGACCGGAGAAGGCATCAGTTCATGCACTGCACTGGCCTGCACCATGATTAGTATAAGGTAAGAATGAATGATTTTTTTTCCTACTCGGTATTTCCATGT